>NC_045446.1:98302590-98417003 GCF_002776525.5 Piliocolobus tephrosceles
TTTTTTTTTTTTTTTTTTTTTTTTTTTTTTTTTTTTTTGAGACAGAGTCTTGCTCTGTTGCTCAGGCTGGAGTGCAGTGGCGTGATCTCAGCTGACTGCAACCTCTGTCTCCCGGGCTCAAGCAATTTCTCCTGCCTCAGCCTTTCGAGTAGCTTGGGTTACAGGTGCTAATTTCTGTATTTTTAGTAGAGATGGGGTTTCACCATGTTGGGACCAGGCTGGTCTCAAACTCCTGACCTCAAGTGATCTGCCCACCTCAGTCTCCCAAAGTGCTGGGATTACAGGCATGAGCCATCGTGCCCAGCCCAGAAAGACAGAAATCTTAACAATCATAGACAAAAAAGGGAAATGTAATGAAGAAGGATAAAATATACATGTTGTGTTTTATATATGTAAATATACATATGCATAGATGTATACATTAAATCCTCTTTAAAAATCTTCAAAGTACATCCAAGAAGCAGGAATAAGAGGCTACAAAAAGGAATATGTATAGAACAGAAGAAACAGAATCCTAGGAAAATGATATGTAAAATCAATTCTATAAAGTGTTGAAGCCAGGCCGGGCGCGGTGGCTCAAGCCTGTAATCCCAGCACTTTGGGAGGCCGAGACGGGCGGATCACGAGGTCAGGAGATCGAGACCATCCTGGCTAACACGGTGAAACCCCGTCTCTACTAAAAATACAAAAACTAGCCGGGCGAGGTGGCGGGCGCCTGTAGTCCCAGCTACTCCGGAGGCTGAGGCAGGAGAATGGCATAAACCCGGGAGGCAGAGCTTGCAGTGAGCTGAGATCCGGCCACTGCACTCCAGTCCGGGCGACAGAGCGAGACTCCGCCTCAAAAAAAAAAAAAAAAAAAAAAAAGTGTTGAAGCCAGGTGTGGTGACTCATTCCTATAATCCCAGAGACTAGGGAGGCTGAGGCAGAAGGATTGCTTGAGACTAGGAGTTGGAGACCAGCCTGGGCAATAGGCAGGACTCCCATGTCTACAAAAATGTATATATTAGCCGAGCTTGGTGGTACATGCCTGTAGTCCTAGCTACTTGAAAGATTGAAGCGGGAGGATCTGCTTGAGCCTAGGAGTTCGAGGTTGCAGTGAGCTATGATCACACCACTGCATTCCAGCCTGCGTGACTGAGTGAAACCTGGGTTCATGAAGAGGGTTGGTGTGTGTGTGTGTGTGTTTTGGGGGAGGGGGTTTGAAATGTCAAGTTGAAGTAATTGTTCACAAGCTAGAACAAAAGGGCAAACAGATGGAAAACTGGAGAGATTACAAAAAAAATACATAGGATATGTTGCAATCCAAAACTCAACAATAAATGTTTCAGAACAAGAGAACAGATACAAATGAAGGTGAAGAAATGATCAAAGGAACAAAATAAGAAAATTTTCTGCAACTGAAAGACAAGTTTCTTGACTAAAGGGATTGACCACAACTGATGCAGAAGATTCATATGAAGGCACATTGTTGTGAATGTTTCCAATTTGGTGATTAGGATAAAATAAGTAAGTAAATAAACAGAGATAAAGATAAATACATTATATACAATGGATTGGGAATAAAATGACATCATATTTCTTAAGGGCAACACTGGAAAGTAAAATACTGTGGAGTTGAATGTATTTGAACAATACGTTCAAATCTCTGAGGAAAGTGATTTTCAACCTAGAATTCTGTGCCTAGCCAGAAAACCAAAGAAGCGTGAGATTGTGATGAAGACATTTCAGAACAGCCAGGTCTGGCATATATGTAACCAGAGTTCTCGAAGGATATAATAATACATTTAAAAAACACAAATATTCCAAGATAATGGCTGATAATTTTCTAGAATTGTTATCTTTATGTTTTTGAGACAGAGTCTCACTCTGTGGCCCAGGATGGAGTGCAGTGGTACAAACACGACTCACTGCAGCCTTGATCTCCCAGGCTCAAGTGATTCTCCTGCCTCAACCTCCTGAGTAACTGGGACCACAGGTGCACACCGCTGCCATGGGACCCTTGGGGTTTCACTTAGCCAGCCAGAAACCTCTGTGGTGGGCGACACCGTCTCCCTGAGTATTGCTCACGCCTTCTGGGCTCGTTGTGCCCACTTGGTCTGGCTGCGTTTGGTTCATGCTACTGGCCGAGGTCTCACACCTGCCCAGGGCAAGCAAGCGTGGGGTCCAACCACTGTGCACCGCCAGGCACACGGGCTGCTGCAGTAGGGCAGGCAGGTTCAGGAGCTGGCACAGATGCTGGCTCCATGCAAGGCTGTGGTTGGACCAGATGTACCGCACATAACTTCCACTATGGGAACCTGCATTCGGATGAGGGGGAAGGTGGTGGTACATGGAAGCTTGGAGACACCAGGAAGCACAGAGCCCCAAAGAGGGTGTCACAGCCCTGGCTTGGGTAGCCCATAAGTCTGGCCTCCCTGAAGGACCACAGCTCTTCTCTCCTTCTCATCACCCACAAAGTGGTGAGTTGTAGTGGCATGTTTCAGCCCTGTTTGTGTCACATACAGCTCTTTCCATCCTGCCATTCGGCACATCCCAAGTTCTTGTCCTGTGTCCAGGAAGAATGAGGTGAGTGGACAACTAGAGGGTGAGCAAGGCAGAGAGGGACTTCACTGAGCAACACAACAGCTCTGGCAAGCTGTCCTGACCAGTGTCCAGCTGTCAGTGGGAAGGAGACCCAGAGTGGGCAGCTTCCTTCTGCAGGCAGGTTGTCCCAGACCCGTCAAGGAGACATGAACTGGGTAGCTCCTTCTCACAGCTGGTCAGCCCAACATCTCTGTGAGTCTAGCTGAGTAGGGTTTTTAATGGGTTTCAGAAGGGAGGAAGTGCATGCTGATTGGTCCACAGGTGGCCATGGGCGGGCCTGGAAAAAACACTGTAAGTTCTCACTCCAGGCTGCAGACTCCACCCAGAACTGACAGCCTGGCCCCCATGCCTCAGGCTGTCCCTGACTTGAAGGTGGTGCTTCACCAGGACCCACCCCTTTCTGCCCAGGAGCCTGCCTGCCTCCTGCCACCATCAATCATGTCTTCCATGGCACCCAGGCTGTTTGTGTGGAGGGGCGCCTGCAGGGCCACGCCAAGCCTCCCTCGGCACTGCCTAGGGCTCCCTTCCATGCTCCTCAGTGCCCAAATTCCGGAGGGGGCTGAGGCAGCAGGGGGCTGGCATGTCAGCACTCCCAGAGCGTGTGCATGCCCAGCTGGGTCGTGACAGCACCTGGGCTTGGCCTCAACTTTGCTCTGAAATTGGAGTGGGTGGTGGGAGCAGGGAGAGGCCAGGCAGCCAGAGCAGGCATTTCCAAGCCTGTGGGGGCAGGGGAAGCTTCCTAGGCCCCTGAGAGAGCAGGGATGCCCAGGTGGGCAGCTATGACTGGCAGGCTGCAACTGCACTGGAAGGGTGAGGTTCCCACCCAACCAACTGGAAGCTGGCAGGGTTCCCACTGGCTCCATGCAACCCCACGCTGCAGCCAGCATCTTCACAGCATATGCTTCAGATGGACCAATCCTACCATCACCACCACACCCAGCTACTTTAAAATGTTTTTTGTAGAAGTGGAGTCTCTCCACGTTGCTCAGACTGGTTTCAAACTCCTGGGATTGAGCAATCATTCTGCCTCCCAAAGTGCTGGGACTACAGTCATAAGCCACTGTGCCCAGCCAATTTTCCAGAATTATTTAAAGATACTAAACCTCAGATCCAGGAAAGCTGGCTAACCCAAAGCAGGGCATACCAAAATTCCCCACAACTGTATACCGGATAGTGAAATAACAGAAAAAAAATTAGAAAATCTTAAAAGCAGCTGGAAAAAAGCCAGATGACTTACAAAAGAAGACTGTTAAAATGTCAGCAACAATAAAAGCTAGAAAACAATGGCATAATATATATCCTCAATGTGATAAGAGAAAATTACCTTCAACCTAGAATTCTATATCCACCAAACTATTTTTCAAGAGCAAATTAAAATATTTCAGGCAAACAAAATAGAGAGCTTACCACTCAGAGTTTAGAAATCAGAAGAAATTCTAAAGGATGTCTTTTTTTTTTTTTTTTTTGAGACTGAGTGTCGCTTTATTGCCCAGGCTGGAGTGCAGTGGCACAATCTCTGCTCACTGCAACATCCACCTCCCAGGTTCAAGCGATTCTCCTGCCTCAGCCTCCTGAGTAGCTGAGAGTACAGGCACCCACCCCACACCCGGGTAATTTTTGTAGTTTTAGTAGAGATGGGGTTTCACCATGTTGGCCAGGCTGTTCTCGAACTCCTGACCATGTGATCCGCCCGCCTTGGCCTCCTAAAGTGCTGGGATTATAGGCGTGAGCTACTGCGCCTGGCAAGATGTCTTTTAAGTCAAAGAAAATGATGCCAGAAATAAGCCTGAGAAGTACGAAGTGGTGAATAGAGATACTGATAAATATATGAAGAAATGTAAACCAACATTAATCACACAAAAACTTAATGTCGAATTAATTATATATATAACTTTACATATATAACTATATATAACTTTATATATCTATATAATTATATATGTATAACTTTATATATAAATGAACCTCCTGTGCAATAATAGCATGTAAGTCGGGGGGTGAATGATTAGGGCTCAGGTATTTTAAGATCCTTATATTTTTAAAAAGGAGGGTAAGGATAGCGTTAACTAGAAAGAGAATAATTATAGGAAGTATAGCTCATAAACTATTGAAGGGAAAGATAAAATGGCCAAAAGAAAATAAAAATCCAAAAGAAGACAAGGAATAAGTGAATTAATAATTAAGTAAACATAAATGAACCAAACTCTCCAGTTATAAGACAGAGATTGTCACACTGATAAACAAATTCTAGCTATGTGTAGTTTCTAATAAACACACCAAAAATATAAGGGCACAGAAAGCTTAGAAATAATAGGATGGAAAAATAAACCCTAAACAAACAACAAAAACAACAACAAAAGCAAAAATCATTCTCAGAAATAAAGAATATTACATTGTGATACAAGGCTTAACCAACTTTTGGCTTTTATTTTGACCTTCTATATAATGTAGCATTGATTTATGTTTAACTGAATTTCATCTTATTACTTGCTTCTTTTCACCTTCTTTGGATTTATTATTTTGTTCATTTTCTAGCTTGTCTTTTTTTTTTTAACTTAAGTTGGATGTTTTGGTCATGAATTTTCCTACCTTTATCTATTTAAAATATAGGCATTTTAAGGCTGTAAATGTCCCTCTAAATATTTCCATAACTGAGTCATACAAGTGTTTTCTTTATCGTCTTTTAAGTAATTCCATTTTGATTTCTTTTTAGCCCATGATTGTTTTAAAAATGTGCATTAAAAATGTTCAATCCTGTGGAGCTTTTCTAGTTTGTCATTGATTTCTCATTCAGTTGCATTGTGGAGAGGTTATATATGATGCTAAATAATTTGGAATTTGTTGAAATCCACTTTTTTACTTGATCTATATTTAGCATCTATATGTGTTCTCTCTATGCTTGAAAATAATGAGTATTGTCCAATTGTTATATGGAATATGTTACAGATTTATGTCTTAGGTACTTAATTGTGTTGTTCAAATCTTGTATGTACTTGTTATTCTTCCTGTTTGATCTATACATTAGGAAGGGTGCTGTGTTAAATAAAATTTCCCATTTTGTTCATGGATTCATTAAATTTTCCTTCTCAATATTTGTTTTATATATTTGAGACTATGGAGTTAAGTACTAAAAGTCTGTAATTATCACTTTTTGAAAATGAGTTAGCCACTGAAATTGTCATAAAAATGCAAGTTGATGGTTATCAGGTATGTATAGATGTTCTCAGGGCGTTCTTTTTTCAAAAAAACCAGTACTAACTTATCTTTCTAGATACCTGCTTTCAATATATTTTTGGCTTTTGGAGATTTCCATCATTTTCTTTTGAAATACATTTTGAAAAAAATATTTTGTATATCTTATTTTTTATTGGTTTTTAGTGGGAGGGTTATTCTAGGCATGTATTTGACCATGATGCTGGAAAATGAAACCTACCTTTCTTCTTATAAGTCTTTCCTCCCTTGTTTCCTGCGTTCTATTTTTTGATTGGATTTTCTTGAACCCCTTTTATGTCTTCTAATGGTTTGGAGCTTTGGACATGTACTGGAATTTAGCTCACTCAACATCCATGCCAATCCCCTTCTGGTTTGCATTTGGATGTTATAGAGGTTAGAAAGCTAAAATAACATTTCTCAGATTTCCCTGAAGTAACGGATCCACCTATGATATCACATCCACCCACATATCCACATGTGGATGCATTCCCTTTTCCAGATGCACCCCCATGAAATAGGAGGTAAGTGACCTTGGGCAAGGAGTTTGGTTCTTATTGAAACAATGTGTCAAAAGTATCTGGTTCTTCTGGTAACAGCTGTGGTGTATTTTCTGGCATGTAGTCTTTGTATCATGAGTGTCAAAATGCCAGGCATTGGTGGCAGTATTTTTCCATTAAAATAGTTCTGTGTTATGGTTGGTCATTTTCCTTTGCTACTTTTGTCCCCATCTGGATGGTTCCTGACTGTGTAGCATTAAAACTCAGCATGCTGATACTTTCAGAAATCTTCAGAGTTACCCTCAGACAGCTGAAAGTTTTTAGCGGTTTTTTTTTTTTTTTTTTTTTTTGCTTAGTTTCTTGGTGTATTGCAAGATATTCATAAGGGATCCTCCTGCTGAGTGTCAACATCACTTCTCCACACTTCTCCTTTTGTGTGAGATGTTGGTCCCTTAAAGTCCTGACTGCTTTGGCAAAGCCTGAACTCCAGTTGTTATCTCTTCAGCCTTACGAAATTGCTGAAGCTCTGCTAGTTCCTCTGTCTCTTAGTAGCAGCCTTCTGCCCAGCTTCTCAGCCTCCCTCCTGAAAAACTGAAAAATCAGCAGATGCCCCAAGGGAAATAATGGCACATATAATAATGAGCTCACATCAATGAGCTTCTCTTCTCGCTTTTGTCTTAGCCCCTCATATAGATCTCACTATGTTGGAGGCTGTCCTATATTTATATCTATCTATATTCATCCTCCCTCTCCCAACTTCCCTGGTTGTTTTCAAGTTGAAGTGGTTGGAATGTTCAGGCAACTTCATTATAGCAAGAAGTAGAATTCTTCCACCACCTTCTTTCTCGTTACCATGGTTTTGAGCATGCCATTTCCTTAGTCTTTTCTTCTTTTTGTTAGTTTGGAGGATAACTCCTACTTTAAGATTCCGCTCTATCATGACCCATTCTGATAATCAACCTCCAAGTATAATTTAGATTTGCCTCCTCTATGTTCCCTTGTGCTTATTCCTTAATACATAGTTTTAAAATTATTTAATGTAGTTTTCAACCTATAGACCAAGCTCCTTGTGGACAGAGATTTTGTTTTGTAGTTTTGTATTCCCAGTGTGTAGGACAAATCTGGCATATAGTAGTTGCTCAATTAATACAAAGTTAAAATTGAAATTCAGGCCAGGTGTGGTGGCCCAAGCCTGTAATCCCAGCACTTTGGGAGGCTGAGGAAGGTGGATCGCTTGAGTTCAGGAGTTTGAGACCAGCCTGGCAACATGGCAAAACCCCATTTCCACAAAAAGACACAGAAATCAGCCAGATGTGGTGACATGCACCTGTAGTCCCAGCTACTCAGGAGGCAGAGGTGAGAGGATTGCTTGAGCCCCGGAGGCCAAGGCTTCAGTGAGCTGTGATCATGCCACTGCACTCCAGCCTGGGTGACACAGTGACAAACTGTTTCAAAAAAAAAAAGTGAAATTCAACATGCAATAATGTTTGACATGGCTGTTGGACTTGGGAGGAGGGGATTTAATGAGAGTGAATAATCAAGTAGTATGCTTTATGCTTCTAGTTCTAAAACTAGATCCACTTGTATGTATGATAAAGAGGACAAATCTTTTTCTTATGGGGTGGATGGTCCTTTCCATTGAAAACGAGGAAGTCCACCCTCCCAGAGCCACACCTTCCTGAGCCACCAGATCTTTGGATAGACTGTTGACCCTGTACTAATAACTCTGTCTTCCCCTGTTACAGTTTTCTGCCAATGTGTTCCAGCCTCCAGGAAAGCCGCAAAGGATTGCCTTGAGAGGGTGATGCCATGTGGCCAATCCATATTTTAAGAATCTTGGCTTAAATCCACATATTTTGTCATTAACTTTTTAGTCATTTAACTAGGTTATTGATACTTCAACTTTCTTCACAACACGGTCCACAAAAATGGATACTAAGTCTCCCTCCAAACTTACATCCCGGTCAATCAAAGTGCTGAATTTTTCCTGTTGACTTGATCTTATTGGTGAGTTGACTCACGCTTTACTTTAGCTATTCTCCTGTTTGGTATGGCTTTCTGTTCTGTTTTCCTTTCACCCATCAGACTTGCTTTAGAGCCTCTCATTTCTATTGTTTTGTCCAAGAAGCTTGTTCCATCTGTTTTTGCAGATATCTTAATAAGCTTCCCTTTTCCTAGCCTTACTCATAACATGCTATCAAAGTTAAGGTTCAGTAATTCAAATCCAGTATTGAAATTGCACATAGAAGAAACAATATACTTCAAAAAACCACCATTGCTCATTATCTGTGTTTTGTTTAATGCTCAGATGTTCATGGAAACTTGGTTCATGCCTATTCTGAACTACACAAGTTGTCAAGTTCTAGCACATCATGGACTTTTTATTATAAGTGATTTCTCCTGTATACATTTCCTCCATCTCCAGTCAGAAATGATTAGCAGCTCTAATTCAGTTTCTACATTTTCATGCCAGAAGAAGGCATGTGAATGGAATGCTGACAAGCAGCATTTCAAGATCCACTGATATTTCTTGAAGAAACCAGTCAATAATTTGTTTCTTGGATACCTCTCGTAAATTAAACCATCTCATAGTTCTCAAGCACATTCTATTGGTGTTGCTCAGAGTTTTGCCAAACATAGGGATGGGCGTGCTTAATTCAACTTACCTTGATGGATAGAGTGGTTTCCACTCTCTCTTACTTCCTTGTCCACCTGAAGAATAGAGTTGGAAATAAGGATTCTTGACCACAGTGGCCCTGGTAGATCTAACCACTGGTATCTCGTTTTTTTTCAATTGATCTTCTATGAAAGGGCCATATTCAACTACCAGAATTTAGTTGCCAGTTAGGATAGCCAGTGTAAATAAATCACATTGTTTATGTCTCAGAAACAGAGACAAATATTGCTGCATTTGGTTGGTTACATTCACTTATTCTGGTCGGGGATAAATGTTAACAAGAATGCAGATGGCAACAAAGGTTTACAGCATTCAATTAAGGTGTATATTTTATATTGTACATAATGCACGAGAGTTTTTATTGTTCTAAAATACCTGACAATGTCCAATTTAATAGAATCTGAAGCTGAAAGTGACAAAAAACACAATGCTTTTTCCAAAAATATGACTGAAAATACACATTGTGGAAGTTGTTCATGAAAGGAGCTGGATTATCCACAATAATCAAGTGTTCCATAGGCTTATATTAAGCTGAAATGGCATTTATTGTTGTCTAATCAGTATGTCTTTGAGTAGGGCCATCTCTCTCCCAGGAATCCTCCAAATGTCACTGAGGCAAATCTAATAACCAAATACAATATCCCTAAGATTGGGCAAAGACTAGCCTATTTCAATGTTCCCTTTCATTTTTCACTCACTGAAAGGAAAACACTTTGTGGTATTTTGTATATTAATAGTAATATCCAAGATATATTTAATTTAATGTTGACAATAAAGGAAGAACTATAGCAAAATTACTTGGGACAACGTTATTTTTAGTGAATGTTTTTATCATAATGAAACTAATGATGGGCTGGGAGCAATCTCTCATGCCTGTAACTACAACACTTTGGGAGGCCAAGGTGGAGGATGACTTGAGGCCAGAAGTTTGAGAACAGCATGGGCAATGTAGGGAAACTCTCGTCTTTGGAAAAAGAAAAAAAAATTAGCTGGGTGTGGTGGCTGGCATGCACCTGTAATGCTAGCTATTCGAGAGGCCAAGGTGGAAGGACTGCTTGAGCCCAGGAGCTCAAGGTTACAGTGAGCTATGATTGCACACTGCATTCCAGTCTGGGTGACAGAGAAAGGCTCTATCTCTATGAGAAAAAAAAGGAAGAAAAGAAAAGAAAAGAATAAATTAATGACGAAAGATGAAAGCAGATATCTTGATGCTACTGGAAATGCTTGCACATTATATCTACCTCCATTTGTCAGCCAGTGTACTGCATTTCATGAGCATTCCAAGTATGACTGCTTAGATATTTGAACAATATCACAGAAAGTCAGGAAGGACTTTCTCCTTTATTCAATATATGGTAGGAACATTCATTGAGTAAATAAGCCCCAAATAAGTCGAGGTGTATTTATAAGTATAATAATAAAAACTAGGTTAAGTCAAAAGATTCTCCACCTCACCTGTGAATCTTTACATGGCTTCAAGGAAACCAGAATAGGTTCCCTAATTTTGAATATTAGCATTGGTTATACAAATATAGGCGTTAAACCAATAAAATTTCACTAAAACTCCATAAGCTTCTAATAACTGCTTCTTTACATTGAATAAACAACTTCTACATGCTGAAATCATAAGAAATCTATTGAGTGCCTCTTCTGCTTGGTAATAAGGATTATTAAGAAGTACAAAAGAGGGCCGGGCGCGGTGGTTCAAGCCTGTAATCCCAGCACTTTGGGAGGCCGAGATGGGCGGATCATGAGGTCAGGAGATCGAGACCATCCTGGCTAACACGGCGAAACCCCATCTCTACTAAAAAATACAAAAAACTAGCCGGGTGAGGTGGCGGGCGCCTGTAGTCCCATCTACTGGGGAGGCTGAGGCAGGAGAATGGCGTAAACCTGGGAGGCGGAGCTTGCAGTGAGCTGAGATCCCACCACTGCACTCCAGCCTGGGCGACAGAGCGAGACTCCGTCTCAAGTACAAAAGAAGGACTGGCTCAAGAAGTTTAGAATAATGTTTTGAAACAAAGATGAATACAAGAGAAGACATTATATAACCTTCACAGGATGTCACATGAATGCCAAGGTAATTTATCAACTTCTACACAGTGATTTGGTAGACACTGAGACAAGTATTGGGAATGGAGTGATGAAAAACTAGAATTCTTATCTCATAGATCGTACATTTTAGTCAAGAAGGTATAAAAAAAACAAGCAGAAAATCTGTACTAAAGATAATTTGAGATAATTAAAGGTGTTCTAACTACCAAGAGTAACCAGACAACATTAGGTGCATAGGTCAGAGAAGGCCACAGTAAGGAGGTGGTGATCTTTGGGCTGCGATCTGTTTGATCAGAACAAGTCAGCCGCGTGAAGATCTTGAGAAAGGGAAAGTTTAAAACTGCACTGGCAAGAACAAGCTTGGCGTGTTTGCAGAAATCAGAGTCTGGTGAAGTATTGTGAGCAGGGAGGCTTAGGAGATCAGATCGGAGATGTAGCTAGAACTAGAATACAAAGATCTGGAAAGGTTTGGTAAAGAGTTTGGACTTTTATAACTGCAACAGGAAGCCAGCTGGAGATTTCAGGCAGGAGAATGACCTTATACCATTTGTTTCCAAAAAACTGTGATGCTAAGAGTATATGCAAGAGAAATGAAAACATTTGCCCCCATAAAAACTTGTACATGAATGTTTATATCAGCATTATACCAGAATGTTTATGATGAATGCATAAACAAAACAGTATTATACCAGAATATTTATGATGAATGCATAAACAAAACATGGTTTATCTGCCTAATATCCAGACCCAACAAGAAGAATGATTATTTTTTCTTCCCCTCCCTGGTTATCTCTCGTTATCTATTACAGAGAAAAGACCAAGAATGTAACCACACCTCAACACACCCTTTCACAAGATAATGTCTGTTTCTCAGACTCATTCAGATTTCAAAGAGACCATTATTTACCAGCCAATCTCTGTTTCACATCCATTCATTTTCCCTGGTAATAATTTATTGCTCCTCAACAGACTTTCTCTTCTTCACCGACCCCATAACCTGTTTTACCAGGATCCAAGCCCTGATTCTTTCTGCAACCTCAAGATGGTATTGTTGGTGTAAAAGGAAGAAGCTGAAGCAAAATTAATATAAGTAGAGCATTTATTTGGGCCAAGGTTGAAGATTCCAACCAGGATCATAGATTGAAGTTGCCCTGAATATACATTCTAGCAGTGTATAAGTTATATAGCAGTTACAAGGCGATTTTTAAAGGCAAAAAATGGGGACAGGGAGTGAGCTGGTGTAACGTTGTTTGTCAGGAATTCTCATTGGTTTTCAGAAATAATATTGATTAGTGATAGGCTATATGTGGTTAAGCTGTAGGGTGTGGGTTATATTATAGCGTTTGGTGTGGCATTGTTAGGTTAATTTATAGCTGTTTGTGGCAATAGCAAGCAGTTTCAAGAGATGAATACAGAGAGCTCATAAAGGGGAGTAGGGTGTGATTTCTGTCTCATTTTAATGCTTCCGTTGGCCTAATAATTTGAAAGAGCTCACATTCATTCTTCTTATGAAAGTTCTTTTCTTTCCTCAGTGTATAAGCTTCTGCACCTGACAGGGAGGTTGGATCTTCATTCTGAAAGCTCTTATGTAAACACATTAAATGAATTTGTATGCTGCTTCTCCTATTATTCTGCCTCATGTCGGGAATTTTCAGTGAAACTCTAGAGGGCAAAATGAAAGTTTTCCTTGGCCCCTACAGAAGAAAGAAAGATCTAAAAACTTGGATCACTCCAAAATTTAGGGGTCAGACCTGAGAGGGAACCAGAAAAGGAAACTCAGGAGTGGCAAGAGAGATTAAAAAAAAAAAAAAAAAAAAAAAAATCCAACAACTGTGGTGTCCTGGAGCCAAATGAAAAGAGTGGAGGAGAAGAGAGAAAGCAACAGTGTCAAATAGTGCTGCTGGGACTGACACCTGAATTTGGTGTTAAAACAACCTTGATAGAACAATTTAGATGGATTGGTGAAGCAAAAACCTGATTAGAGTGGATTCAAGAGCTAACAGGAAGAGATACTAAAGACACCAAGTACAGACTGAACTTTCAAGGATGTTTTCTGTAAAGATGTAAACCAAAAATAAAATTCTAAGCCTCCCCAACCAACCAAATGGACCCCTCCTCTCAGTCAAGGGCATTCCAAAGTTAACCTAAAAAGCTAGTTCAGGCCATGATGGGAAGTGGGGGTTGGACATGCCTCATTATACCCTCCTCCCTTTGGAATTCAGGCACAGCTGACCAGCATTAACATTATAACAGAGCTCTTAAGAATGACAAAAATAGACTTTTTGTAGAAATAAGGCACCAAATTCCAGCCTGACTCTAGTGTAGCATCATGTGACAGACAGCAGGCCTTGAAGAAATTGAAGCATTAGCTGGGTGCCGTGGCTCATGCCTGTAATCCCAGCAATTTGGTAGGCTGAGGCAGGCAGACTACTTGAGGTCAGGAGTTCAAGACCAGCCTGGGCAACATGGTGAAACCCTGCCTCTACCCAAAAATACAAAAATCAGCCAGGTGTGGTGGCGCACGCCTGTAATCCCAGCTACTTGGGAGGCTGAGGCAGGAGAATTGCTTGAACCCCAGAGGCAGAGGTTACAGTGAGCAGAGATGGTGTCACTGCCCTCCAGCCTGGTTGACAGAGTGAGACTCTGTATCAAAAAAAAAAAAAAAAAAAAAAGGAAAAAGAAAAAATATTAAATAAAATAAATAAATAAATATTGAAGCATTTTACCCCAAAATGAAAAACTCTACACGCTGTGGAGAAACTCCATTCCTTTCTAGGTCTTTTCCCTGATCCAGGAGACAACTACGAGTCAGGTACCTTTTTAGATCTGATAAGAGCTCTGAAACCTGCTACCTAGAGGCCTCATCTGCATGAGAAAACCTAGGTCTCCAAAACCCTTTATCTTAACCCAGATGTTCTTTTCTATTGATTCCAGGTCTTTAGATAATAACTCCTTTAACCAATTGCCAATCAGGAAATCTTTGAATTCACCTATGAATGACCAGGAACCCCTGCCCGCTTCAAGTTGTCCTGCCTTTCGGGAACAAACCAATGTACAACTTACACATATTGATTGATGTCTTATGTCTCCTTAAAATGTATAAAATCAAGCTATAGCCATACCACCCCTGGGCACATGTTCTCAGGATCTCCTGGGGTTGTGTCACAAGCCATTGGTCACTCACGTTTGGCTCAGAATAAATCTTATCAAATATGTCAGCGTTTGACTCTTTGTGTTGGCAGAGAGGAGAGAGATGGCATAATAGCTCATCAAGAGAAGTTTTTGTTTCTGGTTTTTCTTTTCTATTAAAAAAAGTGCTGGGCATCCTGGCTTACACCTGTAATCCTAGCACTTTGGGAGGCCCAGGTGGGTGAATCACTTGAAGATAACATGTCAAAACCTCGTCTCTTCTGAAAATACAAAAATTTGACAGGTGTAGTGATGTACACCTTTGGTCCCAGCTACTTGGGAGGCTGAGGTGGGTGGATTGCTTGAGCTGAAGAGATGGAGGTTGTGGTGAGTCGAGATGGTGCCACTGCACTCCAGCCTGGACAAGAGAGCAAGACCCTGTCTCAAAAAATAAAATAAAATAAAATAATAAAATAAAATTGGGATGGAGGAGAGAAAGTGTACAATTATTGGGCTGCATTGAGATCCTTGAGTAGCCTAGAAGGGATGGCATCTGATGCATTCATTTTAGGGCTGTCCTAGGACAGAATTGTGTTCAGTTCATCCATAGGAACCTGTGTAAAACAAAATTGGAAAAGAGTGGTCTTTGGGATTTTGATTTAATTTTAAGACTGTGGGGCTTTACTATCTTGTACATTAGCTAAAAGGATGAGGGAAATTCATTATTTGTATTTGGGGGTTTTTTGGAGACAGAGTTTTGCTCTGTTGCCCAGGCAGGAGTGTAGTGGTGTGATCTCAGATCACTGCAACCTCTGCCTCCCGGGTTCAAGCAATTCTTGTGAATTGCCTCTGGAGTAGCTGGCATTACAGGCATGCACCACCATGACCAGCTGACTTTTCTGTTTTTAGTAGAGACAGGGTTTCGCCACATTGGCCAGGTTGGTCTCGAACTCCTGTCCTCAAGTGATTTGCCTGCCTTAGCCTCCCAAAGTGCTGGGATTACAGTGTGAGCCACTGCACCCCCGGCCATTCTTCGTATTTAAATGTCACGCTGGGAATTTGATACTGAAGGGGAATTTGTATTGTTCAAATTTTAGGTTTTTAAATATTGTTGACATTTTCTTATTCGGCATCATGCTACTAGGCTCATTGTATACCCACTGTTGTTGAACTCTAGTTAAGGACTATATGTCCTAATATTTTTCTTAGGACAGTCCTAGTTTATGGTTTACGTGTCAGAGTAATTATTGATAGCTCTCCCTTCCACTCTCAAAATTGTGCCAGTTTGTTTTATAAATGCCAAAGTCCAAACTCTAGCTGAGGTGGTAGGAAAAAGGTTAGGGAGCAATATTTTGGCCAATACATAGTATGGCCATGACCCATTTCAGAGGTTTTTTCAAAGCATAAGATGAATAGCCCACCAGAGGTCCCACAAGAAAATTCAAAGGACAAAATATCATTGTATCTGATTATAACTGTAGGTCCTTTACCTACAGGGTCCTTTACCTCTAATGTTACTTTCAGTTACAAGAAAGAGGGCAAAGCACAGCCTGATTAATTATAGCTGCTTAATTATAACTATATTTCTGTCCAGAATTCTTGTTAACCCTGTGAGGACAGCTTGATAATTACGGAGATTTGTAGTACATATACACACAGGGTGACTCTGAGGATAGTGGCTGATGTAGGGACAATGGTTTCTTTTTTAACAGCTTTATTGAGATACAATTCACATACCAAACAATTTACCCATTTAAAATGTACCGTTTGGCCAGGCACTGTGGCTCACACCTTTAATCCCAACACTTTGCGAGGCTGAGGTGGGTGGGTGGCTTGAGCCCAGGAGTTCAAGACCAACCTGGGCAACATGGCAAAACCCTGCCTCTACAGAAGATTTATAAATTATCTAGGCATGGTGGTGTACACTTGTAGTCCTAGGAACTAGGGAGGCTGAGGCAGGCGGATCACTTGAGCCCAGGAGGTTGAGGCTGCAGTGAGCCATGTTCATGCCACTGCACTCCAGCCTGGGCAACAAAGTGAAACCCTATCTCAAAACAAAACAAAACAAAACACTACAATTCAGTGGTTTTTAGTATATTTTAAAGGCTATGCAAAATAATGATAATAAAATATTTTTAAAAAAGAAAGCTATGGAACCATCACCATGGTTTTAGGACATTTTCATCCTCAAAAGAAACCCCATGCCCACTGCCTCCCTACCCTCTCCCACCACCCTAGGCAACCACTCATCCACCTTCTGTTTCTGTACATTTTAATATTCTGGTTATTTCATATGAATGGAATCATACACTTTGTAGTCTTTTGTGACAGGCTATTTTTTCACAAAACATAATGTCTTCAACAGTGACTTCTTGCAGCTGGACCCAAGGCTGTCCCAATAGAGTGCTGACTTATTTCTCAGGGGGAGGCAGTTACACTCATGGATGGCCAAAGCTGTAATTATTAAACTGAAGAGTGCCAGGGGACTTGACTTTTCCTCCACCCCTTATGTTTCCACAGAGGGGAGGGATGATCTCTCTAGAAATAAAAAGTATGGAAAGAATCCCATAACAATACCAAATGGTATCATGAACAAGATGCTTGGGAAATACCAGGTGAATGTTTATAGGCATACACTGCATACTTTGTTAATAATAAAATATGCATAGCTGTGTTATGGCCTGCAGTGGTAAATATCTGCATATTTAGAAAACCACATGCTTCCAGAGATCATTTTCTCCTCTGTTACTGCATTGCTTTCCTTGATGACTACAAGGTTTCTAGTTACTTAAATTATTAAATTCAAGATATAATTTGAACATAATAAGAAGTACAAGTAGAATTTCAAATATAGCATTAACAGCTGGGCATGGTAGCTCATGCCTATTCATCCCAGTACTTTGGGAGGTCAAGGTGGCAGGACTGCTTGAAGCCAGGAGTTTGAGACAAACCTGGGCAACATAGCAAGACCCTGACCCTACAAAAATAAATTTAAAAATTAGCTGGCTGTAGTGGCATGCGCCTGTAGTCCCAGCTACTTGGGAAACTGAGATGGGAGGATCGCTTGAGCCCAGGAGTTCAAGTAAGCTATGATCATGCCATTGTTCCCCAGCCTGGATGACAGAGTGAGACCCAGTCTCTAAAACCAACCAACCAACCAGCCAACCAACAAAAACAAAAATGTGATAGCAATTAACCGTATCTTCTGCTATCTACTGAATGTTTGTTATTACACACTAGATTGTTATTGCTGATAGAATTCTGAAACCATTTTCTGTTTCCAAATCAGCATGGGAGATAGTGGCTTCTTGCACACAAACAAATTGGCTTGTTTTTTCCATGAATGATTTGTGTTTGTGCTGAACAAGACTTTGCCAGCTAAATGGTCTGGCAGAAGCACTACACACACATATATATAGATAACCAAGCAAGAAATGCTTTCAATTTACTTGCTATATTTTTGAAGAA
Source organism: Piliocolobus tephrosceles (assembly GCF_002776525.5). NCBI lineage: Eukaryota > Metazoa > Chordata > Mammalia > Primates > Cercopithecidae > Piliocolobus > Piliocolobus tephrosceles. The sequence continues at coordinate 98,320,213 of NC_045446.1, forward strand.
TAATGTATCTGCCTAAATAACCTAGTGGGAATTACCTAGCTTTCTTTTCATTTGTTCTTCTAAATATACATTACTCCAAATATTTTAATAATTAATGAAGGTATGACTGGACATTCATCTTTTTCACTTGATAATATGGAAATATAAAACCATTATCATTCTGCATTCTTTCAATCACTATATCTGGTTATAATTCTGCTGTGTTTTTAATCTGTAACATACTCCAGGAAGTTTCACAGTGACACCAAATGTATTACACTATCAATTTATTAAAGACACTTTCCTTACCAAAATATTTGTTCCAAAAATATGTTAAAAAGTCAATTATTTTTATTTATTTATTTATTTATTTATTTATGTATTTATTTTTATTTTTATTTTTATTTTTTTTGAGACAGAGTCTCACTCTGTTGCCCAGGCTGGAGTGCAGTGGTGCGATCTCTGCTAACTGCAAGCTCCGCCTCCCGGGTTCCCGCCATTCTCCTGCCTCAGCCTCCCGAGTAGCTGGGACTACAGGTGCCACCACCTCGCCCGGCTAGTTTTTTGTATTTTTTACTAGAGATGGGGTTTCACCATGTTAGCCAGGATGGTCTCAATCTCCTGACCTCGTGATCCGCCCGTCTCGGCCTCCCAAAGTGCTGGGATTACAGGCTTGAGCCACCGCGCCCAGCCCTATTTTTATTTTTTTATTTTTTGAGATGGAGTCTCACTCTGTCACCCAGGCTGGAGTGCAGTGGCCGGATCTCAGCTCACTGCAAGCTCCGCCTACCGGGTTTACACCATTCTCCTGCCTCAGCCTCCCTAGTAGCTGGGACTACAGGCGCCCGCCACCTCGCCCGTCTAGTTTTTTGTATTTTTTAGTAGAGACGGGGTTTCATCGGGTTAGCCAGGATGGTCTCGATCTCCTGACCTCGTGATCCGCCCGTCTCGGCCTCCCAAAGTGCTGGGATTACAGGCTTGAGCCACCGTGCCCGGCCAAAAGTCAATTATTTATAAAGGTGAATATGGGGGGAGGAGGCAGAGCAAGGTGGTCAGACAGAACCCTCCAGCAAATGAACAACTATTCATGTAAGAAAGCACCTTCATAAGGCAGTACCTGGTTTTAACATTATATCAAGGAAAGAGGAACTGAAGAGGATAGGAGAGACAGCCGCGCATTACCTATACCACCCTCCTCCATCACTTGGCAGTACTACACTGAGCGTGGGGAGAGAACCTGTGCTCTTGTGGGAGGGAGAGCAAAGTGAGTGTGGGACTTTGCTGCCTGTCACAGTGGAAAACAACACAGAGAAGAATTCCGCTGGCACCCACGGAGAGATTTTCTAGACCAAAGGGGAGTCCTCTGCCCCAGCTGTAGTATCCTGAGTTCCCGTCCAGCTCCGCCACCGGTGGCTGAGGCCCAGAATAAATTTGGGAGGCAGTCAGGTCACAAGGACTATAGCCCTTGGGCAAACCACAGTGCAGGGCTACGCTCAGAGCCAATAGACTTGGGATGCATGTGACCCAGTGAGACAACAGTTATGGTGGCCAAGGTAGTGCCTGCCTTATCCCTCCCCTTACTCCAGATGGTGCGGCTTGAGGAGAGGTTCCTTTACTTGGAGAAAGGAGAGGAAGGAGTATAGAGGACTTTGTCTTGCAACTTGGATTCCAGCTCAGCCACAGTATAATGAAGCATCGTGCAGATTCCTGAGGCCCCTAGTTTGAAACCTTAGCTATGATGACGTGACGGCATTTCTAGACCCAGTCTGGGCCAGAAAAGGAAGAATCCTGGCAGAATCCACCAGCTGCTCACTAAAGAGCCCTAGGACCTTGAATAAACAAACATCAGCAGTCGCCAGGCGGTAGTCCCAAGGGCCTTGGGTGAGACCCAGCACTGTACTGGCTTCAGGTGTCACCCAATACAGTGCCAGCTGTGATGGCCAAGGGAATGCTTGTGTCACCTCTCCCCAAATCCAGGCAGCACAGTGCAAAGAGAGACTCCTGACTGGGGAAAAGGCGGAAAGAAAGCAAAAGTCTTTGCCTGGTAAACCAGGGATTATACCTTATTTTACCCAAGCCCATCAAGGCAGTGCTTCTAGGAGTCTGCAGCACTTGCAGTGCTACTGTGCTTAAGGCGCCTCCTAGTGCTGATATGGCTGCAGTGACCACAGGCTTAGATCACAATAATAAATTCCTTTTGAATATGTGGAAAGCCTTCCCAAGAACAGGCACAGATAAGCCCAGGCTGCTAAGACTGGAATAAATACCTAACTCTTCAATGGCCAGACATTAATGAACATTTACAAGCATCAAGAACATCCAGGAAAACATGACTTCACCAAATGAACTAAATAAGCCACCAGTCACCAATACTGGCATGATAGAGGTATGTGATCTTTCAAAGAGAATTCAAAATAGCTGTCTTGACAAAGCTCAGTGAACTTCAAGATAACACATATAAGGAATTCAGAATTCCATTGAACAAATTTAACAAAGAGAATAAAATAATTTTAAAAGTCAAGCAGAAATTCAGGAGCTGAAAAATTCAGTTGACAAACTGAAAAATGCATGAGAGTCTCTTAACAGCAGAATTGATCAGGAAGAATTGGTGAGCTTGATACAGGCTATATGAAAATACATAGAGGAGAAAAAAATAAAAGAGAATGAAGCATGCCTTCAAGATCTAGAACATGGCCTCAAAAAGGCAAATCTAAGAGTTATTGGCCTTAAAGTGGAAGTAAAGAGAGATATCGAAGCAGAAAGTTTATTCAAACAAATAATAACAGAAAACCTTTTGAACCTAGAAAAATATCAATATCCAGGTACAAGAAGGTCATAGAACAGAAAGAAGATTCAATCCAATAAGACTATTTCGAGGCATTTAGTAAACTCTCAAAGGTAAAAGATAAGAAAAGGATTCTAAAAAGCAGCAAGAGAAAAATAATAAATAACTTATAGAGGAACTCCAATGTTTCTGACAGCATATTTCTCAGTGGAAAGTTTTCAGGCCTGGAGAAAGTGAAATGACATATTCAAAGTACTGAAGGAAAAAAAAATTTCCACCATAGACTATTATATCCAGCAAAAATATCCTTCAAACAAGAAGGAGAAATAAAGACTTTTCCAGACAAACAAAAACTGGGGAATTTGGTCAACACCAGACCTGTCCTACAAGAAATGCCAAAGAGAGTTTCTCAGTCTGAAAGGAAAGGACATTAATGAATAATAAGAAACTACCTAAAGGTGTAAAACTCACTACTAGTGGTAAGTACACAGACAGATACAGAGTGCTCTAACACTGTAATTGTGGTGTGTAAACCACTCATATCTTGAGTAGGAAGACTAAAAGACCTATCAAAAATAATAACTACAACAACTTTTTGATAGATACATAGTATTAAAATATACAAATAGGAAAAACAAAAGTCAAAAAGGGGAAAAGGATGGAGTTAAAAGGTAGAGATTTTTAGATTTTTCTTTTTTTTTGTAATTAGAGTTGTCATCAGTTTAAAATAATTGATTACAAGATGTTATTTGCAAGCTTTATAGTAACCACAGATCAAAAATCTACAACAGATACCCAAAAATTTTTTCAAAAGAAATTGAAACATACTACAGAGAAAATCACTTTTACCCAAAGGAAAATGGGAAGGAATGAAGAAAGAAAGAGAGGACCAACAAAACAACCAGCAAACAAATAACAAAATGGCAGTAGTAAATCTTATCCATGAGTAATAACATTTAATGTAATTGGACTAAATTCTCCAGTTGAAAGACAGTGGCTAAATGGATTAAAAAAAAAAAAAAGACCCAAGTTTATGCTGCCTACAAGAAATCTATGTCACCTATAAAGACATGCATAGACTGAAAACAAAGAAATGGAAAAAGATATTCCATGCAAATGAAAACAAAAAAAGAGCAAGAGCCAGACATGGTGACTCACATCTGTAATCCCAGCACTTTGGGAAGCTGAGGTGGGAGAATTGCTTGAGGCCAGGAGTTCAAGACCAGTTGGGCAACACAGCAAGATCCTCATCTCTACAAAAAATTTAAAAATTAGCTGAGTGTGGTGGCATGCACCTGCAGTCCTAGCTACTTGGGAGGCTGAGGTAAGAAGATCACTTGAGTTCAGGAGTTTGAGATTACAGTGAGCTATGATCACATCACTGCACTCTAGCCTGGGTAACAGAGGGAGACCCTGTAACCAAAAACAAAACAAAACAAAACAAAAAAGGAGAGGAGGCAGGAGTAGCTCTACTTATATCAGATAAAAAAATGGATTTCAAGATAAAAACTGTAAAAAGAGACAAAGAAGGTCATTATATTGTGATAAAGGGGTCAATTCTGCAAGAGACCATAACAATTGTAAATATACCTACATCCAACACTGAAGCACCTAGATATATAATGCAAATATTATTAGAGTTGAAGAGAGAGATAGAACCCAATACAATTGTAGTTGGAGGCCTCAACATCACATTTTCAGCATTGGACAGGTCTTTTAGACAGAAAATCCATGAAGAAACATTGAACTTAGTCTGCAGTACAGACCGAATGGGGCTAATAGACATTTACAGGACATTCCGTCCAACAGCTAAAGAATACACATTCTCCATAGCACATGGAACATTCTCAGGTATAGAACATATATTAGGCCACAAAACAAGTCTTTAAAAGTTCAAAAACATTGAAATCATATTGAGTATCTTTTCTGATCACAATGGAATAGAACTAGGAATTAATAAGAAGAAGAACTTTGGAAACGATACAAACACATGGAAATTAAAAAATATGCTCCTGAGTGACCATTGAGTCAATGAAGAAATTAAGAAAGAAATTTTAAAATTTCTTGAAACAAATAAAAACAGAAATATAATATACCAAAACCTATGGGATATGCAAAAGTATTGTAGTACTAAGAGGGAAGTTTATAGCAATAAAGTTCTATATCAGAAAAGTAGAAAAACTTCAAATAAACAACCAATGTTGCATCTTAGAAAACTAGAAAAGCAACAACAAAACAAACCCAACATTCGTAGAAGAAAATAAACAATAAAAATCAGATCAATCACTTGAGCCCAGGAGTTCAAGGATGCGGTGAGCTATGATTGCATCACCACACTCCAGCTTGGTAACAGAGTGAGATCTCATCTCTAAAAAAAAATTAAGTAAAACTACAGGCCAACATTTCTGATAAACATAGATGCAAAAACCCTCAACAAAAAAACTGGCAAACCAAATTCAACAACACATTAAGAAGACAATTTGGGCCGGGTGTGGTGGGTCTCACCTGTAATCCCAGCACTTTGGGGGGCTAAGGTGGGCATATTGTTCAGGCCCAGGCTTTCAAGACCAGCCTGGGCAACTTGGTGAAACCCATTCTCCACTAAAAATACAAAACATTAGCCAGGTGTGATGGTATGCACTTGTAGTTCCAGCTACTCAGGAGGATGGGGTGGGAGCATAGCTTGAGCCTGACAAGTTGAGGCTGCAGTAAGCTGAGATCATGCTACTGCACTCCAGCCTGGGTGACAGAGTGAGACCCTGTCTCAAAAAAAAAAAAAAAAAAAAAAGAAAAGAAAAGATAATTAATCATAATCAAGTGGGAATCATTGTAGAAATGCAAAAATGGATCAACCTATGCAAATCCATAAACTTGATACATTAGAGCAATAGAATGAAGGACAAAAACATACGGTCATTTTCAGTTGGTGATGAAAAAGCATTCAATAAAATTCAACATTCTTTTGTGATAAAATCTCAAAAAACCAGGCCTAGAAGGAACATATCTCAACATGATAAAAGCTGTATATGACATAACCAAAGTTAGTATCATACTCAATGGGGAAAAACAGCAGCCTTTCCTCTAAGATCTGGAACAAAGCAAGGATGCCCATGTTGACTACTGTTATTCAACCTAGCACTGGAAGTCCTAGCTGGAGCAATTAGACAAGAGAAAGGAACAAAAGGCATTGAAATTGGAAAGGAAGAAGTCAAATTATACTTGTTTGCAAGTGATATTATTTTATATTTAGAAAAATCTAAAGACTCTACCAAAAAGCTATTAGAACTGATAAATTCAGTAAGGTTGCAGGATACAAAATCAACATAGAAAAATCAGTAGCATTTCTGTATGTCAACTGTGAACAATATGAAAAAGAAACCAAAAAAGCAATCCCATTTACAACACCTACAAAGAATATAAAATACCTAGGAAATAACTTAACCAAGGAACTGAAAGCTCTCTACAATGAAACTATAAAACATTGATGAGTCTGGGTGTGGTGGCTCACGCCTGTAATCCCAACACTTTGGAAGGCTGAGGCTGGTGGGTCACCTGAAGTCGGGAGTTCGAGACCAGCCTGGCCAACGTGGTGAAACCCCTTCTCTACTAAAAATACAAAAAATTAGCCGTGGCAGGCATATGTAATCCCAGCTGCTTGGGAGTCTGAGGCTGGAGAATTGCTTGGACCTAGGAGGCAGAGGTTGCAGTGAGCTGAGATCATGCCATTGCATTCCAGCCTGGGTGACAGAGCAAGACTCTGTCTCAAAACAAAACAAAACACAAAAATAAAACAAAACAAAAAAAAATTGGTGAAATAAAGAGGACTCAAAAAAATGAAAACATATCCATGTTCATGGATTGGAAGAATTAATATTGTTAAAATACCCATACTACCCAAAGAAATCCACAGATTCAATCACTATAAAAATATAATCCCTATAAAAATATTAATGACATTCTTCACAGAAATAGAAAAAATAATCCTAAAACTCATATGGAACCATAAAAGACTCAGAATGGTCAAAGCAATCCTGAGCAAAAAGAACAAAACTGGAGACATTACATTACCTGACTACAGATTATACTACAAAGCTATAGTAACCAAAAGAGCATAGTACTGGCATCAAAAGAGACACATAGATCAACGGGACAGAATAGAGAACCCTGAAATAAATTCGTGCATTTACAGTGAACTCATTTCTGACGAAGGTACCAAGAACATCCACTGGAGAAGGGATAGTCTCTTTAATAAATGGTACTGGGAAAACTGGATATCCACATGCAGAAAAATGAAACTAGACCCTGATCTCTTGCCATATACAAAAATCAAATCCAAATGGATTCAAAACTTAAATGTAAGACCTGAAACTATGAAGCTACTAGAAGAAAATATTGGGTAAACACTTCAGGATATTGGTATGGGCAAACATTTTTTGAGTAAGACCTCAAAGACCTCAAAGCCTACAGGCAACCAAAGCAAAAATGGACAGATGAGATCACATCAAGCTAAAAAGCTTCTGTACAGCAAAGAAAACAATCAACAAAATGAAGAGGCAACCCACTGAATTGAAAAAATGTTTGCAAATTACCCATCTGACAAGAGATTAAAAATCAGAATATATAAGGAGCTCAAAGAACTCAACAATAAATAATCAAATAATCTGATTGAAAAATGGGCAAAAGATCTGAACAGACATTTCTCTAAAGAAGACATATGAATGGCCAACAGGTATATGGGTATATGAAAAATGCTCAACATCATCAATCATCAGAGAAATGCAAATTTAAAACCACAATGAGATATCAACTCACCCAGTTAAGATGGCTTTTATCCAAAAGACAGGCAATAACGGATGCTGGCAGGGATGTGGAGAAAGGGGGACACTTACACACTATTGGTGGGAATGTAGTACAGGCACTGTGGAGAACAGCAGGAGGCTCCTCAAAAAACTAAAATGGAGCTACCATATGATCCAGAAATCTCACTGCTGCATATATATCTAAAAGAAAGGAAATCAGTATATCAAAGAGATATCTACACTTCTGTGTTTATTTGCAGCACTATTCAAAATAACCAAGGTATGGAATCAGCTTAAGTGTCCGTCAATAGATGAACAGATAAAGAAAATCTGGTATAAATACACAGTGAAATATTATTCATCCATAAAAAAGAATAAAATCTTGTCATTTGCAACAACATGGATGGAACTGGAGGCCATTTTTGTTAAGAGAAATAAGCCAGGCACAAAAATACAAATATCACATGTTCTCACTCATATATGGGAGCTAAAAAATTTGATCACATGACGGCAGTGAATAGAATGATGGGTTCCAGAGGCTGGGAAGACTAATAGGGAGAGGGAGATAAAGTGGGAATGTTTAATGGCTACAAAAATACGTTAGATAAAATGCATAAGATCTAGTATTTTGTAGCACAATAGGATGACTATAGTTAATAATAATATATTGTATATTTTAAAATAACTAAAATAGTGGAGTTGGAATGTTCCAATTCCACTTTGGAATTGTTGGCTTTCTAACTTGAACATATTAGCTTGATTCGAGTCATAAACGGTTTGTGTCCAGGCTGAGGCAGTTCGTAGCAAAGGCTTTATCAGTTAAAGTGATCATGGGAAGGTTACCTTTCTGTTAATTTTTTAATCCTTAAGTAATTTCATCTCTTGCTTCCTAAATTTGACAAGCTCTTTTTGATCTACATGGATTCTTCTTCCCCCAGGGCCTATATTTCATTGACAGTTACATAGGAGTGCACCAGGAAAATGACCCTGGAACATCTTGTAGGGTCAGGAAGTAAGTTCTTGAAATGCAAAAGAAAACAAAACCCCATAATGATGGGGTTCAACTGAAAGAGTCAACTGAAGGAGCTCCCAATAATCAGAGCTGGAAAAAACTTGAGTAACAAAATCAATCACTATTATTGGCTAGTAACTCAAAGTACAAAAATAAATATCCATGGGTCCATTCTGATATAAATAAATGGCAGCAGAATTTTAAATAATTTATATAGACATCCTTAATGAGATGGGGCGTAACTCTCTGCTCCTTAAATCTGGGCTGAATATAGTAACTTCCTTGCAAAGAGTACAGTACGGAAAGAAAGAAGAAAAGAGTAACTTTACAGTGAAGAAACCTAATAAAGGATACCTCAGCCAAGTAGCCCAGATCAATATCAACCGTGATAAGTCACACTGATATGATGATGTGAAAATGACTTGAAATGATGTGATAAAAATGACTTCACCTCTTTGATCTTTCTCCCCAAACCACATTATCCCAGGCCAATCATGAGAAAAATGTCAGAAAAATCTTTTTTTTTTTTTTTTTTTGAGACGGAGTCTCGCTCTGTCACCCTCTGTCACCCAAGCTGGAGTGCAGTGGTCCGATCTCAGCTCACTGCAAGCTCCGCCTCCCGGGTTCACGCCATTCTCCTGCCTCAGCCTCCCAAGTAGCTGGGACTACAGGCGCCCGCCGCCATGCCCGGCTAATTTTTTGCATTTTTAGTAGAGACGGGATTTCACCGTGTTAGCCAGGATGGTCTCGATCTCCTGACCTCGTGATCCACCCACCTCGGCCTCCCAAAGTGTTGGGATTACAGGTGTGAGCCACCGCGCCCGGCCCGGAAAAATCTTAATCAAAGGATAGTCTACAAAATATTTAACCAGTACTCCTCAAAACTGCCAGGGTCATCAAAAACAAGGAAAGGGCTGGGCACAGTGGTTCACGCCTGTGATTCCAGCACTTTGAGAGACCAAAGTGGGAGGATTGCTTGAGCCTAGGAGTTTGAGGCCGGCCTTGACAACATAGGGAAATCCTGTCTGTACAAATAAAATACAAAAGAATTAGCCGGGCATGGTGGCATACACCTGTGGTTCCAGAAACTCGAGAGGCTGAGGTGGAAGTATCTCTTGAGCACAGGTGGTCAAGGCTGGAGTGATTACACACTATACTCCAGCCTGGGTGACAAAGCAAGACACTGATTCAAAAAAAAAAAAAAACCAAAAAAAAATAGTGAGATACTGTTATAGACAAAGGAACATAGGAAGACATGACAACTGAATGAAATGTGGTACGCTAGATGGGATTCTGCAACAGAAAAATGACATTAGGCATACATTGAAGAAATTCAAATTAAGTCCTCACTTCAGTTAATAATAAGACATCGATATGGATTCAGTAATTGTGACAAATATACCATTAGATGTTAATAATACAGGAAACTGTGGGGCATATAGGAACTGTGTGTGCTATCTTTACAAAAATTCTGTATAACTAAAACCCTTCTAAAATGAAACATTTATTTTAAAAGTCTGTATGAGAATTTGCATGTACATCAGTAAATTACCCTAAATGCCTCAAGATAATAATACTCTTATAGGATCTCTGAGACTAAATGTTTTATAATCTGCATAGGAAAAGGACTCATTCCAAATGCAAAGATGCATGATGGCATAAGTTTGCATGTCTGCATTGCTCAGTAATTTCTTTGATTCCTATGAGATACAAAGAAGTTAAATGCTTAGCCAAGGTCTTGCAAACATTGAACAAAAGAGCAGAACATTAACTCAGGTCAACTGTCAAATGAAATTATACTAGTCTCTAACTCCTAGGAAAGCACCTTGGATAAACTCTTAATATTTCCTGTAGTTGATCTCTTCCACGAACGAGAGTATCTCGGGTATAGATTTCTAGTGGCAGAAGCTAGTTCATCCTCTAGACTATTCTACTGTTCCTTGTGGTGACAAAGTGTACATGAGTGGGAGCCATTCTGTACACTTGTACTACAGGTGGTACATACTCAGATTTTTTTTTTTTTTTTTTTAGGCAGAGTCTCACTCTGTCGCCCAGGCTGCAGTGCACTGACATGATCCAGGTTTTTGCTTGGTCACCCAGGCTGTAGTGCAATGGCACCATCATAACTCACTGCAACCGCAACCTCCTGGACCCACATGATCCTGATTAAGTTACAAAGAATTGGCCGGGCGCTGTGGCTCACTCCTGTAATCCCAACACTTTGGGATGCCAAGGTGGGCGGATCACGAGGTCAGGAGATCGAGACCATCCTGGCTAACACGGTGAAACGCCGTCTCTACTGAAAATAGAAAAAAATTAACCAGGCGTGGTGGCGGGTGCCTGTAGTCCCAGCTACTCCGGAGGCAGAGGCAGGAGAATTGCATGAAACTGGGAGGCGGAGCTGGCAGTGAGCGGAGATCGTGCCACCGCACTCCAGCCTGGGCGACAGAGCGAGACTCCGTTTCAAAAACAAAAAAGGTTTGTTTTGCTTTGCTTCGTTGAGAGAGGAGGGGAATGTGAAAGGGCAACTTTCCTCTCTCTGCTGAGATTGAGAATACAGAGGCAATAGAAAGCTGATGCTTCCATACACAGCTGTTTCCCTTGCCCTGAATGCTACCTTAGGACCTTCCTTAGAGCCAAGGCAGCTGAGGAGTTGAGTTTGAGCCTCCTCCATCGTAGACAGGATAATACACAAGAGTTTGAAGAGAGCATGCAGCTCTACCAACTTGACTTTTCCCTTGCTTTCTTTTCCCTGTCTATGTTTCCCATCTCCTTTTTTCAGTTCCCTCTTTTCTGGGAATGCAGTCTTGAAGGGAGGAGAAGCACTGAGAAAAGGAGATAGTTGAAAAACCTTTGCTGGCAGCCTCCTACCTAGACATAGGTGTGTAGGCATCTCACAGCCTATGGGCCCTGAACCAATGCATCAGCTACACTGGCTTCTTTTTACCAAATAAAATAAAAGCCAGGCATGGTGGCTCATGCCTGCAATCCCAGCACTTTGGGAGGCTGAGGTGGAAGGATTGTTTGAGGTCACAAGTTTAAGACCAGCCCAGGAAACATAGCGAGACCCTGTCTCTACAAAAAAAGGAAAAGAAAAAGAAAAAAAGAGACAAGCTTAGGCAACATAGTGAGACCCTGTATTTACAATTTTTTTAAAAAAAATTAGACACGCATGGTAATGCACACCTGTGGTCCTAGCAGTTCAGGAGGCTGAGGCGGGAGGATCACTTGAGCTCAGGAGATCGAGGCTGCAGTGAGCCATGATTGCACCACTCCACTCCGGCCTGGGCAACAGAGTGAGACCCTTTTTTTATTTAAAAAAAAAAAAAAAAGAAAAAAAAAAATATATATATATATATATATATATATATAAGCTGCATAAATGACAGTTTTAATTGATAATATCTTGATTTAGGCCAGAAGTCATTGCTCATGCCTGTAATTCTAGTACTTTGTGAGGCTGAGGTGGGAGGATTGTTTGTGACCAGCCTGGGCAACGTAAGGAGACTCTCGTCTCTACCAAAAACCAAAAACAAACAAAAAAGCTTAATATACTCATTGCACCAATTCACTTGAATGTTAGAGCCTTTTTGCTGGAGCCTGTCGGTGGGTTGGGGGCTAGAGGAGGGATAGCATGAGAAGAAATACCTAATGTAGATGACGGGTCGATGAGTGCAGCAAACCACCATGGCATGTGTATACCTATGTAACAAACCTGCATGTTCTGCACATGTATCCCAGAACTTAAAGTCTAAAAAAAAAAAGAAAAGAAAAGAAAGAATAAAGATGTTGAAGAAAAGGTTTAAAAAAAAAAAGCAATGTACCTTTTGCTATAAAACAGAAAAATGAGGGCAAACTTAAACATCTCACCCAATATGAAGTCTTTGGTGTTGTCAGTGTTCTGAATTTTGGCCATTCTAATAGGTGTACTGTAGAATCTCGTTGTTGTTTTAATTCGCAATTCCTTAATGATTAATAATTTGGGCATATTTTCATATGCTTTTTGGTATCTGTATGTCTCCTTTCATGAGGTGTCTGTGAACACCTTTTGTTCATTTTAATTTTATTGATTATTTTTATTTTGTTTTTACTTTTGAAACAGGGTCTTGCTCTGCAGCCCAGGCTGGAGTGCAGTGATGTCATCACGGCTCACTGTAGCTTTGACTTCCTGGGCTCAAGCAATCCTCCAGCCTCAGCCTCTTGAGTAGTCGGGACTACAGGCACATATCACCACACTGGACTAATTTTAAAATTTTACTTTTTAGTAGAGATGGGGTCTCGATTGTTGCCCAAGCTGGTCTCTCAAACTCCTGATTTGCCCATTTTCATATTGGATTTGGTTTCTTATCACTGAGTTTTAAGAGGTGTGTGTGTGTGTGTGTGCGTGTACGCGTGCATTTTTAATATCACATTTTAAGTATTTCACTCCATTTTCTTCATGCTTATCAGGTTTCTGATGAGAAGCTGTCATTCTTAGCCTTGCTCCTCAATAGGTACGTTGTAATTTTTCCTCTGACCTCTTTTGAGATTTAATTTGTCTGTAATTTTCTGTAGTTTAAATATCATGTACCTACATGTAGTGTGCTTGTTTGCTTTGTTGGTTTTTGGTATTTATTCTGCTTGGTGTTCTCTGGACTTCCATGATGTGTGGTTTGGAGTCTGTCATTAATTTTGGAAAGTTTGTAGTCATTATTGCTTCAAATATTGCTTCCGTTCCCTTCTCTCTTTCTTCTCTTTCTGGTATTCCAATTATACATAAGTTATATTTTTGACAGTATTGGCCTCTGCAGATTTTCCTCTTTTTTTCTCTATTCAGTCCAGCTTGGGAAGTTTTTATTGATCTGTCTTGAAGTAAATGCATTCTTAACTTGACTTGACTGTGTCAATACACTGGCAAGCCCAACAAAGGCTTTCTTTATTTCTGTTACAGTATTTTTGGTATCTGATATTTCAATTTCTCTGCTTATCTTCTTCACCTGTTCTTGCATATTGTCTTTTTTCCCCCCATTAAAGTCTTTAACATATTGGCCATAGTTATTTTAAAGTCCCTGTCTCATAATTCCAACATTTTTTTCACATCTGAGTCTGGTTCTGATGCTTGTCTTATCTCTTCAGACGTTTCTTGTAGTATCTTTTGACATGCCTTGAATTTTTTTGTTGAAAGCTCTACATGAAATGTGTGAGGATTGATGTTAATCTTGCTGGAGTTGAGCTTAGTTTGATGTTTGCTGTAGCTGTAGATGCCAGAGGCATCAAATTCCTACAGTGTTCTCAGCTTTGTTTCTTCTGTTGATTTTGGGCTTCCCTAAGTTCTTCTCTTTAGAGAAAGTCTGCGTCTTGCAGCTTTTTAAGTTATACTTCACTACTATTATAGTACAGTAAGTTGGAGCATGGTGGCTCGTGCTTGTAATCCCAGCACTTTGGGAGGTCGATGCGGGCAGATCACTTGAGGCAAGGAGTTCGAGACCAGCCTGGCCAACATGGTAAAACCCTGTCTCTATTAAAAATACAAAACAAAACAAAACAAAACAAAAAAGCTGGGCATGGTGGCATGTATCTGTAATCCCCAGCTGCTAGGGAGGCTGAGGCATGAAAATCATTTGAACCTGGGAAGTGGAGGTTACAGTGAGCTGAGATTGGGCTACTGCACTCCAACCTGGGTGACAGAGTAAGATTCTGTCTCTAAAGAAAATTAGTACTAATATATATAATATTATTTTATTATAATATATGAGTATACTGGAGCCTTGCTGGAGTGGTGGTGAGACATAGAGGAGAGGGAGCTGTTTATAATCTTCCCAATCTCTATCTTTTACCGGGTCTATGTGTCTGGCCTGTGACCTTCATAAGTATTTCTTCTTATATAACTTTTCCTCTGCCATAGGTGAGATGGGAAGATAGGGGCTGGAGTGAGAAGAAAGCCCTTTCCTTGAGACTGTGGCACAAGGCTCTGGTTAAGTTGTTTTCCCTGGAGAGCAGGACTTCCTTTGATATGGAGAGTGCTTTGGGCCTATTTCACAATTACTTTACCCTTCATCCCTATCGGAGCCATAAGAGCAACTTTCTTAGATCTTTACCTTGAGAATTTGGTGGGACAGGTCCCCACTCTCAGGCTAGTCTATACTCAGCCTCCAGCAATTCATCAAAATCACCATGTAAGTGTTCCTACCAGTTTATGGTTTCAGCAACTTCTTCTCCTGATGGGCAGATCCCAGCTATAAGTCTCTAAGTTAGCCTTTCCCTCCAGATTTCAGTGTAGCAGTTTGCCCTGAAAACTCAGTTCTGTGGTGGGTTCAAGAAAATTAATTGATTTTCACTTTGTCCAGATTTTTCTTATTGTAAAAATGGGAGTGACAACATCCAAGCTCTTTACTTGTTAGAGCTGAAACTGGAAATCTTTTAGTAAAGATTTCTTATTTAATCAATTGGTTAAAAGAAAAACTTGGTCAGGCACAGTGGCTCATGCGTGTAATCCCAGCACTTCGGGAGGCCGAGTTGGGCAGATCACTTGAGGTCAGGAATTTGAGACCAGCCTGGCCAACATGGCAAAACCCTGTCTCTACTAAAAATACAAAACTTAGCTGTGATTGGTGGCGGGCACCTGTAATCCCAGCTACTGGGGAGACTGAGGGAGGAAAATTGCTTGGACCTGGGAGGCAGATGTTGCAGTGAGCCAAGATCATGCCACTGCACTCCAGCCTGGGCGACAGAGTGAGCAGAGCGACTTTGTCTAAAAAAAAAAAGAATGAAAAAGAAAAAGAAAAACTTCAGCTGAATTAAATTGAAAGGAGTTTATTGAGCAATGAATGATTTGCAAGTTGGGCAGCCCCCAGAATCACAGCAGATTCAGAGAGACTCCAGGGATGCCTTGTGGTCAGAACAAATTTATAGATTTAAAAAACGGAAGTGACATACAGAAATCAGAAGTGGGGCACAGAAACAGCTGAATTGGTTACACGTTGGTGTTTGCCTTATTTGAACACAGTTTGAACACTTAGGAGTCTATGAGTGGTTGAAGTATGGCCACTGGGATTGGCCAAGACTCAGTTATTGTTACAGGTGCATACTCCTAAATTAGATTTTCAATCTTGTCTGCCTATAAAACTAGGTTACAGTTCGTCCACAAGAACTCAAATATAGAAACACAGAGTCCTTCTCAGGCCATATTTAGTTTGCTTTAACACTGTGTAAGATAGAGAAATATATGGAACTTGTACATAGGTAGTGAACAATTAGATTCAAGGTTAACTCGAATAACTGAACTCTGTAAAACTGGCCTCAGTAGACGATAAACTGCTATTTATGAAGATCCTAATTCTTTTTTTTTTTTTTTTTTTGAGGCGGAGTCTCACTCTGTCTCCCGGACTGGAGTGCAGTGGCCGGATCTCAGCTCACTGCAAGCTCCGCCTCCTGGTTTTACGCCATTCTCCTGCCTCAGCCTCCCGAGTAGCTGGGACTACAGGCGCCCGCCACCTCGCCCAGCTAGTTTTTGTATTTTTAGTAGAGACGGGGTTTCACCGTGTTAGCCAGGATGGTCTCGATCTCCTGACCTTGTGATCCGCCCGTCTCGGCCTCCCAAAGTGCTGGGATTATAGGCTTGAGCCACCGCGCCCGGCCCCTATTTCTTTTTAGAAGTCTTTCCATGATGGAATAAATCAAAATTATATGTTTTGCAGTGGGAGAGAATACCAATGATATCAAGTATTAGGTTACAAATGACCCTGGACATATTATTTAATCTTTCTTGCCTTCAGTTTTCTCATCTGGAAAATGAGTTGTGTGAGGTTTAGAGAGAATTTATGTAATGAAGTTAGAAATAGCACTTATTAGGTACTCAACAAATGTTAGCAATTACTTCCTGTTAATTAAAAAGAATCGTTGGAAGAATGAATTCAAAGTAGAATTTTGGGAGTATTAATTGTAAATAAAGCATGTCTTAAAAATGCAGTGTTTTAATAAGGCAGACAAACTTACCAGTACACCAAATTACTGAGTGACTATAAAAACCCAGGCCAAATTCAGTCCAATCCCAAGGGAAAGCTAGCACTTAATCCTACCCTGCCACCTGCTGGCCTGTGACAGACCAAAAATAACTATCTAGAAGTTCCAATTTCTCACTAAGTGTAAATAGTGGTAGAAATTAAGTTTATCTCAGACAAGTGATTAGGGCATGAGTCTTCAAGTATTTTTACTAGTGAACCACAGTATGAGAATCCTTATGTGTGATAACCACAGTAATGTTTATTGACAACATTGATGAATAGAGATGGTTTTGTTAAGCATCTCAGTAATCCTTATGTGTGAGTGCCACAGTAAGTTGTATTGATAACATTGATGAGTAGAGCTGATTTTATTAAGCATCTTATTATTATCTATAGTTCAAATATGAATCAAGGCCAGGCAGGGTGCAGTGGCTCACACCTGTAATCCCAGAACTTTGGGAGGCTGAGACAGGCAGATCGCCTGAGTCCAGGAGTTCGAGACCAGCCTGGGTACCATGGCAAAACTCTGTCTCTACTAAAAATATAAAAAATTAACCAGGCATGGTGGCATGTGCCCGTGATCCCAGCTCCTTGGGGGACTGAGGCGGGAGGATGGCTTGAGCCCAGGAGTTCAAGGCTTCAGTGAGCCCTGATTGTGTCACTGTACTCCTGCCTGGGTGAGGCCCTATCTCGAACAATAACAACAACAACAACAACGAATCAATGGCATGTGGAAACTTCATTTATTACTATTTTCCCTTTGTATGTTAATTTTCATAGTTTTATTATGGCTTAATTTTGGTGGTATTCAACTTGAACTGATTCAAATTATATAATTAATTATAATCAGCTTTAATTATTGTGATTAATTGTAATTTACTACACTAGAGGTCCACATGAAACAGAATTGCGTGGTTTCTGTTTCATACTTACAGAATTGGAATATTTTTGGCTAAAGTTCAGGAAGTACTATTTTTTAAAAGCTTTCTGTGCTCACAGTGAAGCAGTGAAAAATCACTGTTAAAATTTAACAGCTTTTTAAATTTATAGTGCTTTAAATCTGCATAAATTCTGAGATAAAATACTAAGCTATTATATAATTTCTTACTAGGCATCAGAAAAAAATTTAAAAATTAATAGAATCAGAAAACAGAAAACAGCAAGCCATTATAGAGGAATAAAATAATATTCTTGAGATAATTGAATTTTTTTTTTCAACACAAATGTAGATAATACTGAGAAAAAAAGAGAAAGATACTAGTTTCATTAGAACATAGAATTGAGAGCAGGATGGGAATTTACTTTTTACCTTCATGTCAACCACAAGAGATTAATTTACATAAAAATTAGAAGAGAAATAAATAGGATATACATTTGTATAACATTTTCTCAGTTTGGGTATACGGCCAGGTAACCTGAATATTAAAACATGGGTCATTCTTGTTGGAAACTATCACAAGCCAAAAAAAAAAAAAAAAAGAAAAAAGAAAAATCTTTAAAAAGAAGAGCACAGGTGGAAGCTTTTGTAAGCTTTTAAACACAAACTTTTTCAAACAGTAAAAAGTTACTAGATTCTGGTTACTTGATTGTACCTTGAAGGAGTCTGCCTTTATTAAAAACTGTCTGGAGATGAAAAAAATCAACGATATTATGCAAATGGATGAAAAGACTGGCATATATTACCTCTTCTTAGAAACCATAAAGAAAATGAAAAAGCACATTAGCAAAGTGTTAAGTATTCAAAGATAAAAGCTGATTTGAAAAGTATAGTATGTGTAGTTTTTGGTGCTGTGAAATAGAGTTTATATTTAGAGGATAAAATATAAAACCAAATAGTTAACACTATCATATTGAATAAAATCATTTTATTATTTAAATAAAGCAAGAATTCTAAATATTGTCCAGTTACTTTAGTTACAACATGTATAGATCCCAGATAGAACAAAGAACAATTGTGTTAGATTTATAGACTTCTAAAATCCTGTAAATCTATATGTGAATATAGATTTTGCTAGCAGATGACATAACTGTGGATCATAAATATGCATCTGATCTGCATATTTAATAGATTACTTATAAACACAGACTAGAAACCAAAACAATGTGAGGGGAAGGAGATCTTTTGATCTGGGACCATGTATTTCTGTTCTTGTAATGTCTTGAAAGCATGTCACCACCATCTTGGTTCAGTTACTTCTCCATAAAAGTAAAAGCAGTAAGAGATTAACCGGAGGCTGAATTCAAAGTAAATGTCAAAAAAGTTTCTTACAGCAGTGTAAAAGTTGTTACAGTGAAAAGAAATAACCTGGCTGAAGTTTGAAATGCTACAGTTTTGAGGTAAAGGATGTTATGGCAAACTGAAAATAATCTTTCCTTAAAAAAATAAAGTCCCTTCTTGTTCATCGATATCTAGGAAACTGAGATCTGGTTCTGGTAATAATAATAATATAATTACTATTAAAAATGTGAAGGTCAGAGGTATGACAGTACCACAATTTATGTACATAAAGAACAACATTGATTTCGACAGGAAGATTTCCAACAAGTATTACAGAGCACTCCATACTCGTTGTGCATTCTTTAAACTTCATGGTAAAAAAAAAAAAAAAAAAGGTGAAACTCTTTTTGTAAACTTTCTTTTGAGACAGCATCTCCCTCTGTGACCCAGACTGGAGTGCAGTAGTGCTATCATAGCTCACTATAACCTTGAACTTCTCAGCTCAAGTGATCCTCCCACCTTAGCCTCCTGAGTAGCTAAGACTACAGGTGTGCATCACCACACTTGGCAAGTTTTTTTAAATTCTTTTTTGTTTTTGAGATGGAGTTTCGCTCCTGTTGCCCAGCCTGGAGTAGAATGGCGTAATCACGGCTCACCGCAACCTCTGCCTGCCAAGTTCAAGCTATTCTCCTGCCTCAGCCTCACAGGTAGCTGGGATTACAGGCATGTGCCATCATGCCCAGCTAATTTTGTATTTTTAGTAGAGATGGGGTTTCTCCATGTTGGTCAGGCTGGTCTCGAACTCCCGACCTCAGATGATCCACCTGCCTTGGCCTCCCAAACTGCTGGTGAGCCACCACGCCTGGCCTAATTTTTAAAGTTTTTTGTAGAGATGGGGTCTGGCTATGTTGCTCAAGCAGCTCTTGAACTCCTGGCCTGAACAATCCTTCTGCCTTAGCCTCCCAAAGTGTTGGGATTACAGGTGTGAGCCACCGCCTGACGGTTTTTAAACTATTGAAAATTTTGTATAATCCAAGAATTATACAATTACCTTTTAGCTGTTGTAACATTGTTGAAACATTGAAACGAACATTTACTCAGGTTAATTTTGAAACCCTTGTAAAATACATGATGTAGAAGTCCAGTTGAGGCTATCCTGCTACTATTACTCAATTAGAGGCAGTAAACAATGTTCTTTTATAACTTATTGATATTTTAACAGATAAATTGTCTAGATAATGTGTAAAATGCTAGTCAAAGTTATATTTTTGAAAACATCAATATTTAAATGTATTTGCTCAGTACCAATTTGGCATGACTTTTTGTTGTAAACATTTTATATTTTAAATCATTTTTATTAAAAAACATAATACACCTAATGACTTTGGAATGTGATATAGAGTTCTTGTGACTAAAATTTGAATTTTCCACTATTTTATATTAACAATTTGATTTATATAGCAAACAAAATGACTTTTATGAAGAATTTTGTTTTGTTCTCTGAGTATTCCCTGTTCTTACTTCTTGGATATGAGGCCTTATTTTCCTATTATTGGGGGGGAAATGTAATTTTTCCTCAAACCTCATAAAATTATAGTTAGAACAGAACCCAGTGACAAAAGACAGATCAAAAACAGCAAAATGAACAAGTTTAGTAATGTGTGCAGTGTACATCACAGGAGAGTAACTTTAATGGAAAGTAACTCAAAGCAGTGGCTGAGAACTCTGGCTTATATAGCATCTTCAACAAAGGACAATACACTTGTAGAGAAATGACAGGAAAAAGGAAAACAGTTTCGGGCTTCCAAATGTGGGAAACCGTGGAAGGTAAATGTATGCGAAAAAACTAATGGAATAAGATTAGTTTGCAGATTCCTCTGGTGCTGTCTCTGGGCTGCTATGACAACTAGAATTGTTTCCAGTAAAGGGCAATTTATATCCTCTGTTTAAGCAAAGTGGGAGGATAGGAAGAGCTCTTCCTGTGTTTGTTGCTTCTTAATTGTCTTTAGCTAAAAAATAATTTTTTATCAAAGAGGCATATTTTGGGGTTACATATTCTGTTTTATTTTTTCCACTATAGAAAGCTACATAAAACAAGTGTAGAATCTACTGAACTATTATTAGGCATATATCCTCATACCTATCACCTAGGTCAAGAAATAGAACTGTGCCTTCCATTCCATAATTCTTTGAGCATTTCTTTATTTTCTGGCACTTCAAGATATTCCAGCTTATCTTGTACTTTCTTTGTGTCAGCCCTGGAATTAGCTATTTCTTCAAAGAGCTCTAGATCATTTGATTGGAAAAAAAATGGTCTTTACAAACTGAGATCTGGGCAATGGTTGTGCTCATCACTACCATTATTATCTTGCTAAATCAGATAATCTTTTAAAAAAGTTTTAAAGTACTGAAAGAATATAATGATCTTTTCAGAGTTTTTGAGACGTGCAATTTGAATAATTTTGATGATAAACTGTTGCAAACTTACAAATAGAAACTAAGTGATGGATAATATTAGATGGGGTATCAATGTATGATGAACTACAAGTATTACTTTTTTTTTTTTTTTTGAGATGGAATCTCTCTCTTGTTGCCCAGGCTGGAGTGCAATGGCGCGATCTCGGCTCACTGCAACCTCCACTTCTCGGGTTCAAGCGATTCTCCTGCCTCTGCCTCCTGAGTAGCTGGGATTATAGGCACGTGCCATCACACGTGGCTAATTTTTGTATTTTTAGTAGAGACAGGGTTTCACCATGTTGGTCAGGCTGGTGGTCTTGAACTCCTGACCTCAGGTGATCCACCTGCCTTCGCCTCCCAAAGTGCTGGGATTACAGGCATAACCCACTATGCCTGGCCAAATATTACATTTTCTCCCTAAATTTTAGTATGGACCCTTCCTCCCCTACTGGAGTATTGCCTCTATTTATATTAATAGCAGTAGTTACCAGGCACATTTCCAAATTTTGTTTTCTAAGTTCTTCAGGATCTTTGTGAATATTGGTTGGCAGTGGAGAATATAGAGTCTTAAAATGTGTTAAAACATATTTAATGTCCTCAGCATCACAACTGGAAGCCTATCTAGGGGTCATTTCTACAGAAAACAAGGTATTGGAGCAACTAAGCATAGAAACCATTATAAAGCTGTCATTTTAAGTGATCAATATATTAACTATTTTCATCACAAATTATTAAATCCTAATGACTTTGGAATGTGATATTGAGTTCTTGTGACTAAAATTTGAATTTTCCACTATTTTATGTTAACAATTTGATTTATGTAACACACAAAATGACTTCTATGAAGAATTTTGTTTTGTTCTCTGAGTATTCCCTGTTCTTATTTCTTGGATATGAGGCTTTATTTTGCTAAGAATATTGATAATGATTTTTTTGAAGGCTTATTTTGCTTTCTGCATTAGTTTACTAGTTTTGGCTTAAAACGTTTAAGTTAAAGGATTTCCTAAAATATTTGTTGGTCTTTGGTTATTCTCCCATATTTAAGAATAAGGCTGATTAGAAATGAGTGAATGGAGGGCTTATTAACTGATAAGTTTCACTAAAGAGCAAGGGGGTGGTTAGTGACTTGCCATTTATGTGGCAGCTGCCAAAATGTCTTTTTTCTTTTTCTCTCTTTTTTTATTTTGAGACAGAGTCTGGCTCTGTCACCCAGGCTGGAGTGCAGTGGCAGTATCAGGACTCACTGCAGCCTTGACTTCCGTAGGCTCAAGTGATCTTCCTGCCTCGGCCCCCTAGTTTCTGGGATTAAGGTGTGTGCCACCGAGCTTGGCTAATTTTTTTGAATTTTGGTACCAACAAGGTCTCACTATGTTGCTCAGGCTGGTCTCGAACTTCCAGGCTCAAGCAATCTTCCCACCTCGGCCTTGGAAAGTGCTGAGATTATAGCTGTGAGCCACCATGCCTAGTCCCTAGATGTTATTATATTGAGATCTTTCTCTTGGGCATTCAGTTTTCCTAGGGTTGAACCTTCCAGTTTCTTGCCTGGGGTGCATACATGCCTGACTCCTACAGTTTTAGGAAAAAAGTGAGTTATAGCTGAGGGCCTTATTGTTCTGTGAGTATGCATATGTGGTATACATACGTAGTAAAGTACACATCACATAAAATTTACCACTTTAGCCATTTGTAAGTATACAATTCAGTTGCATTAAATACATTCTCATTGTTGTGCAACCAATTGGCAGAACTCTTTTCATCTTGCCAAACTGGAACTCTGTACTGATTAAACAGTAACCCCCCCATTGGCCCCTCCCTGAGTCCCTGGCAACCACCATTCTACTTTCTCTATCATTTTGACAACTCTAAGTACCTCATGTAAATAGAACCATATATAGTATTTGTCCTTTTGTGACTGGCTTATTTCACTTAGCTTAATATTCTTAAGGTTTATCCACGTTGTGGCATGTGTCAGAAATTCCTTCTTTATGAAGGCTGAATAATAGTCCATTTTATGTATTTAGTATGTTTTGTTTACTCATTCATCAGTTGACAGACACTTGGGCTGATTCCACCTTTTAGCTATTGTGAATAGTGCCATGGTGAACACGGTGTGCAAATATCTGAGACCCTGCTTTCGTTTATTTTGGCTACACACACCCAGAAGTGAAAATGCTGGCTCACGTGGAGTTCTATTTTTAATTTTTTGAGGATGTATATATACTTTTATATAATCACTCCTTATTGAGCTTTACTGTCTACCACATCTAGTGTCCCTGAGTGTGGAAATTCTCTAGTTCACCTCCTGTCCTCACTCCCTTCCAATAAGCCATGCCCTGTTTGCAGGATAGACATAGAGTTGAGAGTAGTGATCTGGATACGTGGGGTGGGAAAGGGAATTTGAGGGCCCAAAATTCTGCCTGTGAACTTTGAACTCAATTTTCCAATTTCCTTTACCACAACTGAGCTCTCCCACCCCATCCTGTGTTTTCCTGGAGGCTGTAGGTAAATGTGTCAAAAAAACCTCAATTCATTGAAAGCCAGTTCACTTAAATGGCCAACTTGCAATAACTTTTCTATTACCTCCTTTATTTTTTTTTTGATGGAGTTTCACTCTTTCGCCCAGGCTGTAGTGAAGTGGGGCGATCCCGGCTCACTATAACCTCCGCCCCTGGGGTTCAAGCGATTCTCCTGCCTCAGTCTCCAGAGTAGCTGGGATTATAGGTGTGAGCCACCATGCCTGGCTAATTTTTTTTTTTTTGAGACGGAGTCTCAAAACTAGCCCGGCTAGTTTTTTTTGTATTTTTAGTAGAGACGGGGTTTCACCATATTGGCCAGGCTGGTCTCGAACTCCTGACCTCAGGTGATCCACTCATCTCGACCTCCCAAAGTGCTGGAATTACAGGTGTGAGCCACCGTGCTCGGCCTCTATTACTTACTTCTTTACGTTTAGTTATCATTTTGTCTCCATAATAGCATTTTAAGGTAAATTCAGTTTGATTCCGTTCCAGTTTCCTTGCTGTTGCAGCTAGAGTCTGAGGGGTCCAGAGGAAAAGGAAAACCTAGAGGGGCATTAGAAGAATATAGAATATTCATTTTTATTCCTGAGGAAGTACAAACGCCGTGGATGGAAATCAGAGGTCATTAGCTGTTTACTTTTGGGCAAATCTTTTGACTCGTTGGCCCGAAATGTGCAAAACGACGGTCAAAATTTTCATTCAGTTTGTATGTGGGTACACACACACTCAGGAACGCTTCGCAAAGTTGAACCTGGAGTAAATGTGTGAACACCCCTTAAAGGTTCAGCGTATGACGTCACCATAGTAACAACAACAGTGCGCATGCGTCTTTTTAAAGAGCCGGCGTGCTCCCGGCGTCTCTCAGCCCGCCTCCGTTTCCCCAGACTGCTCCTCCCTGCAGGAGCCAATTCGCCAACCACAGCCCTCCTTTTCATTGACGTCGTTGGCGCGTGCCCCGGTTTCAAAAGCTCGGGGGCGGGCTTTTGGGTTCGCGCATGCGCCTCTGTGCATTTTTCCCCATGCTGTTTCCGCGATCCTGGCCTTAGGTGTCTCGTGTCTGGGGGTGAACTGAGCTGTTGCCGCCGCCGCAATGGGGAAAACTGCCGACTCTCCGGGTTCGGGAGCCCGACCCGACCCGGTGCGGAGCTTCAATCGCTGGAAGAAAAAACACAGCCACAGGCAGAACAAAAAGAAGCAATTGAGGAAGCAACTGAAGAAACCCGAATGGCAGGTCGAGCGCGAGGGTATCAGTCGCCTCATGCAGAACTATGACAAGGTGAGGCCAGCGCTGGGGAGGGGGCTCGGGCCGGCCAGCAGCGGGGCGGCGTGTCACTGCGGCAAGGGGTTGCAGAGTGGAGGCGGCGAATCTGTCACCGGGACCCGGCCGGGAATGGGAGGTCACGCCGGGTGTCACAGCTCAAACCTCTGCACCGTCCTGGCCACTCGTCTATTTGCCACACTGTTCCTAAAAAAATGATAGAAATGCGGCGGTACCTAAGGATAGGGAGACTAATCCTGTAATAGCTACAGTCATATTCATAGTAATAATACTGATGATAATAATGGTAATAATGACACCTGCATTTTAAAGCACTCATCGTGTGCTTACAGTAATTGTTTGACTTGATCTGAGGTATGGATATTAATAATCCTACTTAATAGGTAGGAGAATTGAGGTTTTAAGAGGAATGAAACTTGTTCGAATCTCTCACGCTTAGTAGGTGGTGTGGAATTGGAAGCTAGATCCATGTCTTTCTAATCCCACAGCCTTTGCTTTTAACCATGAAGCCAGACTGCATGCCTCAACATCATCTATGCTCCTTCCTGTGCCCACCTCATTTCTCCACAGGCTTCATGTCCCCATCCAAGAATTGGCCTAGAAAAGCTGGACCGCTGGTCTGTTTCTGTCACATATCATCCTCATATTGTAGCTCTTGTTCCCAGATGAGTATACCTGCAACGATCACTTTGACCTCCTGACTTCTTCCCCAAACTCTAGGCTCCACAGGTCTGTCAGTTCCTTTTTTCCCTTTCTCTAAATTCCATGTTTGTTGGCCTTCACCCACATCATTCAGCTTCTCAGTCTCCTTCTAGTGCAGTACAATCAGGGATTTAATAGATGGAACATTCTTGGAATTAAAGTTGCCATTGTAACAAATTACCACAAACCTGGTGGCTTAAAACAACAGAGATCTTGAGGTCAGGAGTTCGAGACCAGCCTGACCAACGTGGTGAAACCCCGTCTCTGCTAAATATACAAAAGAATTAGCCAGGCGTAGTGGCAGGCACCTGTAATCCTAGCTACTCAGGAGGCTGAGGCTAGAGAATCGCTTGAACCCGAGAAGTGGAGGTTGCAGTGAGCCGAGATCATGCCATTGCACTCCAGCTGGGGTGACGTGAGTGAGACTCTGTCTCAAAACAAACAAAAAAACAACAAAACCCAACAACAACAGAGACTTACTGTATCATAGTTCCAGAGGCCACACATCTGAAATCAGTTTCACTGGGCCAAAATCAAGGTGTCAGCAGGGACATGCTCCCTCCAGAGGTTCTAGGGGAGACTCTGTTTCTTGCCTCTTGTAGTTTCTGGTGGGTGCTGGCATTCCTTGGCTTGTGGCTGCATAATTCCAGTCTCTGCCTTCTCCTGTGTCAGTCTACCTGTGTTCCTCTGTTATAGGGACGCTTGTGATTGCGTTTAGGGCCTACACACATAATCCAGGATAATCACCCCATCTCAAGATCTTTAATCACATCTGAAAAGTCACTTTTGCCATATAAGGTAACATTCATACCTTCCAGAGGTTAATACATGGACATAAATTGGGATCATTTTTAGCCTATCGTATCCTAGCTCCACCATCTCAGCAGACCATCGAGCTAGAAACCAAGGAGCAGTCTTAGGTACTTCCCTCTTACCTACTCTTGTATCCAGTCCATCACACTGGTGATCTGCTTAAATTTTTCAAATGCTTCTTCATCCCTACTGCATTGTCTTTAGCCCCCATCATCTCTTGTCTGGATTACTATAGTAAATTTTGCTTTCAACAGGGATCAGCAAGCTTTGTCTGTAAATGATAGTGAATGTTTTCAGCTTTGTAGTCATAAGAGTGGAACTACTTACTGGATTGTGCCCTTGTAATACAAAAGCTGCCATAGAAATACTTAAATGAACGGGTGTTGTTTTTCAGTAAAACTTTAATTAGTGAAACAGGTGGCTGATGGAATTTGGCCCCTGGGCCTTAAACCTTTCTAATTTATCCTCTATACTTCTGCTAGAATGATTCTTTCCAAGATGAAGATCTAATCATTTTACTCCTGATTAGAATCCTTCCTTGGTTCACAGTTACTTTTAGAAAAGTTGTCAAATTCAGTGTGTCAACAAGAAATACAACTCTTCAGTCTGCTGAAGAGTTAAGTTATTTATGGTCAGACTGACCTGGTTTAAATCTCACTCTCTTCGAGTATTGGCTAGTCAGGTTTCTTCACCCCTCTAAGTCTCAGTTTCTTCTTTCAAAAAAACAGAAGTTATTAGCCACCCAGAGTGTTGTAAGGCCCAAATGAGATAATGTGTATACACCAAGCGGTACATGATAGGCATATATGAAGGAACAGCTTGCAATTTTGTGAGTTGTCCATGCTTCTTGTGCTTCTTATCCTGTTACTTGATGTTTCCACTGCGTGCAGCGAGCGGACGCGTCTGCCCACTCTAAGGAAAGGTACTCTTCCTTCAAGATTTAGTGCAAACCCGTCTTCATCACCTCCCCTGACTGAGTTAGGGCTACTGTGCATCTGAAGCATTTTGTAGAAACCTTTATGACAACATTTATCAACTGTCTGCAATGATTGGCTTCTTTAACTTTTTTTTTTTGCCAGATACTTTTTTATTTAAAATATTAATGAAATAAATGATTCATACAAAATACTATGATATACATGTGACACTTAAAGGCTGATAAAACAATTATGTGCCTGCCAAATAGCTGAAGAAATAGACAACTAAATATTACAATGAAACGTTTCTTATCCTAACAAAATGGCAAACCAGCATAGGCAGCTGGATTCCTCCCTCAGCTCTGGGGAAATTTTAGATCTCAAAATAAAATTACAGACAAAATTAATGTAATAGACAAGGGGAGTACATAGGAATATGCCAGAATGCTATAGTACTTGTTAATTAGGCAAAGCAATTTAAATGGGTCTTAAGTCTATTATAAGAGCAGATGGAGAAAATATTATATAAACAGAATAAGAACACTAAATTTATGCAATAGAAAGTATAAATGAAGAAAAGAAATGCAAGGAAAGTATAAAAAATGAAAAAAATACTTTTAAATGATAGTAATATTAGGTCCTAAAATAATAGAAATTGCAATAAATATAAATGGATTAATCTGGTCAATTAAAGTGAGAGACTCTAAGATTTTATTTAAAATATGTAACAACATATTCTTTGCAAGAGAAAATATGAAGCTATAAAAAGAAGAAAGCACATATTAACAACAACTTTGAAGTCCACACTGTGATGCCATTAATTACATCTCCTTCCTCCAGAGGTATTAATTACTCCAAATTTTGTGTCTATTATTTCAGAATTAGTTTACTATTACTATGTAACAAATTATCACAAGCTTAGTGGCTTAAAACAACATACACAGATTATCTCACAGTTTATGTGTGTCAGGGGTATGGGCATGGTTTAGCTGGGTCCTCTGTTCACAGCTTGACAAGGCTGCAATTAAGATTAAGATTGGCTGAGCTGTGTTCTCATCAAAGGCATAACCAGGGAAAGATCTAATTCCAGACGTCATAGGTTGTTAGCAGAATTCCTCTTCATGTGGTTATAGGATCTAGGTTTCTGTTTTCTTACTGGTCATTGACTTGGGAACACTTCCAGCTTTTGAGAGTCCTTTGCCACATAGGTTTTGCCATAGACTTACAACATCACAACATGTCAAGTTACTTCAGGGTTAGTAGGAGAATGTTTCACTTCTGTCTGTGAATATAGTAACAATGACATTGCACCGCCTTTGCAATAACTTCTTTAACTTTTTAAAAAAACTCTCCTACTAGACCATAAACCTTTCAAGGTCAGCAACCAGTGATATGCGCATCTTTGCATTCCCCAGAGTCTGATAGCACAGTGCTTAGCCTTGAGTAGGTGCTCAGTCAGTGTTTAGATGTTGTTTGCTGTAAGACTAGACCTTTCCCAGGCAACTTTGCTCTGGTTGGCAGCATTGGATTATTCTTTTTTTGTTTCTTGTTTCAGTAGTAATTGTGAACATTCATCAAACTTTTATGTGTGCTGGCTTTCCGTATACTCACCACAAATAACCCTGTGAAATTGTTCCCGTTATACAGGTGAGATAACTTTAAGGCACAGCAAAGTTAAATGATTTGTGTAAGGTTAAACAGCTGGGAAGTGAAAAAGGCGTTCTGACCCAGGTAGTCTGATACCAATGCAGCAAACCACTGTGCTTTACTGCGTTGCATTTATTTAAACCACTATGCTTTACTGTGTCCCATTTGTTTCACTGTTGAAGGAGCAGCTTTTCCCCCCGCTAAGCATTGTTCTGTTTTACTTCTTTAATTTTAGAAATATTTTCTCAAGATTTGCTTGAGAAATAAATGCAGCATGAAATCAGTTGTCAAGGTGAGCAATACTAGGATATAATTATTTGAGTAGCAGGCTTATCATTCTCTAGGTAACCAAGGTGCAGGCCTTCACTATGTGGCTCCTCAGGTGGTAGCATTGTACATAAAACTTACTACATCTCCATGGTACACCGGTGGTGCTCCGTAGCCTCACTGGTGAACTACTGAACAATTTGATTCCGAAACCTTTTGAAACAATTTGACAGGCGCTTGTCTAGGCGGGTGTGAGTATACATGTAAAAAATACATGCCCAAGACCCTAGGGAACCTGGGCATGTAGGGGTTGATATAGTGTGACACATGTTATATTAGTATGCATAAAATGTTATAATACTTTGTAACATGTACCTCAGTGCTGTGGAGTTAGAGGATGGTGTAATTAGGGGAAGTTGAGTTATCTTATACTGAGCTCCTGCTGGTCAGATGCATTACAAAAAACAGGCTTCCTCTGGGTATGCTACCCTTCTTCCTGGTGGTTGCAACCTCAGGCCTGGCTTGGGGAGCTGATGTGGGCTGGATTTCAACCCCTGCATCTTATTCGTAGCAGATTTCATTGTGGAGTGTACAAACTGTCCAGTGGTTTACAGTGGCCAAGAATGGAGCTAAGCTTTTTTTTTAAAATCAGAGTTCATCAGATAGAAAAGATTGGCAAGGATGTTCTAGGTGGAGGGAACATGGGGGAAATACAGAGAGGTGAAAATGCATGGCATTCTTTGAGGGAGGAAATGCTCCTTGGAGTGTTGCATGCATTCCTGAGTTGGTTTCAGATGGGTTCGAGAAGGAGGTTGGACTGTGATGACATTGGAGGCTGCAGCAGGCAGTATAATGGCTTCCGAAGGTGTTACATCCTAATACCTGGCACCTGTGAATGTGTTAGATGGTAAGGGGTAATTAAGGTTGCTAATCAGCTGACCTTAAAGTAGGGTGATTATCCTGGATTGGGTGGGCCCAATGTAATCACAGGTGTCCCTTAGGTGTGGAAGAGGGAGGCAGAAGGGTCAGTGTCAGAGTGATGTGATGTGAGAAAGACTTGAGTCTGTTGCTGACTTTAAAGACAGAAGAGGGTCACCACCTAAGAATGTGGGCAGCCTCTCAGAAGCTGGAAAAGGCGGGGAAATGGACTCTCCCCTGGAGTCATCAGAAAATAAATGCAGCCCTGCTGACACCTTGTTTTTAGCCAAGCGAAATCCATTGTGGACTTTTGACCTCCAGAGCTCTAAGGTAATATATTTGCGTTGGTTTAAGCCACTGTTTGTGGTCATTTATTACAGTAACAGTAGGAACTTTATACAAAGGCCACACTCAAAGACTTGATCTGGAAGCCATGGGAAGTATGTAGCAGGACTCTGTATAGAGAATATATCCGAGCTGTAAAGGCTGGAGGGTAAGAGATCAGGTTGGAGACTATGGAGACTATTGGTAGAGTCTAGGTCTTGGGTCCTTTGAGAGGCAGATGACAAAATGGGATTGGGTGAACTGGAGCTTTAGGGGTTACAGGCGCAGGAGAGGGAATGTCTGTGAAGGCTGAAGGAGAGGGAACAGGAGGAGGGAGGGAAAGGAGAGAAGGATGGAAGGAGGAGCAGGTAGGAAGAGTCTCAGACTGCAGTACAGTTCCAAGTAAACCTTCAGCCAGTCTGATGGGGAGTCACTGATCCAAAGTTGTCCATCAGAGGAATCCCCGGGCCTACAGTAGCACTGCTGAGCCCCGCCATTGACTAGGAGCAGCCTGGGGGAAGCATGGCTTTTTCATGGTGAGTCTAGAGGAGGCCCAGCTGGCGATGTCAGTCAACTATACTTCTCACAGCGGGAGGGTGGTGTATTTCTAAGGGGTGGTGTGTATTGGAGGGGCTGCTGGAAAACTAGGGATTGAAGCTCAGAAATGTTGCGCTAGCTGTGTTAGTTCAGCAGCTGTTTTCACTATTGCTGGATGACTCTTTGCACCTGGGATTCATTTAGACTAATCAGCTGTACTGTATAGAAACTGTATTCAAATCCTGATTTTTTTTTTTTAAATCAAAATTTTGTCTGGTGTAGTTGAGGCAGTTTACTGTTCTTGACTGCAGTAGGTGGAGCATTCTAGGAAGTTTCAATGCTTTTTTCACCCGGCATTATTCACTTTAGCGAGAAATAGGCATTACTAGAGAGTTGTGAGAAGTATAAGAGGATGGTCAGATGTCACCCTTTTCTCCTTCTCCCCTTTCCAACTTTTCCGATAGCCGTGGGAAGCCTTTAATAAGGACCATCCCTGAAATATCTCTTCCCTGAATTCAGAAGAATAGTGAGACAGATTTGTAGACTGAGTATGAGTATTATGGAGATGGAAGTGATTTTTTCCCCCTAAGAAAGAGATAAAGGCAAGGGGAAAATAGTTATTTTTCTGAGGTGGAGTCTCGCTCTGTGGCCCAGGCTGTAGTACAGTGGCACTGTCTCAGTCTCCCAAGTAGCTGGGATTACAGGCATGCGCTACTGCGCCTGGCTAATTTTTGTAATTTTAGTAGAGACGTTTAAAAATTTAGAGATATTTTTAGGGTTTCGCCATGTTGGCCAGGCTGGTCTTGAACTCCTGACCCCAGGTGATCCGCCTGCCTTGGCCTCCCAAAGTGTTGGAATTACAGGTGTGAGCCACCGCGCTGGGCTGGGTTATTTTGTTTGTAGGAACCATAGCCATCTCCTGCTGTGGCTTCTCTGTAGTCCTTGGAATATAACAGAATATCTAGAGCAGGGTCAGCAAACTCTTTTTCTGTAAAGGGCTGGATAGTCTGTGTTAGGCTTTGTGGTCCCTACAGTCTCTGCAACAACTACATAGACAATAAGTAAATGAATTATTGTAGCTGTGCGCCAATGAAACTTTACTTACTAAAATAGGCAGCAAATCGGATTTGGCCTGTAGACTGTAGTTTGCTGGACCCTATTTTAGAACATCAGCAGAATCGAAATTTCCTTTTCTTCGTCTTCTTTTAAAGAATATGGCGCCTGAAATCCCAGCACTTTGGGAGGCCGAGGCGGGCGGATCATGAGGTCAGGAGATCGAGACCATCCTGGCTAACACGGTGAAACCCCGACTGTACTAAAAATACAAAAAAATTAGCCGGGCGTGGTGGCGGGCGCCTGTAGTCCCAGCTACTCTGCAGGCTGAGGCAGGAGAATGGCGTGAACCCGTGAGGCGGAGCTTGCAGTGAGCCAAGTTTGCGCCACTGCACTCCAGCCTGGGCGACAGAGTGAGACTCCTTCTCAAAAAAAAAAACCAACCAAACAAACAAACAAAAAAGTTGTATAGGTTTATATTGTAATGCTTGATGGAAGAGTGCTGGAGAAGTTTCATTCCTTCCAGGTTAACTGACTTGAGGAAGACAGATGTGCTGTACAATGTTTTGTTTGAGGAGCTCATTTTGCCTGTACTGTGTCTCTTGCTGGGGATTGAAGAGTGTGTTGGCAGCCTGCCTCCTTCTGTAGGCATTCCATTCCCTTTGAAAACAGTTTTTTAGCTGACAATACCACGAATGCAAGGGTGGACCACACCTACTTTTAATGCCTTGTTTGGAAGATTATCTTCTAATTGAGGTTCCTTACTGGGACAGTATGTTATTTGAGTAAACCATTCTTGTAATGCTGTTACACTGATTCTGCCTCCTTTCCAGTGATATCTGAAATGATTTGTAGGGATTAAGACAATGTTTTAATATTTGTATTTTCAGCATTTGAGGGCACATAGTAAACCCTGCTTGGCTATGTTAAGAATCTTAGAAAAGATGTGTAGATTGTAAAATGAAATACAACTGTCATCCCTTTACTGCCTAGAGTGTAATTTAAATAAATTAACCATACAAATGCAGCTTTTTCCTTTTGCGAATCATGAATAATTTGGCAGCATATATCCAGAAATGAGCAGTAGTTCCTGCCTTCAGCATCTGTAATAAAATAATTGTCCTGGGCAGCTGAAATTCAGAAAATTGGGTTTGTGCTAATAAAGAACGTCAGTATGGCTAACGTGGTGAAACCCCGTCTCTACTAAAAAAATGCAAAAAATTAGCCGGGCGAGGTGGCGGGCGCCTGTAGTCCCGGCTGGGGAGGCTGAGGCAGGAGAATGGCGTAAACCCGGGAGGCGGAGCTTGCAGTGAGCTGAGATCCGGCCACTGCACTCCAGCCTGGGCGACAGAGTGAGACTCCGTCTCAAAAAAAAAAAAAAAAAAAAGTCAGTAATGAATATTTGAATAATGTAAAGTTAGAGAGCAAAATGTTACTTATTGTGGCTTCAAAGCATTACAGACATTTCCCCCGATTATTTTAAAATAATACTCCTTCAGTAACCTCAAAATGAATAGTTATCAGGTTGGATTTCATAGGCCACTGATTTGTGGTTAAAACTTTGAAAGGATTGTGCTAACAAGAAATATTTCTCCAACTTATTTCACTCTTTTTTCCAAATTGTGTGTATAGAACTATTTTCATTGTGATCTGTGGTTTGTAGTAATTTTGTCTTTATTTCTTAAATTGATATCCCTTGAAGGATGATGGGAAGTATATTTTCTTCCTAAAATTGATGTGGTTGATGCTTTACTATGTTCAACATTTTGGAGGTTGGATAGTAATATGTGTGCTGTGTGTGCGTCTGTGTGTATTGGGTGACTTTTTTTTCCTTACCAATTGAAATGCTTACAAATGTATATTCGATTCAGGGATAGCCTCTTCAGCTCATATTTACTTTCAGAAGGAATGATGGCTTTTAATTAGAAGTGATGATTGAATTCAACCCTGCATTACCAAGGATGAGCTAGGCAGTACAATGTGGAGAAAAAATGGCGGTGTTATGAAACAAATGAATTACCCAGATTCCTTTTTCTTTTTTTTCCCAGATAAATGTAAATGAAATTACAAGATTTTCAGATTTTCCCTTGTCCAAAAAAACATTGAAAGGTAGGTATATGGTGATCGTGGGATGTGTTATTGGATTTCTTGGCATTTTTGATAAATGGGAGAAGATTTATAGAGTTTAGCCTGAAAAATCTTATTTTGGCAAATTTTGATACCATGAAAACCAATGAAAATAAGCAATTTTCAAGTTTTAACACTATGTTATTCTCTTTCTTTCTGAACTGGTGAAAAGAAAAACAAGATTCCAGCAGCCTCTGAATAAAATGAAATCTAATTGTGTTAGTTAAAATAAGCAAGGGAACAAACCAAGACGGGACACTCTTTGTATCTGTTTGCTAGGGCTGAGATGACAAAGTATGAGATTGGGTGTCTTAACAGAGACTGATTTTCTCACAGTTCTGGAAGTTGGAAGTTTAGGATCAAGGTGTTGGCAGCATTGGTTTCCTCTTAAGGCAAAATAAGGGAAGGATTTGTTCCAGGCCTCCTTGGCTTGCGGATGGCTGCCCTCTTGCTGCCTTTTTATTTTTGGATAAATAAAAATTGTATGTATTTGGCCAGGTGCGGTGACTCATGCCTGTAATCCCAGCACTTTGGGAGGCCGAGGCGGGTGGATCATAGGGTCAGGAGTTCGAGACCAACCTGGCCGATGTGGTGAAACCCATCTCTACTAAAAATACAAAAATTAGCTGGGTGTGGTGGTGGGCACCTGTAATCCCAGCTACAGGCTGAGGCAGGGGAATTGCTTGAACCCGGGAGGCGGGTTCGTCCCACTGTACTCCAGTCTGGACGACAGAGTGAGACTCCGTCTCAAAAAAAAAAAAATTGTATATATTCACAGTGTATGACATGCTTTGAAATATGTATGTTTCATATACATATACATATGTGGAATGGCTAAATCAAGCTAATTATGTATGTGCTAATATTACCTCATCCTTTTGAGGTTAGAACTCTTAAAATCTACTTACTAATTTTTCTTTTTTCAGTATGTTGTAATTATAGCCATCATGATATATAATCTCTCACTTTCTCTCTTTTTTGAAGACAGGGTCTTGCGCTGTCACCCAGGGTGCAGTGCAGTTGTGTGATCTTAGCTCACTGCAGCCTCAGCCTTCTGGGCTCAAGTGATCCTCCCACCTCAGCCTCATGAGTAATTGGGACCACAGGTGCGTGCCACCATGTCTGGCTAATGTTTAAAAATTTTTTGAAGAGATAGGGTTTTGCCATGTTGCCCAGGCTGGTCTTGAACTCCTGAGCTTTAAGCAATCTGCCTGCCTTGGCCTCCCAAAGTGCTGGGATTATAGGCGTGAGCCACCATGCCCAGCCTAGGATAGATCTCTTGAACTTCTTCCTCCTAACTGAAATTTTGTATCTTATGATGAACATCTTCCCGCTCTCCTTACTTCCCCCAGCTTCTGGTAACTACCATTCTACCCTCTGCTCTTATGAATTTGTCTTTTTTTGATTCTACATATAAGTGAGATTATATGGTGTCTTTATTGCTGTGCCTCGTTTATTTCAGTTAACATAAGGTCCTCCAGGTTCATCCATGTTGTAAATAACAGGATTTCCTTTTTAAAGGCTGAGTCTTACTCCATCTATGTGTGTGTATGTGTGTGTGTATGTATATAACATGTATCACATTTTCTTTACTCAATCATGGACACTTAGGTTGATTTCATATCTTGGCTTCTGTGAATAATGCTGCAATGAACTTGGGAGCACAAATACTTTTCAAAGTACTGGTTTTATTAATATATCCTTTGGATTATACCCAGGAGTGGAACAGGTGGATCATGGAATAACTTGTCTCCTCTTCGCATGGTTTTCCCTCTGTGCATGTGGACTCTTCATGTCTCTGTTCAAGCTTCTTCCCATAAAGACACCGTTTGTATTGGATCAGAGTCCACCCCTATGGGGCTCTAACTTAATCACCTCTTTAAAGGCCCTGTCTCCAAATATAGTCATGTTCTAAGGTATGGGACATTAGGGCTTCAACATAGGAATTTTGGGGGACACAACTGACTTAGCCTATAACACCATCCTACAGGGATTTTCTAAAGTATAATCCTTCCCTCCATGTTGTCAGGTTTGCAAGAAGCTCAGTACCGTTTGGTAACTGAGATACAGAAGCAGACCATTGGATTGGCTTTGCAAGGTAAAGATGTACTTGGAGCAGCCAAAACTGGATCTGGCAAGACTTTGGCTTTCCTTGTTCCAGTAAGTACATTGTCATTGGGTTAGACTGTCTGTTATACAATTTTATAACATTCTGTGCCCAGATGCGAATTATATAAAGAGATTTGTGTGTTAGATTTCATAATAGATTGGCTAGAATGCAAGCTTCATCAAACAGGAGCCACGTGTGTCTTGTTCTCACCATTTTCCCCAGGTCCTAGCATAGTGCCTTGCATGCGGCAGGCACTCAGTAACTTAATGAATGAACTATTGTGCTTTGACAAGTCATTACATTCTTGATGGAAGTGGGGTGCTCCAGTATGGCAGGTTAGAGTGGTTCTGCGCTGTAGTAGGAATATTGGAAGACAGTTTCTGCTCTCACCGTTGTGAGCCTGCCAGTGGCATTTATACTTGACACCTTGTTTAGGATAAAGCTAAAGTATGCTCAGTTTAAGGAACTTAAGGCATTTGTTGAGAATTTTCTGGGACATTGCTATCGGTCTTTTATGGCAGCAAAACAGTAGAGCTTCTTAGGCATTCACTTCCATCTCTGTTATGTTGGTTTCCTAATCTTTCATTCCTATAAAATGACCCAGAAAAATCTCATTTTAGTTTTTGTTCCAAATATTGCAAAAACCACTTTTCTCTTAAATCCTAGTGTGTTTTTGTCCCCTTTAAAGAAAAAGTCTCTCTGTAGCTAGAGAATTCGGTTACTATATAACTACAGCAGCTACATGGATGAAGATTTATTTACTTATTTTTATTTTTATTTTTTGAGATGAAGTCATGCCGTGTTGCCCAGGCTGGAGTGCAGTGGTGCAGTCTTGGCTCACTGCAACCTCTGCCTCCCAGGTTCATGTGATTCTTTCTGCCTCAGCCTCCCAAGTAGCTGGAATTACAGATGCGGACTACCACGCCAAGCTGATTTTTGTATTTTTAGTAGATATGGGGTTTCATCACATTGGCCAGGCTGGTCTTGAACTGACCTCAAGTGATGTACCCACCTCGGCCTCCAAAGTGCTAGGATTATGGGCGTGAGCCACTGTGCCCATCCAAAAGTTTTAGTGTGGTTATTTTGAAAATGATAAATATTATTCTTAGGTGTGTTGTAAAGGTCTGTGGGTTGCACATACCTTTCACTGATAGCCAGTTTCCTGATGGCATGGCTCTGGCAACAGCTGAACTACCATGGGGTTTCTTTTCCCTTTTGTCTGAGTTGGGGGTGGATGGTTCTGATGGAAGATAACAAAATCATTTACTTTGGACTGGATAAAACTGGAGTGGTATGCCTTCTGCTTGGAAGATCCCTTTTGATTTGGAGGGGCAAGGTTGAGATGCAGGTCAAAAAGCTGACTTCTGATGACTTACTGAACATCAATTTGCTGTCTTTTTGAGGTGCTGGAAGCCTTATATCGTCTGCAATGGACCTCAACGGATGGGCTGGGAGTTCTCATAATATCACCTACGAGAGAACTGGCCTATCAGACCTTTGAGGTTCTCCGAAAAGTAGGAAAGAATCATGACTTCTCAGCTGGTCTCATCATTGGTGGAAAGGTTCGTCCTTTTGTCTGTGTCCTTCCTTTCCTTCTGTAACCGATACTGGAGTACTGTGGCTGTTGACAGGGAGGCAGCAGAGACTTCATCTAAACAGACTGACCTCCTAGACCAGGGCCTCTTGGGGTAGTAGCACCTTGGTGTGGTCACTGCTATCTGCGATCTGGTTGCCAGTTTTGCAGGCCCAGAAAGTCCATTTTTTTGTTGGGAATCTGAATTGATTAGCCTGTCTAAGACATATTTACTCTAATCCTGTAAAGTTATTTGTTGATATTCATTGGGAAAGATATTTCCGTATATGAACTGGTACCTTTTAATAAGGTATCTATCTAAGAGGTTGAATAATTCAGAGCATTGCTACATCAGCAGCAGAAGAAAGGAAGGTAGATTGTTTGGAGGAATGTTTAAGACCTGCTGCTCACTTTTGTTCTATCTTACAGCACATCTATCTGCTAGAATCTCCTTTAGACTGTGAGGATAAATACTTGAGTTTTTATGCAAACATGCACAAAAGAAGAAAGAATAGCATCACAAACCCTCATGTACCTGTTGCCCAAGTTTAACAATTAACAACATTCTGTTTTTCCCCCCAGCCTTCAGGACTGTGAGAAGTGGTTCTTGTATCAGGGAGAGAATCTCGGCTTTTTTCAGTTCACTAAGTCCAGTCCTAGAGTGGTGTTAGAGTCTGTTCAGTGTCCCTGTGTCCTGAATTAAAGAATGAGAGTGATTCCAGTTTATGTCAGTTCTGATCCAAAAAGGAAATCCTGACTTTGGAGTATTCATTTGATTTTTTTTTTTTTCTTAGCCTCAAAATCCTGGGTATGAATAAGAATTTAGAACTCTGAGCACCTTATGTCTTCCCGTAAAGACTTTTTTTATTTAGCCCAGAAATGTGGATATGCTGCAGGAGTACAAGGGAAAAGCTAGTTTATTTCCAAGAGTATCTAAAATGCTGTGATGAAATGGCATATGCAGGTGACTTTCATAGCTTTGAAACAGAGGCTGCTGAGAGTGATGTGTCTCTGTAATCAAAATAAATAACTGTTTTCAGGATCTGAAACATGAAGCTGAGAGGATCAACAACATAAATATACTCGTGTGCACACCAGGTCGACTTCTTCAAC
Organism: Piliocolobus tephrosceles; assembly: GCF_002776525.5. Taxonomy (NCBI): domain Eukaryota; kingdom Metazoa; phylum Chordata; class Mammalia; order Primates; family Cercopithecidae; genus Piliocolobus; species Piliocolobus tephrosceles. The sequence goes on from NC_045446.1 coordinate 98,359,341, forward strand.
ACATGGATGAAACAGTATCTTTTCATGCTACTGATCTCCAAATGTTAGGTGAGTCAAATGAATTTCTAATTTAAAAAAAAGGCTCAGACTTAGGAGAGAGCCCTTATACATGTTTTTTTTTTTTTGAGACGGAGTCTCGCTCTGTCGCCCAGGCTGGAGTGCAGTGGCCGGATCTCAGCTCACTGCAAACTCCGCCTCCCAGGTTTACGCCATTCTCCTGCCTCAGCCTCCCGAGTAGCTGGGACTACAGGCGCCCGCCACCTGGCCCGGCTAGTTTTTTTTTTTTTTTTTTGTATTTTTTTTTTTTTTAGTAGAGACGGGGTTTCTCTGTGTTAGCCAGGATGGTCTCGATCTCCTGACCTCGTGATCCGCCCGTCTTGGCCTCCCAAAGTGCTGGAATTACAGGCTTGAGCCACCGCGCCTGGCCTACATTTTAATGATAGAAATTTTATGTTGGATAAATGTTATGATTCAAAACAAACTTAAAAATTTCTGAAACATTTTGGCATTTGCGCTCTAAACCCAGAAAGTACAACTAGATTTAAAAAAATCAGAAGAATATATGTACTCTTATATGTGAAATTAGGCACATTAGTATTAGACCATGCCAAGATTTTTAACACCTGCTTCTAATAACTTGAAAGGTCAGGTGGGCATTTTTTTAAATGAACTTTTTCTTTTTTGCTTGGGAATACTACCTAATGTGTATTTTTAAATCAACTTTATCTTTGAATGTTTTTGATTTATAGGAAAGTTGCAGTGGAGAGTTCCTGCATTATCCTTCCCCTGGTTTCCCCTAGTGTTTTGTTTGTTTGTTTGTTTGTTTGTTTGTTGAGACAGAGTCTCGCTCTGTTGCCAGGCTGGAGTACAGTGGCACGATCTCGGCTCACGGGTTCAAGTGATTATCCTGCCTCAGCCTCCCGATAGCTGGGATTACAGGTGTGCACCACCACGCCCAGCTAATTTTTGTATTTTTTGTAGAGACAGGCTTTCACATTGTTGGCCAGGATGGTCTCGATCTCTTGACCTCGTACTTCACCCACCTTGGCCTCCCAAAGTGCTGGGATTACAGGCCTGAGCCACTGTGCCCAGCCTTCCCTTTGTGTTAATGTCTTACATGACATGGTACTTTGATCAAAACTAAGGTTAATATTGATACATCATATAAATTCCAGACTATATTCATGTTTTACCAGTTTTTCTGCTAATGTTCTTTTTCTGTTTTAGGATCCAATCCAGGATACCCCATTGCGTTTAGCCTAATGTGTATTTTAAATATGATAGTTCAACTTGCATTTTCCTTTTTCAGTTCTTGACGAAGCAGATAGAATCTTGGATATGGGCTTTGCTGATACCATGAATGCCATTATTGAAAATCTCCCCAAGAAACGTCAGACTTTACTTTTCTCAGCAACACAAACTAAATCTGTAAAGGACCTTGCACGCTTGAGTTTGAAAGACCCTGAGTATGTCTGGGTTCATGAAAAAGCAAAATATAGGTATGTACTCTTCGATTCAATCAAGATAAATGTTTTTTTCTTTTTTAATTTAGGGATTTGATATTTTAAATATCTGTTTTCTGGGAATTAAGACATTCTATGCGTTATTGGTTATGCAAAGCATAGTAAATATACCAGTTAAAATTACCCAAATTCTTGATATATCTTTAAATGTCAGGGTACTCGAATGTAGCATTTCCCAAAATGTCTGGGAGGGGAACAAATGTTTTTCCATAGATGTTAAGAGGTATTTTACCGTTTACCAACACTGCCTCTCCATAAACAGAGAAGGGATGAGATAGCAAATGGTGAGTCAAAGTGAAACAGTTTTATTTCTATTTCTCAGAACCTTTAATATTTTCATGAACATTGTGATTGTTCAAAGCAGTGGGAGGTGGATGTAGTTTGCTACATTTACCAAAATTATTTGAGTACGGAATCATCCTTTTTAGCAGGATTATGCAGTACTAATGTGTTATGGAACACATTTTATCAAGCGCATTAGTATTTAGCAAAATACCTTTCTGTCTAAAATTCTAGCAACTATTGTTTTTGTCTTGGCCTCACTAAAAAATAGAGCATAAAGTATGTGTGTTACAGTAAAATATGTTAAGTATGTATGTTTGTGATATGCAAGTAGTTGGGGAAATTTTTATTTATCTATTTTTTTGAGACAGGGTCTTGCTCACTCTGTCGCCCAGGCTGGAGTGCAGTTGTTTGATTGTAGCTCACTGTAGCCTTGACCTCCTGGGCTCAAATGATCCTTCTACTTCAGCCTCCTGAGTAGCTGGAACAACTGGGGCATACCACCATGCCTGGCTAATTTTAAAATTTTTTGTAGAGTTGAAGTCTTACTACATTGCCCAGGCTGGTTTCAAATTCCTGAGTTCAAGCAATCATCCCACTTTGACCTCCCAAAGTGTTGAGATTACACTCAGGCGTGAGCCACTGTGCCCAGCTGGAATATGTTTTAAGTTGTATTTTTACATGACAATTGGAAGCATATGTATTTGGTATGAATCACTGCAGACTTCCAGGAGAAATGTTTTCCAGTGAATATAAGTTGGATTCTTTGTTGAAGATAGCAATGTAAATTCAACTCTACTATTATTTATATCTTAAATTTTTTATTTCTTCTTGCTCTGAAATGTTAGCCTAAAAAGAAATAGGTTTGGAAAATGAATTGTGTTATCTGGAAATTCCCTAAATAGAGAAAATATGAGTATTCAGGCCCATCTTGACCTTGTGTAATAGATGTCTAGGATTTAAAAAGCCTGAGACTAGAGGCCAGATTCTTTGCTTCTAGGTTATCTTGGGGAATCTGAGTACTGGTATCTTTGACTTTCAAAAACTTGGGAATGGAATAGTAAGATATGTGAGGTATAGTTTTTTTCTCTTGGCTTACTTTCGAGTAGACATTGATCTCTTAAAGTGTTGAGATAGCTATGAACATTTTTGTGACAATTAACAATTAACTTGAAAATATAAAGACTGCCTGTCTAGGATTTTTCACTTTTCTTTTTTTGCTATTTGCCTCCAGCCTATTTTTAATATTCAACAGACAAGTTTTTTAATCATTAGATGTCTCTAAGACCTTTCATAATTTATGCAAGTTAATTTGTACCTATTATTTCCTATCACCAGTTTCTGTAGGTAAGAGTTGGTTATTTTCTGTAAATCATAAAGTTTTAGGAAAAAACGACAAAGATTTTGATATTATTTCACAAATGATTTTTGAAACCCAGTCCCATCACTTGTAAAAGTGTGGTAGACAAAATTTTCAGAAAAAATTTTGGAAGGCAGACATGTATTGACATAATTTATAAAACCTCAGATTATATGATAACGGCTGCGGTTTTCTAATATTCCAGATTTATAGGAAACATAAAAAAGCAGATGCTCTTAGGAATTTCGTCTAATATCAATGTTAGCTTTTCCCCTTTAGTAGCTTATCAGTGTGGTTCATACACCATGAGAGATTATATTCAAGAACATTTTAAATTGTTAGAGAGTATCTACTCTCAAATTGTGAAGGACCCAACAACTAAAGAAAAATCAGATTTTTCTGAAGTTGTAAGCCAGAGCATACTTAGAAAAAGTATACTAGTGTTTTCATTATGTTGTTATATATAGACAACTGGTATTTCTAATGATCTTATTTTTGAGAGAATATGCCTTTGGGCCATAGTGATTTGCTGTTTTTCAGTGACCAGTTGAATTCTATGGTGGATTATGAAAATCTTCAAATTTGAGATGTATCATGAGTTTATGTTATTAGGTATATATAAATTTAGTATTGCATTGTCAATTTGAAACATTAGTCATTATGAAATGCTTCTTTTGTGTGTGTGTGTGCTTATTTTCTGTGGACAGTGTGTCTTTTTTGGATTTTTTTTTTGCCTTTTTCTTATTGGCTTGGAGGAGCCCTTTAGATAAATTATTTATCTATAATACGAGTAGCAAAACACTTCCCTACTCCCAGTGTTTTTTTATTTTATGAAATGTTTCTTTTTATCTTTACTAATTCTTTTTTGCCTTTAAGTCTATTTTTTTTTCTTTTTCTTTCTTTCTTTCTTTCTTTTTTTTTGAGGTGGAGTCTCGCTCTGTTGCCTAGGCTGGAGTGCAGTGGCGTGATCTCGGGTCACTGCAGCCTCTGCCTCTCAGGTTCAAGCAGTTTTCCTGCCTCAGCTTCCCAAACAGCTGGGATTACAGGTGCTTACCACCGTGCCCACCTAATTTTTATATTTTGAGTAGAGTCGGAGTTTCACCATGTTGGCCAGGCTGGTCTCGAACTCCTAACCCCAGGTGATCCACTTGCCTCGGCCTCCCAGTTGCTGCGCCTGGCCAACTTTAAGTCTAGTTTGATATTAGTCTATCTGTAGCAATTTTCTTTTAGTTAACATTTGCATGGTGAATCCTTTCCCATCCTTTTACTTTCTACATTGTTTACACCCTGTGTTTTTAGGTTTGTCTTTGTGAGTAGCATATTTTTAATCTGGTATGATAATTGCCTTTGACAGTTAATTTAATTATTATTTAGGTCCCTTTACTTCTTTCTACCTTTGTGTCTTCATTGTTAAGTATTTTAATTCTATATAAATCTTAAGCCCCATAAGCCACTATTATCAGTTTGCAACATCAGTATTTATTTAGACTTACCTGATTCTTCTTGTATTGTCATGCTTCCACCTGAGAATTTTTCTTTTGCTCAAATAATTTCCTTTAGTGCATACTTGTTAGTGAACAGCGTTTTGACCTTTCTGAAAACCTCTTTATTTCATCTTCATTTTTTTTGAAGCCTATCTTGGCATTTTTTTTTTTTTTCCCCTCTTCAAAGACATCTTTGTTGTACTCCTGGTTCCGTTATTTCTGTTAAAGTCATCTGACAGTTCTCTTGTTCTTTTGAAGGTAATTTTTTCTTTTTTTCGGCCAGCAAATGTCTTAAGGTCAGGCTGTCTTGATCTGGTCTAGCCTGGCAATTAGACTCTGGGGTTATCCTGTTTCTGGTTTGTCCTGAGACTTGGGGTATAACCTTCACAGATGGGGAATAGCCTTTCTCAGAGTATCAACCGAAAGACTGAGGTATCTACCAGGTCCCCTCTGTGTTGGCAAGACGTGAACCTCATAGCATTGTGACCCTGCTAGAATGTCTGCTCAGTTCTGTAGTTTCCCAGTTGGTTGCTTTTTGCTTGTTTTTCCTCATTATGCCTTATGTGCGCTCAGTTTAGGGGTTGGCATGCTCCTCAAGGGTAAATTGTATGAAAAATTTTAGATTCAGTTTTCCTTCTCTCAGGGACCTGGGACTGACATGTTTAGGCTTAAGGCTACTACCTTGTTTCTCTCCTGTCTTGCAATCAGCAGATGCTTTTGGGGAGAAAAGTGAGGTTGTTAACAGAGGGCTTGGCTCAGGGCATTTCCATTTTCTCCTTTAGCACCTCAAGTCCTACTTGCCTTGTTTGCTCTCAGATGCTGTCAGTCTTTTTGTTTTGTTTTGTATTTATTCATGCTTTTATAGTTGCTATTCTAGAACAAAGGGTTAATCTGATACAAGCAACTTCTTAGCTTTGTAAGTTTAGCAGCTGATAGAAATTATTGCCTAGCTCCATTATTTCATCAGGGTTTGCAAAATTGTGATATTTTAATTGTATTATTTCTTCATTAGTTTAAATACTTTCATATCAAAGAGCTTTCACATGAACTATGTGATTATCTGAGGTACAGTTCTTACAGGAAAGCCAGAATATTAGAATGTATACTTTACTCCCTTTATCTGCTTTAACACCAATGAGTTTGTTCCCTAGTATTTTCTGAAGGTAAGCAGTGTTTGTTTTTTGGTTGGAGGTGGGGGTTGTGTGTACTAAAAATGAACTAAATGTCCTAAAAAAATTTTAGTAATTAATGATGAATTAATGATACTTAACTCATAGATTTAAACATCTTTTTATGTCCTTGAATCAATAAAAATTTTTATATTTAATATTCATCTTGTGTCATCCCAAACTTCGCTAGTAGATGCTTCAAGTTAGTATCTCGATTCTTTAGATACATTTTAGTAATCTTTGGTGGACTCCTTACTTTCTGGTGTTCTAAGTTTATCTTATATATTTCCAGTTCTTATAAAATCCTTCTAGCAGGATCCTGTATATAAAGACCATAGTCTGAGTGCTAATGGGCATGGTCATTGTGTTAAGCTTTACGGTGGACAGGCCTTTTTAAAAGAGTTCAACTGATAATTACAAATCAAATTTAGGATTACAAGGTTTTTATTAAGCCTCATTTAAAAAATATGTATCTCTTTTCTCTTCTGCCAAACATTAATTCCTAAAGACTTTTGTTTCATCTGTCAGTCAGTATATCTAAAATAGTTTCAGGCTAATACCAATATTATTACTGACAATATGATTACTTATAAAAGTTTAAGATTCCTTTGCATTTCTCTTTTTTTCCATAGACATCCCAGAAAAGATGTGGGAATCACATTCCTTCAAAGGCATTTCCTTTGAAATAATTCCTTTGTCATTAAGTTATCAACTTGATATATATTTGGGCTTGTTTCATTTTGCTCTTTTGTATAACTGCATTCTGTTTCCCATAATTCCCTATAGATATGGCCTATTTCTTATTTAAAGACTGTTTTTTTTTAGAGCAGTTTTAGGTTAACCTCAACATTGAGAGGAAGATACAGAGATTTGCCATATACCTGCTGTCCCCATGCAGCCTCTGCCATTACCAACACTCTCGCTAGAATGGTGGTGCATTTGCTACGATGGATGAACCTATGTTGATGCATCCTTATCACCCAAAGTCTATTACTTTAGGGTTCACTCTTGGTGTGGTACATCCCATTAATTTGGACAAATTTATAAAAACATGTATCTACTGTTACAGTATTTTACAGTATATTCACTGCCCTGAAAATCCTTGGTGTTCTGCCTATTTATTTATTTATCCCCCCTGACTCCATAGTGTCTCCATAGTGTCGTCTTTTCAGAATGTCATATAGTTGGAACCATACAGTATGTAGCCTTTTCGTATTGGTTGCTTTCACTTAATATTATGCATTTAAGGTTCCTTCATGTCTTTTCATGGAGTGATAGCTCATTTCATTTTAGCACTGAATAATATTCCATTGTCTGGATGTACCACAGTTTATTTTTCTATTCCTTACTGAAGGACATCTTGATTGCCTTCAAGTTTTGGCAATTATGAATAAAGCTGCAATAAACATCCTTTTGCAGATCTTTGTGTGGACATATGTTTTCAACTCTTTTCGGTAAATACCAAGGAACATGATTGTTGGGCCAGGTACTAAAAGTATGTTTGGTTTTAAGAGACTGCTATACTGTCTTCCAAAATGGCAGTATCGTTTTGCATTTCCTCCAGCAATGAAGGACAGTTCCTGTGGCGCCACATCCTTGCCAGCATTTGGTGTTGTCACTGTTCTGGATTTTGGCCATCATTAATAAGTGTGAAGTGACAAATCATTATTTTAATTAACTTTTCCCTGTTGACATATGATGTGGATCATCTTTAATTTTTTTTTTTTTTTTTTTTTGGACAGGGTCTTACTCTGTCACCCAGGCTAGTGTGCAGTGTGGCATGATCATGGCTCCCTGCAGCCTCGAACTCCTGGGCTGAAATGATCCTCCTGCTTCAGCCTCTCAGGTAGCCGGGACTACAGGCACATGCCACCATGCCCAGCTAACTTTTGTATTCTTTTGTAGAGACAGAGTTTTGCCATTTTGATTTTTTTAAATCTACATATCCTCTTTGGAGAGGTGTCTGTTAAGATCTTTGACCTCCTTCCTCCTTTTAAAATTGGGTGTTTCTGTTTTTATTGTTGAATTTTAAGAGTTCTCTGTATATTTTGGAGAACAGTCCTTTATCAGATTTTTTTGCAAATATTTTTCTCCCATTCCGTGGCTTATCTTCTGATTCTTTTGATAGTGTGTTTCACAGATCAGAAACATTTAATTTTAATGAAGTCCAGCTTATCAGTTCTTCCCTTTATGGATCATAACTTTGTCATATCTAAAACCAATTGACTTGTAGTTTTTGGTTTGTTTGTCCCCCCTCCTTTTTTCTTTCACTGTAAACGCACACATGGGTGGGCATGAATATACATATATAATGTATAGCCCCCTGATAAATGGTACCAAACTATCTGTACTATTCTGTCACTTGCCTCTTTCCTTAACAGTGTATCCTAGACATCACTCCACAGCAATATATGGATAGTTTCTTTATTCCTTTTTTACAGTTGCATTATAATTAATTTATGTGGCTGTGTAATCGTTCGTACTGCAAGTCCCTACTGATGGACATTTAGGTTGATTTTGATCATTTTTTGCTTTATAAATAATGCCATATGTTTGTGTGTGTGTATATATGTGTGTGTGTTTAAAGCCAGAGTAATGTTGGAATAAAGTAGATTTATTAGTTCAAAGAGTAAATGCATGTATATTTTTCTCCAAGATTTTATAATAACATTTCAAACATATGGTAAATTGAAAGACTTTTACAATAAATACCTTATAACAAACACCTAGATACTACCTAATGATAGCATCCATTTACTTGCTTTCATCCATCCCTTCTAACTCTTTATTAACCCATTTTAGTTTTGATGGATTTCAGGGTAAATTGCAGATATCTGTATTCTCTCTAAATACTTCACATGTATTACTAGTGAGAGTTTAATATTTGTACAGTTTTTTTTTCTTTTGGTATAAAATTTGTATACAATGAAATATGAAAATTTTAAGTATACAGTTGACTTTGATGAATGTGTATATCTCAGTAATCTAAAGCCCTAATGAGATGTGGAATACTAATCAGCCCAGCGATTTCTCTTAGGCCTCTTCTTAGTTAGTCCTTGATCCCGCATTTTTAGAGGTAATCACTGTTCGTGTCGTGCTTTGTTTGACATTGATTTACAAGGGATTTTGAATGTGTTTTAAAGTGATGTGCTGAATTCATATCCCAAGGGACAATAGAGAAGAATTATTGTTTTTTTAGTGTATGTATGTAGGAAATTTGCTTGAGAGATGTGCCACTATTAAAACTTGTTTCCTTTTTTGGTCTGGATTTCAGTTAGCTACATGACATATTTTAATGTTTTTCTTTTCCTTAATTCCACAAGCACCCCTGCCACTTTGGAACAGAACTACATAGTCTGTGAGCTGCAGCAAAAAATAAGTGTGCTGTATTCCTTTTTGAGAAGCCATCTGAAGAAGAAGAGCATTGTATTTTTTTCCAGTTGCAAAGAGGTATTGGCTGTTTATTTTTCTTTCTGAACGTATGTTGAATGTCCCTTTTGAAATGGCAAATCAATTAGACAATTATTATATTGTATGAGAAGTACAGTGCTAGGTGTGGTGAGGGATCTTTAGTGTCCTTGGGGTAAAGGAATCTGTGGTTGAGACTTTCAGCTCCACAAAGGCAGAAACTGTGTCTTTTCTTAGGCATTCTGTTAAGTACTAACAATACTGGAAATGTAGTCCTCAATAAACATTAGTAGAATGAATAATTGTTAGCCAAGCTAAGCAGAGGTCTTTATAATCTGATACCTCCCTTACCCTCCAGGAATATGGGAATGAATATATCATTTATTTCCATGCCTTGTATCTTTGTTTATTCTCATCTGTCTGGAATGGCCTCCCTGCATCCCTTCACCTAAATCTGGGGAAATACTTATTTTGAGGCTAAGTTCAAATGTTATACCTGAAAGTGCCTTTCTGACACTCCCTTTTGAAAGAATCAGTTGCTCCTTCCCCTAACTTTCTGAAGTGTTTTGTTTATATCTTAGTTAATAAACACTTCTTGCTTGAACACGGGCCCTGTGCTAGGAATAAAGAATGAGGATTTCAGAGATGTCTAAGAGAACTTTGTCTCCTCTCTTAAGGAGAAGGGACCACCATCTTCGTGCGTGTGTGCGTGCGTGTGCCACTTCTCCTGTACTATATTTCAGATTCCAGAAGACTTATAGGGAATGTAGTAGATCAATTCTAAATTTACAGCATTTGCAATAATTTTCCATAATAAATATGTAGATGAGTTTCTCTATAGCTTATGGGAAATTAAGTGGTGATCTGATGCTGTTGTCGACTGAACCTTATTTTAACATGTAAAGGATGACTTGAGCCTTGGTGTGGTGGCTCATGCCTGTAATCCCAGCACTTTAAGAGGCTGAGGTGGGAGGATTGCTTGAGTCTAGAAGTTGAAGACTAGCCTGGGCAAGATGGCAAGACCCTGTCTTTAAAAAAAAAAAAAAGGCTTCAGTTTTTTAAGGACTTATCTTAGATTTTCAAAGCTTCCCATATCCCAGGAGCATTCCTCAAGGCAACTTGGAAGTGTGTCCTGAGCAGTAGCCAACAACAAAACCATAAACTTCACATCTCCTAAAAAAGACTTAGTTGGTTTTTGTGTCTAGATACTAGAAAATGATTCTGAAAATTCTATTTAAAGTTTCTACTCTTTAGGAGATGGCATCAAAGGTGGCCTTGGCGTAGTTGCCCAAGGTGGCACTGCATCCCCTGGTCGAGGTATAGCAATTGTCAATACCCACCATTAGCAGTGGCTTCTTGGGCATGGGGCCGTGATGATGCCAGTGCCTCCTGAGGTGGGGACAAGGCTCACCAGTACAGAGCCACAGAGATCTGTCACCTTGCAAGGGCTGGTGGGCTTGCTGGTTTTGTTCCTCCAGTAACCTCTCGGCACAAGGACAGTGGAGAGCTTGGCCAGGATGATGGCCTCTCAAATGGCAGTGGCTATCTCCTTGGAGCACCTGATACCCATATCAGTGTGGCCATTGTGGTCCCCAATGGCAACATGCCTTGAACCCAGTGCGTTGGCCAGTGTGGGCCGCTTTTGCGCCATGTAATCTTTGAAACCTCATTCTTGAGAGATGCCCCCAGGAAAATGTCAATGACCTCAGACTCCTTGATGGGCAAGAGAAGAGAGAGATCTCCTCCAGGGACTTGGTCTTCATGTCCTTGACCAGACAGCACAGCTTTGTGACTGGCATCCCTTCCTTGGCTTTGCCAGTGGCCCTGGTTGCAGGTGCTGTTGCTGAAGCCTCCGCCGAAGCCTCTGTGGTTTCCCGTTCCTGGTCCTGTGGACCCTTCTGCTGCACCAGCATCATCTGCCATTTGATGTCTTCTTGGAGAAGCTGTTTTTACATCTTTACAAAAGAAAGGCCTAAGTCCACCTATCTCTAATCCTTGCCTGATACTGTCCCAGAATCACAACCTCCCTGGCAAGTAGCAAATTGCATTTGAGAAAGTGAATAACTAGTGATTGAGTAACAAGTCATTTTGCAATTCACTTGGTTTCCCATTCTTTACTTTCGGCAAAATTGAAGAGACTTTATCTTTCCCTTTAACTGAGCGAATAGATCACGAAAAATTATTTGGAATAATGCATTACGAGTTTTGGCCTATTTTATAGGAGCTCAGAATTAAACTTCCTTTGAGTTTTATTTATGTGAACAGAATTTAACCCCCACGTTAGAGAAAATAAAATAATGTTGAACTCTTTTCAGTCTAGCAATCCATAGTATCTGTTTATGGGTACATAAAGAGAACCAAAACAATTAACTCTATATAGTCCCACACATTGAGATATATTTACAGTGTTTTTATTTATGTCTCACAGTTTTTTAAATCAAATCCCAACATATTTCTTGGTTTGATCAGTTCTGTACTATTGATTATTTTAATAATTGCTGAGTCTGAGAGGAAAGTTAAATCAGCCTATAGCCACAGGAAATTAAAATAAGCTTTTTCTTTTGTAGGAAATGAGTTATGATAACATGATCAATAAAAGGCTTTCAAGCTTCAAACTTAAGATGCAATTTTGTGACGTTAGGGAATAGAAATGTGAATTAAAGGAGGGAAGGAAATCAAATTTCTTAAAATTAAAGAAGAGTTCACATTTTTTACTTGGTTGAAATTGGGTATCACATTGCTCTGCTGATGAGAATCTGTGGGATACATTCATAAGAGATAAGTGTTTATTTTAAAACATCAGTATTTACCAGAAATTATGTTCTTTGCTATGATTGAAATTTTGAAAGATTTCAGATACCAATACAAAAATATAAGAAGAGCATTTTTTTGAAAATCAAAGGAAATACGTGAGCAAAAAATCTTTGAAGACCACAACTCTAAACTACATTTCTCTTTCTCTGCTCTATATTGGAACATTTTTTTAATTGGTAAAATTCATACTGCTTAATACATTTTTGCTGTCCATCTTCTAAGCTTTATTGGTGTCATCTGCCATAAGCAAACTTATTCTTCTGTTGATGCCCCAGGTCCAATATCTGTACCGAGTGTTTTGCCGGCTACGTCCTGGTATTTCTATCCTTGCCCTCCATGGTCGACAGCAGCAAATGAGAAGAATGGAAGTCTATAATGAGTTTGTCCGTAAGAGAGCTGCAGTACTCTTTGCTACTGATATTGCAGCCAGGGGGTTGGGTAAGAGAACTTACTACCATGAAATTTCTGTGATTATGGGAAATGTAATTTGCTTATAAAGTATATTTTGGGAAATCTGATAGACTCAAATACTTAGGTTTCTTTTCTTATTTTGTAAGAGAAAAGTAAGTAGTAAATTGGTAGCAATTGACTAACATTAAGGATGTATCAGTGAAAATTTCCATAGTATTTATATCTTTTTTACTCTTACTGTTTCATGATAATCACACCATAGAATACTGAGGAACCTACAAAATCAAAGAGAGATTAAAAGTTTAAAGAAATGAAAACAATTCCCGTTTCTTTGAAAATTGGAAACTTGTTTATAGATACTGAACTCATTCAACAAGAAAAATCAGTGAAATCCATGTTTTCACCATTCTAATTTTTATTTGATAAATCATTACATTTAATGCATTTAAATTTATTTTCAAAAAGCTGCTTTGTTGATTATACAACTCCTGGCTTTGTGGGAATGGATGGGGATGGATGTAATTAGAGAGGGAAACTAGACATAGGGACAAAGGGTGAGAATAAATAGGTGATAATTTGAATCCTTCAGTCACTTAATTTTATTGTATTGTTAATTATAGCAAATTTGAAGCATACACAAAAGCTGAATATGTTTAATCTACCCTCATATACCCAGCTTTAACAATTATCTTTTTCATAATCCTCCTCCTGTCCCTCTTGGAGTTCTCTAAAGCATATGTCAGATGTCATGTTTATTAGTTTAGACTGGAGTACAGTAGCATGATCATAGCTCACTGCAACCTTGATCTACCAGGCTCAAGTGATACTCCCACCTCAGCTTCTCCAGCAGCTGGGACTGCAGGCATGTACCACCATGCCTGATTAGTTTTTATTTTACTTTATTTTTTATTATACTTTAAGTTCTGGGGTATATGTACAGAACATGCAGGTTTGTTACATAGGTATACATGTGCCATGGTGGTTTGCTGCATCCATCAACCCATCATCTACATTAGGTATTTCTCCTAATGCTGTCCCTCCCCTAATCTCCTACCTCCCGACAGGCCCTGATGTGTGATGTTCCTCTCCCTGTGTCCATTGTTCAGCTCCCACTTATGAGTGAGAACATGCGGTGTTTGGGTTTCTGTTCCTGTTAGTTTGCTGAGAATGATGGTTTTCAGCTTTGTCCATGTCCCCATGAGAAGTGGTACTTTCAGGTTATTAAATATTAGGGTATTTCACTATTTGTCCGACACAAAGCAATCTGTCACTTCTGTGTCAGATACGAAGTAATCTTCATATTCAAACAGTCATTAATTTTAGTTCATTTTGTCAAAAGAAATGTTTACTATCTCTTGGTTCATGCAATTAATTTTACTTTTAATAGAGTTCATAGATGATATCCATCAGTTTGATGTGATGAAAAGTCCTGGCGAGCAATATTGTAAAATAAAAACAGTGCAGCAGGGCAGATCTTGCAACCATTTTAACTTCACATCCCTTCTCTATAGATTTCCCAGCCGTGAATTGGGTTCTTCAGTTTGATTGTCCTGAGGATGCCAACACATATATTCACAGAGCAGGTAGAACTGCCAGGTAGGTGTACGGACTAATTTCTTTTCTTTTACTGCTATCTAAATAACAAAACTGCTTTCCCAACTGCAGATAAACGAAGAAAGCAATTCAGATAAGTGAGTGCTGATTTGGCATTTCATGGTATGAGTTGATAGCAACTTGACAGTTACTGTAAATCTTTATGACTAAGACTTGATTAGTGCTGCAAAAAATCCATAAGAATCTTATTTTAGTTTGTTTTAACTTTCTTGTACTTTACTTTTCAGCAAAACTGCTCACTGAAAGTCATCTCATTGAATCCTAATGACCTGTCAGTTAGGTCTAGGACTGCAGTAGTCTTCACTTATCCTCAGGGGTTATGTTCCAAGGTCTCAGGGTATGCCTGAAAACTCAGTACCAAGCCCAATATATGCTATGTTTTTTCAATCTAGTAACTGAGACAGCTAAGTAACTAACAAGCGGGGTCTTGAGCTTGCATATGCTGGACAAAGGGATGATTCACATCGTAGGCAGGACATAGTGGATGGTGTGACATTTTATCAGGCTACTCAGAAGGGTGAGCAATTTAAAACTTATGAATTGTTTATGTCTTGAATTTTCCATTTAATATTTTTTGGGCCTGGTTAACTGTGGGTAACTGAAACCACAGAAAGCGAAACCACAGATACGGGGTGGGGGGGACTACTTACTGTATTACTAAATCCCTATTTTCAGATGAGGAAACTGGATCTTTGAGCAGTTAAACAATTTGTTCAAAGATCCACAGAGCCAGGATTTGAACCCAGGCAGTCTGGCTCATCTAGTCTAGATCTCGTGCTCTTACCTTCTAAAGTATAGGCTAATAAGAGGCTAAGTGATTTGGAATCATAGATAACTCTTTTTCCTTTCTTCCTAGTTCTGGAAATAGCGACATTGCTGAAGACCGCTCCCTATCTCTCCTCTTTCCTATACTCCCCACTTTCCCCCAAAAATATCCTGTTTGCTCAAGGGGTATGAGGAACTGTCTAGAAAAGAACTTAGTAGGCTGGGCACTGTGGCTCACACCTGTAATCCCAGCCCTTTGGGAGGCCGAGGTGGGTGGATCATGAGGTCAGGAGTTCGAGACTAGCCTGAGAAACATGGTGAAACCCTGTCTCTACTAAAAATGCAAAAAAATCAGCCAGGAGTGGTTGTGTGCACCTGTAGTCCCAGCTACTCGGGAGACTGAGGCAGGAGAATCACTTGAACCCGGGAGGCGGAGGTTGCAGTGAGCTGAGATAGCACCACTGCATTCCAGGCTGGGTGACAGAGTGATCCTCTGTCTCAAAAACAACGAAACGTAGTAAAGTCAGTCATTTGGAATTAAGTGGCATAGAGAGGGATCTGAATGAATCAAAAAGGATTACACAATCTATCATTGCTATTAAGCTCTAGCAGCGAAGCTGGGAGGTATACGTTCTTGGTAGAATTGTAAACGGTTAACATTTTTCTAGATAGCATATGGTAATACTCATCAACAACCTTAGAGTTGTTCTTTTTGTCTTAGTAATTCCACATCCAGAAATGGATCTTAAGAAAATAGAGAGATGAATAAAGCTTCAATATACATTTGTCTTGTTGATGTTTGTAGTGTTTAAGAATTGGAATTTATTATGCTGTTTAGATTATGATTAATTGTGGTTAGCCACAGATGGACTGTTTCTTCAGTTTTACATTTTTGTTCTGTTTTCTTATCAAAACTGGATGATTGGGTGTTTATCATATGGATTCCAGGATTGGTCTAACTGGACCCACGGTTGCTTCCAATTTCAAGCCACAAACTCTTCTCAAAACTTTCCCGGGGATGTCAGGATCCTCAGGCCCTAGCACAGACTGTCCTGTCTGGCAGACTTGCTTTACCACCTGCCCTGTGCCCACTTCAGCAAGTGGCCCCAAGTATGAAAGTATACTCTATCCCTTGTTTACCTAGGAAGTCCCCTTGGAGTTTAGTTCTTTTAGATTTGTATGCAGTTATATTTTTTGGGTAGCTTTGAAGAAAAAATTTTTTTGTTTGTTTTTAAGTGGTCACGTTTTGCTTCAGCTGAAGTGAAGGTTTTTTATGTCTTTTTATAGCCTAGCAAGAAATAGATCTTTTTAAAATTCTATTTAATTTTCATAAGATGTTTGAATGTTTGAGTATTGTTTTTTTTTTTTTTTTGATTGGTTCATGTTTATCCTGTGGGCCATCTTTAAACATGGTTTATAATAAAAATGCACGCACGCAAATTAAATGTGCTGCTTTTCACCAGCATGAAAGAAGGGAGAGAACAGTATAATAGTGAAAGACTATTTAAAAATAGGATTTTTTTTTTTATACTTTATGTTCTAGGGTACATGTGCACAATGTGCAGATTTGTTACATATGTATACATGTGCCATGTTGGTGTGCTGCACCCATTAACTTGTCATTTACATTAGGTATATCTCCTAATGCTATCCCTCCCCCGTCCCCGCTCCCCACAACAGGCCCCAGTGTGTGATGCTCCCCTTCCTGTGTCCAAGTGATCTCATTGTTCAATTCCCACCTATGAGTGAGAACATGCGGTGTTTGGTTTTCTGTTCTTGCGATAGTTTGCTGAGAAAAATAGGATTTATGTATTAGCAGGTTCAAAAGTAAGTCTTAATTGGAATTGATGATGTAGTTTTAAACAAGCAATACAGTTAGGATTGGATTTTGTATATGATGTCATTGTACATTTGCACAAACTTGCTTTTAGAATTTTTTTTCTTATTGGAACTAAGTAAAATGGGACATGGGTTGAATCGTTGCCTGTTCTCTTCTCCATTTTCATGAGGGGGTAGTTGGTGCCTCATTCGTCTTTAATGTATTAAGTACATGGTTTTTGTTTTGTTTTTTTGAGACAGAGTCTCAGTCTGTCACCCAGGCTGGAGTGCAGTGGTGAGATCTTAGCTCACTGCAACCTCCGCCTCCAGGGTTCAGGTGATTCTCCTGCCTCAGCCTCCTCCCAAGTAGCTGGGACTATAGGCACCCGCCACCACACCTGCCTAATTTTTGTATTTTTAGTGGAGATGGCGTTTCACCATGTTGGCCAGGTTGGTCTTGAACTCCTGACCTCAAGTGATCGGCCCGCCTCAGCCTCCCAAAGTGTTGGGATTACAGGTGTGAGCCACTGTGCCTGGCGAGTACATGTTTTGATTGTCATTCATAGTGAGTATTTTGGGAAGTTATCAGTGGTGGTCGGTGGAATGACCTCCACAGTGTAATTCTCCTCAGTAAATGTGTAGTTGTGGAAATTGGTACATGTACCTGTGCACATATCTGCATTCTGTGCTCCTGTGGGCCTCTGGATAGGCAAGGTTGGATATGGTGTCGCACAAGTGCATTGGGCCAGGGGTGTGGGAGCTTTTTATTTTTATTTTTCCTTTTCCTTTTTGATATCTTTAATATAATGTATTCTTTACTGTGATTATTTTGATGTGTGTTGCATACTTTTTAGATGTCCCAGTGGTATTGTTGGGGACAGGGCAGACTGATTCCTAAATAGAATACATTTAGCAGTAAAATTCTCCCTATATGAAGATTATTGGACCTGTCAATATAAATCAGGAAAAGGTTCTAGAGGGGGGAGTATTTCAAGGTTCTTGGTTCCCAGAGAAGTTGCTGAAAATTTTATGTAGTTGAACATGCCGTGGTGAACATTAAATTGGGTCTTAATGACTGTGGAGATGAAGAGGAGTTAGAACAACATCACATTATTGGGTCTGAAGAAAGAGAATACTAATCTGAAAAAAATGTTTTAATGTAATTTTTATGTGGTCATTAACTTTTAAAGCACAAGCCTGTTTGACCTTTTGTAACCAATTAAAAATATTTTTACTTGACTATTTTAGATGTATAGTTAGTGGAAAGGTTTAGCATATATAATGCCTTTTTTTTCCTGGCAGTTTAAAAGTTGCCAATAATGGGCTTAAAGATAATTAGAAAGTTTTGTGGGCCATGAGACTGAATAATTGAATTGAATAAAGGCTAAACTAAAATTTGAATCTAATTAAAATCCTGTGTATTTGGCTGTAATTAAAACCAAGTTGCCAGATAGTGTTTGCTTTTGGAATTGAACTATAATATATCGACATAGGAAAACAAAATAATTAGCAAAATAGCTAAGATTTGGGGAATCTTTTTTTTTTTTTTTCTTCTTATTTTAGCTAAAAAAGTGATTTGGGTACTTTTGCCTTGAAGTACCTAATTCTGTATTAATTAATTTTACCTTTCTAAATTCCTTTTGATCTGTAGCAGTTGAGAAATTTCCCTGCATTTTCCTTAACCATCACACCCCTTTTAACAAAATGGTCTCCTTTAGAGATAAGTGAACCCAGGTATATGAATATAGTTTTATAGTGCTGTATCCTGTGATACATTCTACCACTTTAAAAAGCAATTCTCTTTAGGGCTTATAGTTTTTTTTGGTACAAAACTAAGCTATTCCAGTTTTTATAAAAATGTCCAGTTGAAAGTAGAAAATATTTGGGAATGGAAAATAGACATCAGGTATTCTCAATTTTAAAAAATGTTTTTATTTGGGGAGGGTGGGGAGGAGTTGTGGGTAGAAGATGGGCATTCGTATATAACTATTTTTTTTCCCCCAGAAAAGTGGAAGATAAAATAATTTCAGCAATATTCTAATTTAGCCTTATTTGCCTGGCTACGTTTTGTGGTGCTCAGAAATTTTGTAACATAAGGAGCAGAATGTGATTCCACTAGGGGACAGCAGAGGCCAAACCTTAGCATTGCACACTCACCGGTAGCAGCTTAGATCTTAGAAAAGAGGAAGATGGCCACTAGTTAAAATCTGTAATAACTTGTGAAGAGTTCATGGCTGGTTGTGGGAGAATACTGGTACTTTGTGGAATAGCTAATGATAATTTTTTAAATAGTGTCTTTAATTGGTTTGTGAATTGAAATAATAAAAGTAAAAAGACAGTTTTCATGAGCATTTACTTTCCAAGGGTTACCATGTGTACCTTAGATATAAGATAGAAGCAATCTTTGTTAGTGAAAATGATTTCTTTCATTCCTTTAGCTTACATTTGTGAAGGTCCACAGTCTGCTCCTTGTAGATAGTGGCTGATGCTTCTTTACATGACCTTCTGCCTTTGTTGGTATCTAAGATTTAAAGGTTGCATAAAAGGTCACAGCAAATTTATTTTGCATCTTGAAGCAGTGAGGAGCTGGGGGAGAATATAGCCAGTATGGCTGTAGGAGTAGATAAGGAGGGCTGATACTTCTTAGGAGTCTGTTTCCCAGGCATCCCTTGGGAATACTTCTTAGGAGTCTACTTCCCAGGTACCCCTTGGGAATAGGGGTGCCCCCACTTTATTCTCCTGTCTAGTCAATACAGCAGGCAGAGTGTTCCTTCTAAAACATAAGTCGGATTATATCACTCCTCTGATGGCATACCATTTCACTCAGAGTGAAAGCCAGTAACCCCCTGGGCCTAAACTATTAATCCCTTTCCCTCCGGTTTCCTAGTATTCTCCCCTTGTTCTCTGTGCTCCATACTGGTCTTGCTGTTTCTTGTATGTGCCAGGCATGCTTTTGCCAGTAGGGCCTTTGTACTGGCGCTCTGTCTTTTCTGCTGGAATGCATTTTCCTCAAGTATCCACATGCCTGTCTTCCTTACCCTCCCCTACCACTCCTTTTTACCCAGCTCGACATTCCTTTTTCCAAAGTCCTTTATCACCTTCAAATATACTAGAGTATTTACTTAGTGTATTTTTACATTGCTTTTCACCTTGATTGTAAGTTCCATAAAGGCAGCAATGTTTGTCTAGTATACTGATATACCCTAAGTGCTTAGAACAGGACCTGACATGTAGTTAGACATTTGAGATAGTGATTCAGACTCACGAATCAGATCTTACCTAGTATGTTAATTATCCTAATATGTTAATTTATTGTTGTGTAACAAATTGACCCATGGCTTGGTGGCTTAAAGCAGTAACCATTTATTATCGCAATAACCATTTATTATCTTGCAGCTTCTGTGGGTCAGGAACCCAGCCAGTGTGGTTCATCTGGGTCCCATGGCTCTCAGTCTATCACAAGACTGTAATGAAGGTGTCACATGGTCGTTTAAGGTTCAACTTGGGTTGCATTCATTCTCAGATTTATTCACATAGTTGTTTCCAGATTCATTTCCTCCTTGGCTGTTGGTCAGAGGCATCTCTCAGTTCCTTTTCATGTGGTCTTCTTCACAGGATAGCCACAACATGGTAACTGACCTCATCAGAGAGGGCAAATGATAGCTGAGGGAGAGGAAGATAAAGCAGTAATGTTTTATCTTGACCTAGACTTGGAAGTCGCAGTCCATCTTTCATGTAACATCCCGGTGGTTGCATGTCAGTTCTATTCCTTGTTGGGGGACTACACAAGGGTGTCAATACCAGGAGGTGCAGATTATTGGGAGTTGTTTTATAAGCTGCCTACCACACCCAACATTGAATTTTACCACTGATGAGAAGGATAAAAGCAATCCTGAGGTAGAGGTGAAATAGGAAGAGGTGTGGGATCTCCATTATAGCTCCCTGGTTATTTTCTTGCCAAATTAGGGCAAGCTCTGGCCCAGGTTAACATAGAAGACTCTAAATAATGTGTAGCTTAGATGGACACTTGCATAGATGGACTATTTGTATACTTGGTTACAAAGCCCACCAGAGAAGCATACTTTCAAATCCATAAATTGTGAACAACCGTGGTACATCCTATTAAAAGCCTCTCATAGGTGAGAACTCTCACATAGCAAATGTTTGTTTCCCTGGAGATCTGTCATTAATGTTTTCTAGGAGATTTGACCATATCACTTTTATTGGGGTGTAGAGAGCGCAGGGCATCCTCTTTCCTACTTCCCACCCCTGTACTACACAGAGAATGAGTAGACTGTGGTTTAGCCTTTTACTTCCCAAACTCAGTAAATATTTGTATGAATAAACTCATTTAGCTCATCGAACAACTCATGAAAGAGGTTCTCGTATTAGGAAACTCTTTCTCAGAGACTTTAAGGTAGATTATGTCTACAGTTTCTCAGTTTAGTAAGTACCAGGCCTGGGATTTATGCTTAGGTCTTTCTGACTCTAGAACTCATTCTTGCCAGTGTGCCCTGATCCAGCTGTTTACATCTAATGGATTACATCTAATGGAGCAGCCCTGCTGCTTCCATGCAGGGCTTCTAAAATGCATGAGAGCCAGTTACTGGGAGAAGAAATGTAGATGTCTTTAAATTTGTTAACATTTGTGGTTATGAAGACAAAGTAAGAGTGTATGCTTTTTTTTTCTTTGGACTATGAGAGATAGACATCCTGTAGTTGTTCCATCACTGCCTTTAGAAAGTCAGGAATCTGAGGTTTGAATTTGACTTTGTCACCTAATGACCATGTACCCTTGGACAAGTCTTTAACTTCTCTAAGCCTCGGCTTGTTCTCTGGTAAAATGGGGTTAATCGTATCTAACTCTGTTATTTCCTGGAAGGATAATTTTAGGTAGTATCAGTACTGCTTTCATTTGAGGTTTCTTTTTATTCTTAATCTGTTACAATTTAGCCTTTTTTTTAAAAAAAAAAATCTTTTCTGGAGACAAAGTTGATAGAATTGAATGATTTCTACCCTTTCTCTGTGAACCCCATAAATCCTTCTTCTTAATCAGTTTGCTAGAAGCGTTCCATGCAATATGTATTAGCCAGCTTGGTTTCTTTCTAATTACTTACGGTGAACTTCATTTGTCACTTTGTCACTGTTGGGCCTGACATGGTATACCTGTGTGTTATTTGAGGTCTTACGGTGTAGATGACTTTCTTTTCCCCAGAATATTTCCAAACCTGTTCTTTTTTCCTTTTTTAAATCTAGTGTAGAATCTTCAGACATTCTGTAAGTCAGAGATAACCTTTTTCCTGGAATAAGCTCTCCTTTGTACCATGTTGTGCAGGAGGAACAGAACAGTTGGACTCAGATCCCTTATGGCTATCTTTCTGCATGTGCATAACAGACTGCACTGTTCTCCCCCAGTGACATGAAATCTTGGGGATGGTTGTCACAGGTAAGGCTGAGGTACAGGGAGAATAGAAGGAGATACAGGGCAGGAAAAAGAGAGGACTGTGCAATAGTAGAGCATAACCAACAAATCTCTCCCTTTCTCCACCTCTTGATTATTGTATTGTGAGCAGTGACTAGCATATCAGTAGTCAGAGTTGTAGTTTTAGATCCTAAAGGGACATAAATCAGTCAATTGTATAATGTAGAAATAAGAAAATGTAGTAAATAGTGATTTATTTTATCTAAAGTTACACAGCTAATAGTATAACAGGACTAGAACCCAGTTCTTTTGACTAAATCTGGTGTTTTTTTTGGTGACTGAGTCTTGCTCTGTTGCCCAGGCTGGAGTGCAGTGGCGTGATCTCGGCTCACTGCAACCTCCACCTCCTGGGTTCAAGTGGTTCTCTTGTCTCAGCCCCCCAAGTAGCTAGAACTACAGGGTGTGCCACCACACCTGGCTAATTTTTGTACTTTTAGTAGAGATGGGGTTTTACCATGTTGGCCAGGCTGGGCTTAAACTCCTGACCAGTGATCCATCTGCCTGGTATCCCAAAGTGCTGGGGTTACAGGCGTGAGCCACCGTGCCTGGCCAAGTCTAGAGTTATATCTGATAATAAAGCTTCTAGTGTTCACTCACAAATATTTGTTGTGCATGTGTTAAGGACACATGATAAATGTATACATGTCCTCAAATTTAATAATCAAGATAAGGAAATATACTAATATTAGTAGTACTAGGATGTATGTTAAATGAGGTAAGAGTGAAACAAAAGATGTAGGTCTTAAAAGCATTGTTTTTTAGAAAACTTATTTTTAATAACTTGTATTACAAAAATAATGCTTATTCACGATACAGATTCTAGACTATAATGACAAAACAATTAAAGTCACCTAAAATCCACCACTTAGAAATGTTTTTTTTCTTGTACATCTGTGTATATTTTTTCTAGTTACAAAAATGGGATTGTTATAAATAAACTTTCTGTAACCTGACTTGTAACATGGAGAACCAGGCTAAGAGAACTGAGGGTGGCTAGGAAGTTGTGAATGGCATATCACAGACCATGGTAGGAC
Organism: Piliocolobus tephrosceles; assembly: GCF_002776525.5. Classification (NCBI taxonomy): domain Eukaryota; kingdom Metazoa; phylum Chordata; class Mammalia; order Primates; family Cercopithecidae; genus Piliocolobus; species Piliocolobus tephrosceles. The sequence goes on from NC_045446.1 coordinate 98,382,505, forward strand.
GATAGTGGAAAGGATGAATGAGCAAAGTTTAAGGGACAATTAAAGACCCAACTAGAATGGAGTTGATGTGTTGGAGAATCTGAATTTGAGTAGTTAAAGATTATTAGCTCATGGGTAGAAGGCAAATTATTGCCAGAATGGCAGGGCTTTTTTCCTGCCTCTGGCTGTAGTTTGTTTGAAGGTTATTTCAGTGGAAGAATTACCTTGTACACCCAAGCCAATGGTCTGGATTCCTGTTTTAACTAGAAATACTAGTGAGCTGCAGGATGTGGAGATAAGCTTCCTGATATCAACTAGACAATCATGACCAATCTGTTGAGTATTCTTGTTTCTGGAGGGAATCCTGATATAACTGAAAAAGTAGTGGATTTAGAAGTTTAAAGTCTCTGATATTTAGTAAGTAGCTGATTTTAGGCCAACCTCCTGGGCTCTCAGGAATACTATTTTGTATTGCTACTTCCTGCTGGTTGCGTGCTTTTAAGATCTGCAAATTTATATATTAATACAAAAATATTCTTCATAAATTTGGAAGAGCTGCATAAATTCAGTATAGTATTGATACTGATGGCAAAAATGAAATTTTGTTTCAGATGCTTTTTATCAGGTGGCTAGACTGTCTCTTAAAATAATTTGTCATGGTGACTAGTTAATAATACTGTATTGTATTCTTGAAAAATGCTGACAGTGGATGTTAAATGTTCTCTACACAAAAATGATAACTCTGTGAGGTGATACATATTTTAATTAGCTAGACTTAACTATTCCACAATGTGTATATACTCTAAGACATCATGTTGTACATGATAAATACAATTTATCAATTTGAAATAAATATGTTTTGAAAACAAATATGTCTAAATGTAGTTTTGAAGTGTAGATCTTTTTTTTTTGAGACGGAGTCTCGCTCTGTTTGTAGGCTGGAGTGCAGTGGCGTGATTGCTGCTCACTGCAACGTCTGCCTCCTACGTGCAAATGATTCTCCTGCCTCAGCCTCTCCAGTAGCTGGGACTACAGGCGTGTGCCACCATGCGCAGCTAATTTTTGTATTTTTAGTAGAGTCGAGGTTTCACCATGTTGGCCAGGATGGTCTCGATCTCTTGGCCTCGTGATCTACCTGCCTCAGCCGCCCAAAGTGCTGGATTACAGGCGTGAGCCACCGCGCCTGGCCTAAAGTGTAGATCTTTTGAAGAACACTTATTTCTTATGTGTTTAGCCTTGGGCCTTGAATATTGCTTTTGAAATCTAAAAGCTCACTCATGGGTAAATAGACTGTATTCTTGCAAGCATTTTTTTAAAAAGTGAGATGTAGTTATGCCTTCTTAAAAAAAAATGGGGAACTTTTGGTATTAGCGTGTGGGAGATAACTTGTGGTTTATGTTGTTTCAGGGAAAAGATGTGTGTAATGTAAAATAGATAAAATGGCCAATGATCTTTTTAATGGGTACTTGCCTTATGGATCTGACTTTGGGTATTTTCCATTTTCCATTTTCCATTGGGAGTCTTTTTCTTCTAAAATTCCACTGTTGCTATTTGTCTTAACCTTGTGTAGCCTTCTACATATATTCTGTTAGCTGAGGCTTTAAAAGGTTTGATCGTGGGCCCTTTGTGACTTTAGTCCTGACTCATCCTCCCAGGTTCTCCCTGGGAATGAGTAGATGAGATGAACAGAGGTGTGACTAGCCTTATTATTCCTTTCTAGGAGTCAGTTGGAACACGAGAGAACATTGAGTGAATGCCTTTTTGATCTCCTAGGTTCTCTTACCTCTTTGCCACAGTTCTTGCCCTATGTAGATTTGTGGGCCTATTTATTTCATCTTGCCATCCCTGAACTTGAATGTAGAGTATTAAAAGGGTTGACTGTTGCGTAGCCCTCAACCCACTGTTCTCCTCCTTCCTAATGGTTTCAGATAGAGTAAGCCTTTCTACTTCTGAAGGTAATTCGCTTAACCTCAAGAGTCTGGCTGCCTCAAGGGCATTTTGGAAGTATACTGCTTAGGAGTTAGCATTAACTGATTCCTGTCCTCTTTGGACCTGTAATCTTTCCTTGGTGGAGTCTGGGAGCTTCAGACATAACGTCTCTCCGTTATCTTGTCTGCTCAGTGTGTCACCTCACTGCTTCATGTAGTAGTAAATGCTGCCTTCACACATGGTTTGGTCCCATACTGCTTAGGGGTCTGCTTTAAATTCATAATTTTTTTTAGTGAACGAAGATGAAGTGAGTCATATTATTCTGTGTTAAAATACTATGAGGAAGGTATTTGGTACTAGTCTTTCAGTTCTAAACAGATAATTGGTGAAAGTAGTACATTGTATGTTTAGCGTCACTCTGTCCCCTCTGTTGACTAGAAAAGCAAGTAGGCATGAAGAAGATGAAAGTATCCAATGGACTCTCGAATGGTGCCTTAGCCCATGGAAAACTCGACTACCCCATCTATATCCCTTCCCCTAATGTCGGATTAATTCCTAATTATTCTTTAGGTCTCAGTTTAGATGTTAGTTTCTCTAGGAGTGCCACCTCTCAGTATGTCAAAGCCAGTTTTTCCTTCCAGAATTTGATGATAAAATTCTACTTACATATTGGTGGTATTCAGTCTCTGTATGCAGAGACATTCTGGGGCCTCTGAAAACAGGCTCTAATGTACCTTTCTAGCAATCTTTCCTGCTGTTTGTGTACCCTGGCTTCAGTGGAATTTCTCTTTTTCTTGTTCACTCTTTAATACATTTTCTTTGTATTTTCTGGCTTCCACTCCCTTGTTTATGCCATTCTCCTCCTTTGTAGTACCTTATTCTCTTCACCACTTTAGATGCTAATGACTTCTGGCTGCATGGCTGGTTTAGTCCAGTACTGCCCAGGGGGATAGCTTTAAACTCTTTTCCATCTTCAAGGCCCACCTGAAATTTCATTTCATACTCTGTGACATAGTTTTGTTTTTCTCTGGCTAACCCCGAGTGGCCTCTTTTCCTTTCTGTGTTGGTGGTGTTTATTGCCTATGGTTGTCCTTTTGCACCTACTTATTTACTGTTTTGTGACTGTTCTCTTGACTCTCTTGCCTGTGTGTTTGTTTTTTCTAGTTAACAGGAACATTAGATCACTGGAGACAGGGATTTTCATCTTCTGTTTCTTTATGTTCTTTACAGTTTATGCCCACAACAAAGTTTCTCAGTAAAAGGTTTATTTGCTCCTCACATTTTAGAGTATGAATCCTGGTGAGAGTGTTTTGAGATTTTTTCTTCTTTTTATTTAAGAAATTTCTCTAAGTATCCAATTGTGTTCTCTGTTTTACTGCTTGTATGTAATGGCTGACATTAAGGTATTGGGAAAATCTGTATGCAAGTAGCACAAGAAGCTTAGTAACTACAGGGTGTTTTGTGGCCCATGTCAGTACAAATTTCTGAAGATGCAGCATGGAATAAAATCCGATCCCCTCCCCTCCCCTCCCCTCCCCTCCCCTCCCCTCCCCTCCCCAGTGTCTTGCTCTGTTGCCCAGGCTGGAGTGCAGTGGCGTCATCTCAGCTCACTGCAGCCTGCATCTCCTGGGTTCTAGCAATTCTCCTACCTCAGCCTCACTAGTAGCTGGGATTACAGGTACCCGCCACCACGCCCAGCCAATTTTTGCATTTTTAGTAGACATGGGGTTTCACCACGTTGGCCATGCTGATCTCAAACTCCTGACCTTGGGTTATCTACCTGCCTTGACTTCCCAAAAGTGCTGGAATCACATGCACGAGCCACCACGCCTGGCCAAACAGATCTATTTCTTATAACTAATGCTTCAGGACGATTTTACTTCCAAGGTGTAAATAAAACCCCCAGGAAAAGGAATTGATTTTTTTTTAAAAGTATATATTGGGTGCCATATTTATTCAGAGATTAACTTTATTATGATCCTCTAGTGGCTTGAGTGAGAAATTGTCTCCTTGTTATATGGATAGAGAGCTATTTAAGAAAATCTCTTTAATTGATTTCTTTCTTAGAATTTAGATCATTTTCTGTGGAACAGCCTGAAAGTCACTAGGAATGATAACTAGTGATGAAAATGATATGAGGTATTCAGAGTCCTAGTTTTCTGCTATTAGAGATTAAAAGCCAGTCTCTGATATTTAATGGTTAGATGAACTGGTTTCCATGTTTACCTATTCATCACACTATTACAATGTAAAATGCAGATTACATTGATGTGTTTTTGCTTTTGTTTTTGTTTCTTTTTGTTTAGGTACAAAGAGGATGGTGAAGCTTTATTAGTTTTGCTTCCCTCAGAAAAAGCTATGGTGCAGCAGCTTCTTCAGAAGAAAGTACCTGTTAAGGAAATCAAGTAAGACCTACTTGTTGTCTTTATGTTTTTAGGAAAATGAGGGCATGAAATTGTTATGCTTAATTATGTGCACCTAATTCCCTCCTCCCCCTAATTTATTCAACTGCCTGGTTTGACTTTTATCAAAAGGCTCTTTTTAGAACAGTTTTAGGTTCACAGGAAAATTGAGAGGAAGATAGAATTCTCATATAGCCCATTCCCCGAACATGCACAGCCTCTGCCATTATCAACATCCCCCACCAGAGTACACCTGCTACAATTGATGAACCTACGTTGACGTTTTTCACCAAAGTCCATAGTTTACACTAGGGTTCATTCTTGGTGGTGTCCACTCTGTGTGCTTGCACAAATGTGTAATGATGCATATCTACCATTTTAATATCATATGGCATTTTCACTGCTCTAAAAATCCTGTGCTCTACCTGTTTATTCCTCTCCCCTCCCCCTGAACCTCTGACAACTACTGATCTTTTTAGTGTCTCCATAGGTTTCTTTCCAGAATGTCATATATTATAGTTGGAATTATATGGTACCTACCTAGCCTTTTCATATTGGCTTCTTTCACTTAGTAGTACGCATTTAAGGTTGTTTTGTTTTGACCTTGTTTATATAACCAACTATAGCCTGGTTATAGAAAGGACAGATTTGTATTGATTTTTTTTTTTTTTTTTTTCTTGAGGCAGAGTCTCACTCTGTCGACCGGGATGGAGTACTGTGGCCGGATCTCAGCTCACTGCAAGCTCCGCCTCCCGGGTTCACGCCATTCTCCTGCCTCAGCCTCCCGAGTAGCTGGGACTACAGGCGCCCGCCACCTCGCCCGGCTAGTTTTTGTATTTTTTAGTAGAGACGGGGTTTCACCGTGTTAGCCAGGATGGTCTCGATCTCCTGACCTCGTGATCCGCCCGTCTCGGCCTCCCAAAGTGCTGGGATTACAGGCTTGAGCCACCGCGCCCGGCGATTTGTATTGATTTTATGCACATAACCAGATTGCCATAAAAGCTAGTAAGTTGTCTGAATTCTGATGAGTCAAGGAGAATAAGGTGCTATATAAAGAATATCATTTATAGGTTACTAAATACAGGGTTAAAGATAGATCAGGAAAAGATCTTTTCATTCCCTTAATAAAAATATGTAAAATCACATCAGTAATATTAAAACCAAAAAGCCACAATTAGATTCTTGTCAGCAGTTCCCTTAATCTTACTTAAGTCTTACAGCCAGTGGATATTGGATTAACATTCAGCTTTCAAAGGTCTGAAGGACATCTTTTTTTTTTGAGACACCCAGACTGGAGTGCAGTGGCATGATCTCGGCTCACTGCAAGCTCCACCGCCTGGGTTCACGCCATTCTCCTGCCTCAGCCTCCTGAGTAGCTGGGACTACAGGCGCCCACCACCACACTCGGCTAATTTTTTGTATTTTTAGTAGAGACGAGGTTTCACCATGTGAGCCATGATGGTCTCAATCTCCTGACCTCGTGATCCACCCTCCTTGGCCTCCCAAAGTGCTGGGATTACAGGCGTGAGCCACCACGCCCGACCCTGAAGGACATCATAATTGCTTCCAAGTTCTGGCAGTTATGAGTAAAGCTGCTATAAACGTCCATGTGAAAGTTTTTGTGCAGACATAAGTTTTCAACTCCTTTGGGTAGATATTACCAAGGAGCATGATTGCTGGGCCAGATGGTAAGAATATGTTTCATTTTCTAATAAACTGCCAAACTGTCTTCCAAAGTGGTGACACCATTTTGAATTCCTGCCAGAGATGAATGAGAGTTCCTGTTGCTCCACATTCTTGCCAGCATTTGTAGATATTCTTTATCAGGGTGAGGAAATTGTCCTCTATTCCTAGTTTACTGAGTTAAAAAAAAAAAAAAAAAAGATCATGAGTGGGTATTGGATTTTGTAAAAAAAAAAAAAAAAAAAAAAAATTTTTTTATCTGATGAGATCATGCGATTTTGTTTTCCTTTTTTAGCCTGGTGATGTGATGGAGTACATTAAGGTCTTTTTTTTTTTTTTTTAATGTTAAACTAGCCTTGCATTCGTGGGATAAATGTCACTTGGTTATGATGTATAATTATTTCTGTACCTTGTTGGATTCAATTTGCTAATATTTTGTTAGATTTATACCTAAGTGTTTCATTTTTGGGAGTGCTAATAATGTAAATAGTATTGCTTTTAGTTTCAAATTCCACTTATTTATTGCTGGTAAATTGGTGTTTATAGTATTCTTTCTTTTCTTTCTTTCTTTTTATTTTAGACAGAGTCTTGCTCTGTTGTTCAGGCTGGAGTGCAGTCTTGCAATCTTGGCTCACTGCAACCTCTACCTCCTGTGTTCAGGCAATTCTCATGCCTCAGCCTCCCAAGAAGCTAGAACTACAGGCATGTGCCACCATGCCTGGCTAAACTTTGTATTTTTAGTAGAAATGGGGTCTTGCCATGTTGGCCAGGCTGGTCTTGAACTCTTGGCCTCAAGCAATCTGCCTGTCTTGGCCTTCCAAATTTGTTCATAGTAGTCTTTTTATCCTTTTGATGTCTGTGGGATTTGTAGTGATGTTCCCTTTTTCATTTGTGATAAAAACAGGAAAGTAATTAACTTTTGTATATTAATCTTCAATCTTGTAGTCTTGCTATAATTGCTTATTAGTCTAGTAGTTTCTTTGTCCATTCTTTTCGATTTCCTACATAGATGATCATGCATCTGTGAACAAAGCCAGTTTTCTTTCCTAATCAGTATGCCTTTTATTTCATTTTCTTGTCTTACTGCATTAATTAGGACTTCTAGAATGATGTTGGACAGCAGTGGTGAGAGGGAACATGTTGATCTTAGCAGGAGAGCTTCCAGTTTCTCAACATGAAGTATAATATTAGCAGTAGGTTTTTTTGTATTTGTTGAGGACTTTTGCATCTGTCATTGTGAGTGACATTGGTCTGTAATTTTTTCTCCCCTGTAATGTCTGTGTCTGGTTTTGGTATTAAAGTGATATTGGCCTCATAGAATGAGTTAGGAGGTATTCCCTTTGACTCTATCTTCTGAAAGAGATTATAGGAAATTGGTATTTCTTTCTTAAATGTTTGGTAGAATTTATGGGTGAGCCTATCTGGGCTTGGTGATTTCTGTTTTGGAAGGTTATAAATTATTGATTCAATTTCTTTAATAGATAGTAGCCTATTGAGAGTGTTTACTTCTTGTAAGATTTTGTCATTCAAGGAATTGGTCCATTTCATCTAGGTTATCAAATATGTGGGCATAGAGGTGTTCATAATCTTTTTATGCTTTTAATGTCCATGGGATTTGTAATGATATTCCTTCTTTCATTTCCAATAATAACTTGTGTCCTTTTGTTTTCTTAGTATGGTTATAGGCTTATGACTTCTTTTAGTTGTTTATTCTTTTTAAAGGACCAGCTCGTGATTTAATTTTTTCCCCCTACTGATTTCCTGTTTTCAATTTCAGTCATTTCTACTCTAGTTCTTATTTCTTCTGCTTGCTTTTGATTTAATTTACCCCTTTTCTGTTTCCCAAGTTTGAACTGTAGATGATTTATTTTTAGGTACTTTCTTTCTAATACAGTCATATGTTGCTTAATTATGGGAATAAGTTTGAGAAAGGGATCATTAATTTTATCCTTGTATAAACATCATAGACTACACTTACACAAACCTAGATGGTATAGCTTACTACATACCTAGGTTATATGGTATAGCCTATTGCATTTAGGCTACAAACCTGTACAGCATTAATACTGTACATGCTGTACACTGAATACTGTGGGCAATTTAACACAATGGTAGGTGTATATCTAAGCATGTCTAAACATAGAAAAGGCACAGTAAAAATACAGTTTAAAAGATAAAAAGCATACCTGCATAGGGCACTTACCACAGTGCTTGCAGGACTGGAAGTTGCTCTGGGTGTCAGTGAGTGGTGCGTGAATGTGAAGTTAGCACGTTACTGTGTACAACTGTAGACTTGGTAAACACCGTACACGTAGGCTACACTAAACTTTTTTTCTTCAGTAACTAACCTTAGCTTGCTGTAACTTTTTTAATTTTACAAACTTTTAGCTTCTTGATTCTTTTGTAATTACACTTAGCTTAAAGCCCACATTATACAGCTATACAGAAATACTTTCTTTATATCCTTACTCTACAAGCTTTTTTTTTGTTTAAATATTTGTTTTCCCTTAAAACTTTTTTGTTAAGAATGGAGACACAAACACATGAGCCTAGGCCTACACAGGGTCAGGATCATTAATATCACTGTCTTTCATTTTCACATCGTCCCACTAGAAGGCCTTTAGGGGCAATAACACACATGGAGCTGTCATCATTTGTGATAACAATGCCTCCTTCTGCAGTACTTCCTGAAGGACCTGCCTGAGGGTGTTTTTATAAGTAGAAGGAAAATACTGTAAAATAGTAAAAAGTATAGTGAATAAATCAGTAATAGTTGTTTTATCATTTTCAAGTATTATATACCATGTGTAATTGTAAGTGCCATACTTTTATATGTCTGGCAGTGCAGTGTGTTTGCCTACACCAGCATCACCATAAACATGTGAATAATGTATTGCCCTATAGTGTTATGATGGCTGCGACATCACTAGGTGATAGAAATTTTTCAGCTTCACTGGCACACTGCAGCCTCAGCCTCCCAGGCTTAAGTGAGCCTCCCGAGTAGCCTGTGCCACCATGCCTGGCTAATTTGTTTTATTGTTAGTAGAGACAAGGTCTCCCTATGTTGCTGAGGCAGATCTCAAACTCCTGAGCTCAGGCAGTCTTCCTGCCTTGGCCTCCCAAAGTGCTAGAATTACAGGTGTGAGCCATTGCTCCTGGCCATTGTTACAGTCTTATGAGACCACTGTTGTATATGCAGTCCATCACTGACTGACATATCATTATGTGGCCCATGACTGTATATGCATTCAGTGCTATAAATTTCCCTCGTAAGTACTGCTCTTGTTGCATTCCACAAATTTTGCTAAGTTATTTTCATTTTTATTTAATTCAAGAGAAATTTTAAAATACTTTGTTTTGACTTGTGTTATTTAGAGGTATGTTTAATCTCCATGTATTTTAGAATTTTCCAGTTACCTCTCTACTATTTCTATGTTATGTTATGTTATGTTATATTATGTTATGTTATGACAGAGTGTTGCTGTGTCACCCGGGCTGGAGTGCAGTGGCACAATCTTGGCTCACTGCAACCTCCACCTCCTGGGTTCAAGTGGTTCTCCTGCCTAAGCCTCCCATGTAGCTGGGATTACAGACATGGGCCACCATGCCCAGCTAATTTTTGTATTTTTAGTAGAGATGGGGTTTCGCCATGTTGGCCAGGCTGGTTTCGAACTCCTGACCCCAGGTGATCTGCCCACCTCAGCCTCCCAAAGTACTGAGATTACAGGTGTGAGCCATTGCCCCTGGCCTCTCTTATTTCTAGTTTAATTCCATTGTGGTGTGAAAGCAGATATTGTATGATTTATATTCTTTTAATTTTGTTAAGATGTGTTTTATGGCCCAGAATGTGTTTTATTTTGGTGAATGTTCCATGTGAGCTTGAGAAGATGTGTACTATGTTGTTGGATAAAGTAGTCTCTAGATGTCTATTGTGTCCAGTTGATTGATGGTATTGTTGAGTTCAACTGTGTTCTTACTGACACTTTCTGCCTGCTGGATTTGTCTATTCCTGGTAGAAGGATGTTGAAGTCTCTAATTATAACAGTGGATTCATCTTTCTGGTTGCAATTTTATCAGTATTTGTCTCACATAGTTTGATGCTCTATTGTTAGGAGCCTATACATTAAGGATTGTTGCCTTTTTGGAGAATTGACTTCTTTATCATGATGTCATGCCAGTTATCCCTGAGAAGTTTCTTGCTTGGAAGTCTGCTCTGACATTAATATAGCTGTTTTTGCTTTCTTTTGATTAGTGTTAGCATGATACATTTTTATCAAACCACTTTTATTAATTTTTGTGTCTTTATAGTGAAAGTTGGTTTATTGTAGATGACATATAGTTGGGTCTTGTTTTTTGATCCACTCTGATAACATCTCTTTTAACTGAAGCATTTAGGCTATTGATGTTGAAAGTGATTATTGATATAGTTGGATGAATATCTAATGTATTCGTTACTGTTTTTTGTTTGTTGCCCTGTTCTTCTTTCGTCTCCTCTCTTTCCGCCTCTTGTGATTCTGAGCATTTTATGATTGCTTTCTCTCCTTAGCATACCAGTTTGTGTTTTTTCTTTTTCACTTTTTTTTAGTGATTGCTCTAATGTTTTTGCAATATACGTTTACAAGTAATCCAAGCCCATTTTGAAATAATGACATAATGCTACAGGACTTCACAGGTAGTGTGAGTACCTTATAATTCTGATTTGTGTGAGTACCTTATAATTCTGATTTATCCCTCTTGTCCCTTGTATCATTGATGTCATTCATTTCACTTATGTAAAGCATACATAAGCGTATACACATAAATATACATAATTAAACACGCTGGGGCTATTAATTTGAAAAAACAGATTAAGAATAAGAAAAATTTTATTTTACCATCATTTATTCCTTTGATGTGCTCTTCCTTTGTTATGAAGATCTGAGTTTCTGACTTACGTTATTTTTTTCTCTCTAAATAACTTTTAAACATATTTTGCAAGGCAATTCTACTGGACATAAATTTTGTCAATTTTTGTCTGAAAAAGTGTTTCTCTTTCACTTTTGAAGGATAATTTTGTGAGGTACAGAGTTCTAGGCTGGTGGTTTTTCTCTGTCAACACTTTAAATATTTCATTCCACTCTCTCCTTGCTTGCATGGTATCTGAGAAATCAGGTGTAGTTCCTGTCTTTGTTCCTCTATAGGTAAGGTGCCCCCCCGCCCACTTCTTTCAGGATTAAAAAAATATTTAATTTTCTGTAGTTTGACAATGATATGCCTAGGTATAGTCTCAGTCTTTCTCTTTTTCCCTCTGTCTCTCCCCCTCTCACTTGGGCATTTATCCTGCGTAGAGATTTCTGGGCTCTTGGATCTGTGGTTTGGTGTTTGACATTAATTTGGGGGAAATTCTGAGTTATTACTGTTTGAAGCATTGCTTCTGTTTCTGTTCTCTTTCTGATACTCCCATCATGCATATGTTCACTTTTCGTAGTTGTTCCGTAGTCATTGAAGTTCTGTTGTGTTGTTTTCAGTCAGGTTTGGAGGTTTTTATCAAGTTCAGCGATTCTTTCCTCAGGTGTGTCCAATCTAGTAATAAACCTATCAAAGGTATTAGTCATTTCTGTTGCAGTTCTTTTTGTTCTCTCACATTTCTTTTTGGTTCTTTCTTAGAATTTCCATCTCTCTGATTATGTTTCTCATCTGTGCGTGCTGCCTGTTTTATCTGTTAGAATCCTTAACATATGAGTCACTGTTATTTTAAATTATATTTCTGGCCTAATACTTCCAGTATCCCTGCCATGTCTGGTTATGATGCTTTACTCTGTCTCTTCAAATTATGTTTTTTGCTTTTAGTATGCCTTGTAATTTTTTTCATGATAGATATGATGTACCAGGTATTATAAAAAGAATTGCTGTCAATAGGCCTTTAGTGATGTTAGTGTTGCGGTGGTAAGGTGTGAGGCAGTGGGGGCTGTGGCGGAAGCATTCCTAACAGCTATAGTAGGTCTCAGTCTTTTAGTGAGCCTATGCCTCTGGACTGTGAAGTTTACAAATTCTTTTCAGTCTCTGCCTTCCCACCACGCCAACTTAAGTGGGAAAGGATGGCTAGAGTTGGGCATTTCCCTCCCCCAAGGTCAGTTAGGCTCAGATAAAACCCTAGGAAGCTTGGCTCTCATTAATAAGGCCCACCCTCAGGAGAAACTAGTTAAGAGCAGAGTGCTGAGGCATATTTCAGAGTGGTTCATTTTCCACTTGTTTTGCTGAAAGCATGCGGGAATTTTTCTGATATTTACGGTGAGAACTTACTTGAGCTCCTGGGGTAAAACTCATGTGTGTGGGGCTGCCCTATGAATGGGTCCTCCTGGAGTTTTTACTTCTCAGACTTGTTCACACCGAGGCTCCAGCAGGTTTTATCAATTACAGTTGAGGGTCTCCCACCCAGGCACTGGCTCCCCGTGTTGTTTCTGCTCATGACTCAGCTGAAGTAAGCGGTGACTCCCTGTACTCACCTCTCTCTTTCCTGTGTAGGGGACTGTGGTTTGTCCTGTGTCCTCCATATTTATCATGGATAAAAGAAGAGTTGTTGATTTCTTTTTTTTCCAGTCTGTTCTACTTTTTACTTGTTGTTGTGATGGAGTGATGACTTCCAACCTCCATCCATAGGGTACTGGATATCAGAAGTCTGACTCTTTTTTTTGTTTTTCTAAAGTCTTAAATGGCCTTTTCTGAAGACTATTAGTGGAGAAAATGAGATGGAGAACTTGTTAACTTCAGGAAGCACTGCTGATTGAAAGAATTAAACCTCTTGGATGGAATTACTTTTGGGGTTGTCTATCCATCTCAGAGAGTTGTGCTGTCCTGTCTCTAAGGATGTGTACATTCAGCATCAGTGAAATCCATCAGAATCTTACTTGTACTGGGGCTATTGAAACACCCTGGCTTGATTTGCCTAAAAATAATTTGGAGAGCGGTTAGATTCAGGGAGGAGTGTTGAGGTTGTAGAAGAGACAAAATTGACTATGACTTGGTAATTGTTGAAGCTGAGTGAAAGTCTCTACCTTTTCTTTTGTGTATTTTGAAATTTTTTATAATAAAAATAAGTGAAAACAGTCATGGCTGGGCACGGTGGCTCATGCCTGTAATCCCAGCACTTTGGGAGGCTGAGGCGGGCGGATCACGAGGCCAGGAGATCGAGACCATACTGGTGAACACGGTCAAACCTCGTCTCTACTAAAAATACAAAAAAATTAGCCGGGCGTGGTGGCAGGCGCCTGTAGTCCCAGCTACCCAGGAGGCTGGAGAATGGCGTGAACCTGAGAGGCAGAGCTTGCAGTGAGCTGAGATCGCACCACTTCACTCCAGCCTGGGCAACAGAGCAAGACTATGTCTCAAAAAACAAAAGAAAACAAACAAACAAAAAAACACACACAATCTTACCTGCCACCACCTATCACCATCCTGGCCTGAACAATGTGGTTCAGCCTAAAATCAGGGAAACAGTGAGGTCTCTTGTGAAGCCTAGACCTCCGTAACATTTTTTTTTCTTTTCCTGTAGCTTCTCTGGGCAGAGTTAAATATCATCTCTGTTATAGTATACCTAATTTCTAAATAAGGAAATCGCTGCAGTCTTTGGCTACTTGTTTATTACTTGAAATTGATTTTATGATATTTGACTGAAACGAATATTTATAAAAATGACATTAGGGCTAGGCATGGTGGCTCACACCTGTAACTCAGCACTTTGGGAATCCAAGGCAGAAGGATTGCTTGAGGCCAGGAGTTCCAGACCAGCCAGGGCAAAACAGTGAGACCCTGTCTCTACAAAAAAAAAAAAAAAAAACAAACAGACTAGCCAGGCATGTTGGTGCAAGCCTATAGTCCAGCTACTTGAGAAGCTGAGATGTGAGAGGGTCATTTGAGTCCAGGAGTTCAAGGTTACAGTGAGCTGTGATTTTACCACTACACTCCAGCCTCACTGAGGGAACAGGGTGAGACCTCTTAAAAAAAAATTAAATCATTTATTCCATTTCATATAGAATGGATCTCTCGTGGGAGACTACCTTCTGTCTGTTAAGTAGCCAATGCTAACTGTGGTGTTAATCCAAGTATCTCACTCAGCATGGGATGTTTAGAGAAACTGTCTGACATGTCATTTCTTTTCTCCCGTGTTATTCATAGTAGGTAAGAGTGTCAAACTTGTGTCTAGCTTAATTTCCATCTAATCTGATTCATAGATGAGAAACAGTTATACATTTAAAAATACTGAGGAAAATGCTGCTTACTATTTTTAGTCTCCAACTTTGAGATACCTTATTTTAACCTTCATCTTTTTGTTACAAAGAATCAATCCAGAAAAACTTATAGATGTCTTATTTTAATCTTTATCTTTTTGTTACAAAGAATCAATCCAGAAAAACTTATAGATGTCCAGAAAAAATTGGAATCTTTTCTAGCTCAAGATCGAGATTTAAAAGAAAGAGCTCAAAGGGTAAGTCATTTTTCAATTGGATACTTTCATTGAATGGAAAACAATAAAGTTTATCATTTTCTGCTACTTCTCGGTTGCATGTTTGTGCTTCAGATATTCAAGAAGTGTAATTTGCTGATAGATAACTTTAACATATATATATATATATATATATATATATATATATATATATGTAATTTTTTTTTTTTTTTGAGACAGAGTCTCACTTTGTAGCCCAAGCTGGAGTGCAGTGGCATGATCTCAGCTCACTACAACCTCTGCCTCCTAGGCTCAAGTGATTCTTGTGCCTTAGCCTCCTGAGTAGCTGGGACTACAGGTGTGTGCCACCACCACACCTGGCTACTTTTTTGTATATTAGTAGAGACTGGGTTTCTCCATGTTGCCCAGAGTGGTCTGGAACTTCTGAACTCAGGTGATCCACCCGCCTCGGCCTTCCAAAGTGCTAGGATTACAGGCATGAGCCACTATGGCCAGTCTAGCTTATTCTTCAGAATTTTGAAAAATATTTTTTATGTATTGATGGGGAACGTCATCTTTAGTTTTGTTGAAGACATATGGAAAATCCTCTCAAATGTGATTTTTTGGATGCACAGTAGCCTGATTTCTAATACTTGATAACATTATTAAGTTTTATTTCTTTTGTAAAATTGCTGTAACTCCTGATTGTACTTTCTTGACTGTGAGATTAGTATTTTCCTACATTAGACTGAATTTCTAGAAAGCATAGAACTCTAGCAAAATTATCTTCAGAAATGAGATTTTAACCTATGAATATGACTTAATGTTCCCCAATTACATCTCTGGACTTAAAGATCTTGGTTAGCAGATACATAAAGAAGTCAATCTTTAGTTTTATTTTTCTTTTTTTGAGACGGAGTCTCGCTCTGTCGCCCAGGCTGGAGTGCAGTGGCCGGATCTCAGCTCACTGCAAGCTCCGCCTCCCGGGTTCCCGCCATTCTCCTGCCTCAGCCTCCCGAGTAGCTGGGACTACAGGTGCCCGCCACCTCGCCTGGCTAGTTTTTTGTATTTTTTAGTAGAGACGGGGTTTCACCGGGTTAGCCAGGATGGTCTCGATCTCCTGACTTCATGATCTGCCCGTCTCGGCCTCCCAAAGTGCTGGGATTACAGGCTTGAGCCACCGCGTCCGGCAGTTTTATTTTTCTTAATTGATAAATCATATTTCTGGTATGTAACATATTTTGAAACAAATAGACATTGTGTAATTGCTAAATGAAGCTAACTAGCGTAGGTATTACCTCACATACTTGTGGTGAGAAATCTATTTTAGTTAAACTTTTTTTTTGTTTTTTTTTTTTAAAGTTTTTTAGAATATCCCACAGTAGATTCTTTGGTAAAGGAAGATGTGAAGTTATTTTTCACTGTGCTTTCCAATCTATCTAATCTTTGAATTAACAGATATTTGAGTCTCTATCATTTTCACCTGTCCTTTACTGCCATTTATTGCATTTACAAGATCTTTGCATCTCCCATAACATATCAACAATGAGCCAGAGAGTAGGAACTCAGAGGTTGGATTCTATTTCAGCAGATAGATGAGGTGGGAGGAAGAAAATAAAGAAGAGTTATAGAAAGCTCACCCTAAGTTGATGGAGTAGCCTGAGCAGAAAAACATTCAATAGTTAGGCTTTTATGTGATGGTTTTGAAACTGTTATTCCTGGCAAAGAAGTAAGTTTGTTTGTTTGTTTGTTTGTGTTTGATACAGAGTTTTGCTTTTGTTGCCCAGGCTGGAGTGCAATGGCATGATTTCAGCTCACTGCAACCTCCACCTCCTGGGTTCAAGTGATTCTCCTGCCTCAGCCACCTCAGTAGCTGGGATTACAGGCACCCGCCACCACGCCGGGCTAATTTTTTGTATTTTTAGTGGAGACGGGGTTTCACCATGTTGGCCAGGCTGGTCTCAGAACTCTTGGTCTCAAGTGATCTGCCTGCCTCGGCCTCCCAAAGTGCTGGTGTTACAAGCGTGAGCCATTGCGCCCAGCCAGAAGTAAGTTTTATTTAAAGAAGAGATCTTAAATTTTTTGCTAACTTATTTTATATTTTAGCAAATTATCATTGGTGTGTTTAGAATAACATTAATGATGAGGCTAAAATTTGAGTGCTTACTGTGTGCCAGGTACTTAGTTATGACAAAACTGTTTTACATGCATTGTCACCTAATCTTCCTGACAACCAATGAGGTAGGTGGTATTGATTTGACTGTACAGATGGATAAATGCTAGCTTGAAAATTAAAAAATGTCTAGGATGACTGGGTGCGGTGGCTCACGCCTATAATCACAGCACTTTGGGAGGCTGAGATGGGTGGATCACTTGAGGCCAGGAGTTTGAGACCAGCCAGGCCAACATGGTGAAACCCTGTCTCTACTAAAAACAACAACAAGAAAATTAGCTGGGTGTGGTGGTGCACGCCTGTAATCCCAGCTACTTGGGTGGCTGAGGCATGACAATTGCTTGAACCCTGGAAGCAGAGGTTGTAGTGAGCCGAGATTGTGCCATTGCACTGCAGCCTGGGCTACAGAGTGAGTTTCTGTCTTAAAAAAAAAAAAAAAAGGCCGGGCACGGTGGCTCAAGCCTGTAATCCCAGCACTTTGGGAGGCCGAGACGGGCCGATCACGAGGTCAGGAGATCAAGACCATCCTGGCTAACCCGGTGAAACCCCGTCTCTACTAAAAAATACAAAAAACTAGCCGGGTGAGGTGGCGGGCGCCTGTAGTCCCAGCTACTCGGGAGGCTGAGGCAGGAGAATGGCGTGAACCCGGGAAGCGGAACTTGCAGTGAGCTGAGATCCGGCCACTGTACTCCAGCCTGGGCGACAGAGCGAGACTCCGTCTCAAAAAAAAAAGAAAAAAAAAAAATTGTCTAGGGTAACAGTTATTAAGTGGAAGACCTGAGACTGAAATCCAGGTCTCGGCTAGCTTTCTTGAGACCTACTGTGTTATGTCAGGAGAAATTCATTCCAAAATATGAGAGCATCAAATAGTAAGCTATGCCATGTTGGACTTCTATAAGCTTACTTTACCTTGAGAACCTTTTCATTAAAGGATCTTCAAACAAATTGTTAATATTCATTTTTCTTAAAAATTTTGGGCATGCAAACGTGTGCATGTTTTTTCTAGCCAACAGCCTTCAAACTTGCAGTTAAAATCTTCTAGGAGCTTTGGAGGTAGTACACACATTTAAAATATTAGATTAATTTTGGTATGTCATGACTTACTGCAGGCCTAGGAGGTCATTCAGTTATCTATCAGAAAATATGAAACATTGGAAAGATGTTGTTTCACTCGTTTGTGCATACAATAGATGAGTCTTCCAGAACACTGATTATAGAAAAGCACTTTGAAATAAATGATGTGGTTTATTGGTTGTCACGCATGGTTTAACAGAATGGCTAACTGTGTTGCCAGCAGCAGCAAGCTATCTAGTTTCATAGAAGTGATTTTCTAGGTTTTGATTATAATCTGGATAGAATAAAAGTGATAAGCAACTGAGGTGGTTGCTTGTGGATGATTGTAGGGAAAAAATTATTTTTAAACTGGTGTCATTCATTGTTTTTTATGCCCATGGAGATAGAAAATGGTTTGGAGATTAGTTGGGTAGAAAGGATTTTTGTAAAGCTAGATAAAATGTGAAGTTTAGGAAGTATGCAAACAGGAACTAAATATACTTTACAAAAGTCAACTTAAAAATAAAAAATTACCTACTTGTGTTTTGTTACCTGTTTATTTGACGAACTGATAAAGGATCAGGACCCTGTTTATATTCTGGTTTTTGTAACTCTAGTATGAAGATAGTTTTTGTTTGTTTGTTTTTTTTTAAAACAGGAACAGAAGAAAATATTCCAAGTTAATGATGAATTACTTGAAATCATAAAAAGGAAAAGCTTTAGCAATAAAGTTTTTCCTGACATGGTTTTATTAAATCTCAATATGTAAAATTTTATTTCATTGAAAAACTTATCTTTTGACACAATAAAAAAATTATCACTAACTAGCATTTGTTACTATATTCTAGAAGATATGCTAGGTATCTACGTGCATTTTTCTGATTTTATTCTCGTAACACTCTAAGTAGAAGGTAATGTATCTCTTTTTTGATAGATGAGGATACTGACATGTAGAGAAATAAGAAATTTGCTCAGTAAGAGTTTGAGCTCTGAATAGATTCCAAATCTAGATTATTCCAAAGCCTATATTTTCCCAACGGTGTACCTTATTGTAATGGAATTATACTGACTTTTAGAGTAGCTTTTTGGAAAGAAGATATTCTGGGTTAGGTTGGCTTTATGAAACCAAATGCAAAGTTTTTTTCTAATATTACAATTCTAAAAGGTAGGTTTTCATGTGTGTATGGAATGGAGATAGACTGAACTGTTTTGTGGTTTTTCAGTACTATTGAATTTATCCCATTGGTTAATTTTCTTATATTTTAGTCTAAACTCATTTTTAATTGCTATTATATTGTACTTTTCAAACTCTTAATTTACAGTGTTTTGTCTCCTATATACGATCGGTATATCTGATGAAGGATAAAGAAGTATTTGATGTGAGCAAGTTACCTATACCTGAATATGCCCTGTAAGTATTCATAATATAGTTGTAATAGTGAATCCTCAAAGTTAGAGGGAATTAATTAATTAATTAATTTAGAGATGAGATCTTGCTATGTTGCCCTGCCTCGTCTCAAACTCCTGGGCTCAAGCAATCCACCCACCTCAACTTCTTGAAGTGCTAGGATTACAGGCGTAAGGCACCACACCCGGCCAGAAAGAATTTGTCAGAGAAACCTGGTTCTCTGAGATTCTTAGTTTAAACCACTCTACCTTATGTTAAACGAATCTGTTTGTTAAAGATTCGCAGTGGAAAAGATGAAATCAGCCTGGCAGAAAATTCGTTCAGTGTTCAGTTCTTATTATCAGGAAGCAGTTTGTTATTTGTAGGTATCAATTCCTTAAAGTGACATTGGCTCTTTCCTATAGTTTGATCTCAAAGGAGATGGAGAGCAACCAATAAGCATTCTTTGAAATCTTTGTGTCTTCTGTAGTTCTCTTGTTCTCTGAAACTCTTGCCTGGATTACCATAGACATTCTGTGCTTTGGATGTGAGTCTCTTTTGCTGATTCTTCTTAAGTTAGGTTGTTTTCCTCTATTGCTTACTGCCTGAATATTCCTCCTGTCTTGGTGTTTCTTACAGGTACTAACAGTTACTATGGCAAGATGCCCCTTTTTTGGTAACTGAGGTTACTATTGTATGAAACAGAATGGTTGGTTTCGTTTTGGCTTAGTATTTGAGGGATTTTTTTGGGGGATGAGACAAGGTCTTACTCTGTCACCCAGGCCATAGTGCAGTGGTGTGATCATGGCTCACTGCATCCTTGACATCCCAGGCTTGGGTGATCCTCTCATCTCAGCCTCCTGAGTAGCTGGGATTACAGGTGTATACTACCATGTCTGGGTAGTCTTTTTGTATTTTTTGTAGAGACAAGGTTTTGCCATGTTGCCCAGGCTGGTTTCAAACTCCTGGGCTCAAGTGATCCCCCCGCCTCAGCCTTCCAAAGTGCTGGCATTACAGGTATGAGTCACTGCGCCTGGCCAGGTTTTTTGTTTTAACCTTTTGACCTATAAAGGAGGAATGTTTATTCTTCAGTGGGCTCCTACCTGTGGGAGTGGTAAAAACATTGACATAATCTTACGGAAGCACCTTTGAGATAATCATACTTTGAATATCAGCATGAAATTTCACAGACTATGGTGAAATATGTGATTATAAGGCAAGGTCTGTATGTTTGGCTTGCTGTTAGGAATTTGAGTACCTTTACCTTTAAATTGAGTCTAACTACAACATATATCTGAGTGAGCTGCTGTTTTCTATTCTTTGTTAGACTGTATGTTTACCATAACAGGTAATATGTTAGTTACTACATTTTTGAACCTTTTAAATTGCTTTATAGCAATGTAGGGCTGCCAGCTTTCCATTTAAGTGATAGATGGAAAACCATGTGCCATGGATAACATGTTGTTTTTTGCTCATGTTTATATACCAGTTCCTAGTTTTATTATTTCTGAATATGATCCATGGCTTAGGTTATTAGCTGACTTTTGGCTCCCTGTGAATTTTTGTCCTGGTTTTCTGACTTGACCTACCTGGGATATTAGCAGATAGGAAAGGCACAGGTCTTTAATAGTGTAGGCCATATTTAGGGTACCATTTGTTGCAATAGATTCCAGTAAATTTTATCTATTGGTAGTTGATGACTTTTGCTTTTTGTGGTGCTTAGAGAAGGCAGAAAATTAACTTTGAGAACAGATTTTAGTATAGTTGAATTTGGTATTTTAATTTTTGTAGATAGTTAGCTGTGTAGTTTCCTTGAGGTGTGTGATTTCCTTTAGAAGCCTTTGATACCTAAAGCAGTGCCATTTAAGATATGTTAAAGGTTTTAAAGTTTTACTAAAGAAACATGTTTTGAATACCTAATATGTGCAAATCATTGTACTATATGTTAAATTGTAGATGTATAAGATGTACTGCTACCTTCAAGAAACTCAGTTTTAGTAGCTGAGAGAGACATAAAAATGTAAGTGCAATACATTGAGAGAAATTATCTGGATGAGTTCATGATCCTAACCCTAACAGTAGTGATGGTGATGACATTAAGTTCTCAATAGTTGTCTATATGCCAGGCACTAGTTTTAAGTGCATTACATCTGTCAACTAATTTATTCTTAAAACAACCCTGTGAGGCAGGTACTCTTAGCATCCTGTTTTGCAAATGGGAAAGCTCCTGTATAGAAAGATTAAATCATATTCCTGAGATCTTACAGCTAGTAAGTGGAAGCCAGATTTTGAACCTCAGCAGTCTTACTTTTGAATCCATGCTTCTCAACATTACATCTCTCAGTTTCTTTGAACCATGTCAGATAGGAAAAGAACAGTGGATTCATGTTATGATGTTACTGTTTATTCAGAGCAATCCTTGATAAAATCTAGGATTTTATTTCTCATCGATCAGTGAGAACTTAATGAAAGCTATTAGCTTTGATCCAAGCTGGGAAAGACATGATATTAAATTGAATATTGATCATTGATGGAGAAAACAAGATTTTTTAATTTCTTTTTTTGGTGTTTGGTTTATAAAATCCATTTTTATAGCAATGATTATGCCATATTCTGTTTCAGGAAGGGAGATGGGGACCACATTCTAGTTCTTTCTCTGTAGAGAATTGTGTTTTGTCCTTTCATGGTCATGTCTTCTCTGGTTTATTTAGTGCTTAACATTTTATGAGGTACTTTCATGTAGTTAGTTAATTGGATCTTTACAGCAAATGTGAGTTAGGCCTGGCAGGTACTGTTATCCCCATGTCATAAGGAAGCTGAAGCTGAGAGAGTTGAATTGGAAATTGGCGGGTCTAGTACTTGAACTGTTATCTTGTTTCTGGTTCAGTGCTCTTTGTCTTGTTCCATGTTACCCTCTTAAAGAAAAAACAGTGTCTAAAATGTTTTCTGACAGGTGTTCAGTGTATTTTGCCTTACTTTTTGCATCAACTAACCTGTTAGTATTGAGTTATATCTTACAGGAACATTTTCTTTAAAAAAAACTCTAGAAATCTCTGCTCTTGAGAAACTCTTCTATGACACCTATAAACATATCATCAGTGTTGAGATGACTATTTTCACATTTTTCCATATTTAAGGTCTCTTGGTCTTGCTGTGGCACCACGCATAAGATTTCTTCAGAAAATGCAGAAACAACCCACCAAAGAATTGGTAATGAGCCAAGCCGATAAAGTAATTGAGCCAAGGGCTCCCTCCCTCACCAATGACGAAGTGGAAGAATTTAGAGCCTACTTCAATGAGAAAATGTCCATCCTTCAGAAAGGTGGAAAAAGACTCGAAGGGACAGAGCACAGACTGGATAATGATACTGGTGACGAAGAACAGGACGAAGAGGAAAACGATGAAGAAGAAATGGAAGAGAAGCTGGCAAAAGCAAAAGGATCTCAAGCTCCATCTCTTCCTAACACCAGTGAGGCACAGAAGATCAAGGAAGTTCCTACGCAGTTCCTGGACAGAGATGAGGAGGAGGAAGATGCTGATTTCTTGAAGGTGAAGCGGCACAATGTGTTTGGATTGGACCTTAAAGAGGAGAAAACATTACAGGTAAGTTTACTCCCAATGGAGGGTCTTCTATTACATTGTCTTACTATGTGCTTATTGTTGCCTTTTGGGGACTGAGAGAAAGTGAAAACTAAGAGAAACTGAGGCCGGGTTTCTTTGCAATGAACTCTTCCTCCTTTCCCCCATATTTAAACACAGAGTAAGTGCCAATGAATTTTCATATTTTTCATAACTTTGGGAGCTCTGAGAGGTTAACAACGTTAATCTTATTTACTGGTTTTCTGATGCTGTGTTTTAAAAGCTGCCAAAGTCCCGATTATGTCTCAAAGGAAGGCAATGAAGGGTCTTGGTTTATGGCATGAGGATCCTTCGTTATAATTCTTAAGATACTACTTTCTGAGTAAATTATAAGGAACAGTTGTAATTATTTAAATCTTTCTAAACATAAGTTTTACTCTTAATGCGACATTTGTTTATGGGAACCAAGCCAGTATCTTAAATAGAAATTGAACAGTTCTTTTTTAAAGGCTAGTTATGAATGTTTATGAAAAGTTTTCATATAAATCCTTTGTTTCTCTGTAGCCGTCTTCTAGGAGGAACAAAAGAAATAATCCATTTAGATAAAGCACTTGTTTTTTAGGATGCTTTTGTAGGTGCACAGTAAATGTGTTTCCCCTTCTCTCTTATTCCCCTTTCTACTTTCTATGCCTTTATTCTTGATCATCTTTTTAAAAGGGAATTGAGTAAAAAATGAGCTTGATTCTTACTCTTTTTACAATGTTGAATAAAATTTCAAGACTCACAGTAGGAAATACATAATAGATTTTGACTGAAACTTAGAAAAGTGTTTCTTTAAGTAACCAAAAATTAAAAACCTAGAAAATGTACTTATTGAACTCTTTATATGTGTTATGTGTTAGTCATTTTCTAAACATTATCTCATTTAGTGCTTGAAATAACTGCAGAGGTCGTTACTACTATCTCATTATACAGGTGACGGAAAAAAAAATAACCGTGGCACAGAAACAATATACTGTAGTGAGGCACACAAGTAGTAAATGGCAAAGCTGGAATTCGAACATAGTTATTTTGACTTTAATACTCATTGCTGTCGTCCAATAATCCTGTACTGTCTCATCCTGCTTTAAATTAGATCATTTTAAGTCTGTAGTTAAGTATCAGTGAAGTTAAATACAAGAAGTTAGATTTTTGTTTTAAATAATTTAGCCACTGTATTAACTATTATGTATACCACTTTCTAAGAATCATGAACATAACCAAAGCATCAAGTTAAGATGAGAAGGAATGATATAATTTTATAATACCATGAGTTCACATAAGTAGGACATGTGTCTAAGTACTAATAGCTCATCTGGCATTTGAAAAATGTATATAGCAAAACAACTTTTTAAACTTTTAAAAAAGTTTTACTGTATATCAGTTATCTAAATTATCCTAACTCTTTAATATTTACAGTTTGAGTTTTGGCAAATGTATGGTGTTGTATAATTACCACAATTAAGACTAGAACAGCGTCATCACTCCAAAATATTTCTTATTCCCTTTGCAATTACTTTACCCTTCACTCAGCCTCTGGCAACCACTGATCTGATTTCTACCCCTGTAGTGTTGCATTTTTCAGAACGATATATAAATAGGATAATACAGTATTTAGCCTTTTGTGTCTGGCTTTTTTCATTTAGCTTAATGTTACTGCGTGTATCGGTAGTTTGTTCCTTTTAATTGCTGAGTATTTCATTGTATGGATGTATGATATGTTTTCTTCAGCTTTAAATTGGCATTGATTGTTTCCAGTTTTTGGTGATTATGACAAAAATCATTATAAAAAATATTTTTATGTAAATAATTTTCTCATTTCTCGGGGAAACAAGTGGGGTTATTTTCCAGGAATAGGGTTACTGGGAACATATGTTAAGTGTATATTTAACTTTGAGAAACTCCCCAGTTGTTTTCCAAATCAGCTCTTCCAATTTATGTTCCTGCCAGCAGTGGATAGGAGTTCGAGTTGCCTCCCATCGTGGCAGCACATGGTATTGTCAGTCTTTTAATTTTAGCCATTCTAATAGACATGTAGTGATACCTTACTGCAGTTTTAATTTGCATTTCCCTAATGACTGAACATCTCTACATGTGCTTATTTGCCATTCATATACCTTCTTTGGTGAAATGTCTTCAAGTCTTTCGTCTCTCTTTTGAAATGGTGTTGCCTTAGTAAATTCTAAGAGTTGTCTATATATTCTGAATACGTATCCTTAATCAGATATATTTTGCTAATACTTTCTCCCAATCTGTGGCTTGTTTTTATTTTAAGTGTCTGGCAAAGAGCAGGTATCTTAAATTTTGAAGTCTGATTTATCACATTTTAGGTAATTTATATAGTGTCATATCTGATAAATCTGTGATTGACCCAAAGTCACAGATTTTGTCCTATGTTTTCGTCTAGAGGTTTTACAGTTTTAGCACTTATATTTAAGGCTAGGATCCACTTCGCCTTAATTTTTGTATATAATGCTAAGTAAGGATCAAGGTACACTTTTTTTGCATGTGGGTATCCAATTGATTCAGTACCATTTGTTTGGAAAAAACTATGCTTTTTCTATTGAATTACCTTGACTCTTTGAAAGTCAGTTGACCATATATGTGTGGGTCTCTTTGTGGACTCCTATTCTATATGTCTGTCCTTTGACCAATAACACCAATCTTGATTGGTGTAGTTTTATAGTAAGTCTTACATCTGTGAGTCTGTCAACTGATATATATTTTCTTAAAATTGCTTTGGTTATTTTTGGACTATTGCATTTTCATAAAAGTTTTTGGATTAGCTAGTTACTTCATATAAAAAGCTTGCCAATGACTTCACTGAGGTTGCATTGAATCTGTAAATCTAACTGGAGAGAATTGACGTCGTAACAATACCTTTTTATTTAGGCCTTCTTTAGTGTCTTTTTAGCGTTGCTTTATAACTTTAAGTACATGTAATGTGCACATATTTTGTTAGAGTCATCTCTTACTATTTGATATTTTTTAATGCTATTATAAATGGTATTTTAAAAATTTCAATTTCCAATTATTTGTTGCCAGTGTACGGAAATAGTTTGTTTTTGTAGACTGATAATTCTAAACTGACCTATTAGTTTTTGTGGCTTTTTGGGAGTTTTTTTGGATTTTTTTTCTGTAGCTGATTGAGATTTGTGAATAAAGATGGTTTCATTTCTTCCTTTATCATCTATGTGCCTTGGATTTCTTATTTCTTTTTCTTTTGCTTGATTATACCGAGTGTAGGATCTGTAGAATAGAAGTGGTAAAAGTAGATATTGCTGTGTTGTTCCTGATCTTACTGAGGGGGAAGCATTCAGTCTTTTACCATTACATCTGATGTTAGCTGTGGGTTTTTTTGTAAATACATATGAGGTTGAGAAGCTTCCATCTATTCCTAGCTGGCTTAGTGTTTTTATGATAACATGAATTGTGACTTGTGTCAGGTGCTTTTTTTTGTGAACATTAAGGTGATGATGTGGTGGTTTTTAGTCTTTTGATTATGGTACATTGATTTCCCCTGCTACATGTTGAATCAAATTTAAATTCCTTTGAAAACTCCATTTAAGCAAGATTTCTTTATATTATAGGATTCTATTTACTAGTATTTTTGTTAAGGATCTTTCTGTTGTTGTGACGGATACTGGTTTGCAGTTTTCTTTTTTTGTGATGACTGGGAATATGACACATTTTGAAAGCTTTTTGTATATTTTGCCAGCATAGAGGTCATGTTGATGTGTTGTCCTACTAGTGTCTGTATTGTTTGAATCTCTTTTTGATTCCAATATGAATATGAATAATTTATATTAATATTAACAATTATTTAGAAAGTTATGATTTCTTTCTTAATTTGTGTGTATATAGTTTATACATATTTTTCCCTGTTGTGATATTTGTCTGTTTCCTGTTGATTTGTAAGATGTCCTCAAACAGTAAACTTACTGTCTCTGGCTTTTAACTTTCCTTTGTGTCCCCTGTCACACACAGTTGTTCATTTGCCTGCCTTCTCTACTTTGTTCCAAATTCCTTGAAATATTGTCTTTTTTTTTTTTTAAGTAAAAATTCTCAGAATTTTATTGCCATGAATAAATTCAGAATTGTATTCTCACTTTAAACAGGAGGGTTCTTGATTTTATTTTCTATTTTAGAAATCAATTAATAGCTAATTTTAAAATATCCATTACAGCCATTTTCAAAACAGTAACAATTCATTCTGGTTTCTTTTAAATGTTAACTAAGGTACAGTCTCCTTATCTAACGTCAGTGTCTTAAGTTTTCTTGTTTGGACCGTTTTATACTTTCAAGTATAGATTCCACATTAAGTCTTTTTAGTCATTCCTAGAAAGGACACATAGAAAATATATGTGAAGAGATCAACTATTTCATCCTTCAACTTTAGCGGTCCTATTTGAACAACTACATTTTCATTTTATGCTGTAACAAGGGCATGGTTAAAGATGAGTGAAAACATGACCCTTATGGGTACATTTTAGTAAATGCAAATTTTATTAAATTGGGGGAAAAAAGTCCTAGAAAAATGAAGAAAAAACAAAAACAAAAACCCAAAAAGCACACACAGTATATACAAGCCCGTTTGAAAAATATTTTTAAATTCAAGAGACATGAAATTACTGCAAATTGCTGTGAAAATTTCAAATGCTCATTCTAAGAAAACAACAACAACAAGCCCTTTTCCTAACTTAGGTTCCTTTCCTCTCAATCATGCTCAGACTTAGTATTTCCCACATCCAGGGCACCAGAGATGATATTCTTCCAAGGCTGAGCGCTCTGTTCTCGAGGGGCAGGGCGGGGGACTCTGCAAGAATGGTTTCGAGAAAAATTTCCTGTAAAATACCCTTTTACCCAGATTATAAAATGCTTGCTTTTGGTGAAAAATCTCTAGTAAAACACAGAAAATTACAAATAAAAATAACCTGTAATTTCACCACCTAGAGATAACAACTGTCTTTGCTTTTTTGAGTGTACATATACACATTTGTTCACTTTTTTTTTTTTTTTAAAGGGTCTTACTCTGTCACACAGGCTGGAAGGCAGTGGCATGATCGTGGTTCACTGTAGCCCCAAACTCCTGGGCCCAAGCAATCCTTCTGCCCTAGCCTTCTGAGGAGCTAGGACTACAGGTGTATGTTACCATACCTGGCTAATTAAAAAAAATTTTTTAATAGAGATGGGATCTTGCTGTGTTGCCCAGGATGGTCTCAAACTCTTGGCCTCAAGTGATCCTCTCACCTTGGCCTCCCAAAGTTGAGATTACAGGCAGTAAACCACTGTGCCCTGCTCTTAAACCCATTTTTAAATAAATGAGATGCTCCTAGATATATATATTTCCCCATGTCATTAAAGTGTCTTCACAAATATTTTTAATGGTTGTCTAATATGCCATTAACCTTTATTTAACCATTCCCCTACTGTTGGATACTTAGGTTAATATCCTTTCTTTGAATCTCTGTTTAAAGAGTTCTACTAATTGACAGGTTTCTTCTCTCCTTCACTTTCACTACTGTCACCAGCATAACATGGAACTGATTCTACGGTTCAAAAATACAAGATAGGAATCTTCTCCTTATCTCATGTAAACACTTACTTTACAATAATTGTTTCAAAAATTTTACCCCCAAATGATTACCAAGCTTACACATATTAGGGCACAAGATGACCTAGGTCTCTTTGGGTTACCGACAAGGTTCTAAGGGGGCCCCAAGGTTCTAAGAGGGCCCCAGTGACACTACATAATACCTCCTGATGCCGCTCTCAATGAAGGAGGGCCACAGATTCCTCCAGACCATAATCAGATCTGCTCATCTCCATCCAGAGAGGTTTTACCACATCACAGCTTGCTCCTGGCCTGATAAAATATCAGTCCCTGAGGAGTGATTGAATAACCCATATTTCAGTAACTACCATAAAATATGATTCTGCATCCACCTAGTGCCATTGTTTCACAAGTGCCCTTGATGGAGGGAGCAGTAATCAGTCTCTGCTTGTGACAGTGCAGCTTGACAGAGCAAGCATCCTTTTCTCAGAGTGAAAAAAACGAAACAAGGAAGAACAAAAGAAATTGTTGCAGGCCTTTTTTTTTTTTTTCCTCCATTAAACAGGTAATGCCTGACTGGATTTTCTACTTTGTAATTAAGAATAACTCACTTGTTAATTCTGTACATGAGGCCAGGCATAGTGGCTCACACCTGTAATCTCCCCGAGGTGGGAGGACCGCTTGAGCCCAGGAGTCCAGGGCTACAGCAAGTCACGATTGAGTCACAACACTCCGGGCTGAGCAAGAGAGAGAGACCCTGTCTCTAAAACAACATAATGCACATCATTAATGTACACCAGAGAGAAGATTTGGTCTTCAAATTCTTTAATGATATCTCTTGTGACCATTAGAATACCTTCCCAACTACTAGTAAGCTGATGAATTATTTTGAACATCTGGAAACATTCTTCTAAAGTCTGTTTCTTTGCCCTGTCAATCACAGTTTCCTCTGATAGTGGATTGTAAGATCTGGATTCTGGATCCATTAGTTCTAATACCACGAAGAACTTCTTCATGGAGAAGAAGAACTTCTTACCATGAAGAACTTCTTCATGGTATTAGAACTAATGGATCAATTCAAGTGGGCATGAAGTTCCACTTTGGCAATTCAGAGTAAAAGCTTGTCTTCCATGGCTGATGCTCTTCTGCCTCCATTATAATTTTACCAGGAAAACAATAGTCCTTCTCCACTCTTATTCTTGGTATGAACAGTAGGATGTATTTCAGTCAGTAAATTCTGTGCTCCTGAATTTCCTTCAGATTGCTTTACTTCTAAACATTTTGATAAGATTAGCTGTATGTGTAGCTCTGAGTTCAGCTTCACATCTTAGAGATTTCTCAACCAGGAGGACCTAGACAGATTTTCCCTTATAACTGAAAGCCTTGTAGAAAAGTGACAGCTCGCGCTCCCCTAACACACGTCTGAGTGGTAGGGAGCTGTCTTCCTGGGAAAACATAATCCAGGGCAGTCAAACAAAAGGAAAATACTGTCTTACTGATCAGTGTGTGTTCAGGGCCTGGTACAATGACTAGTGCAAATTTCACAAATACTTTGTGAATGAGGGAGTGAATTAACTGAATTTCTTATTCCTTCACTTTGGTTTTGTTTGCTGTGACTTATATAGAACTCATAGGTAGGGTTTATTTTTGGAAAACCTGTATTTTGTGAAGTTCACCTCATTGACTTACAATGGTTGAAAAGGTATTGTTGAACTTTCTATAAATGTGAGCATAAAAAACTTGACTCTAAATAATATACTTACGTAGGCCGAGCTTTATAATTTAATTTAGATAGTAAGTGGTAGTATCTAATTATAGTGTTGTAAAATTCTGTTTACTAAGACTACATTTGCATTATACTGTAAGAAGTTCTATCTTTAAAGTACACATGTACTTGCATGTTTTTTTTTTTTTTTTTAAACTGTAATAAATTTAAAGTATTATGTCATGTCTGTTGAATATGAGGAACATTTTGGGGCAGTTGATAGGATTTTTGATGCTAAACAAGGAATGTTTTGCTGTTTCTTCCTGTGCGTTCCCTAGTACTGTGCACAAACAGTAGAGTTGAAGTTCGTGGTTCTCCAGTTGAAATAGAAAGGCTAATTGCCTTTTCTTTCTTTTTTTGAGATGGGAGTCTCGCTGTGTCACCCAGGCTGGAGTGCAGTGGCCCATCTTGGCTCACTGCAAACTCCACCTCCCAGGCTCAAGTGATTCTCCTGCCTTAGCCTCTGGAGTAGCTGAGATTACAGGTGGCTAATTTTTGTATTTTTAGTAGAGACAGGGTTTCACCATGTTGGCTAGACTGGTCTCAAACTCCTGACCTCAGGTGATCCACCTGTCTCAGCTTTTCAAAATGCTGGGATTACAGGCGTGAGCCACCGCCCCCAGCCCTTTTTTGAACTACCTCTCCTAGTCTTAACTTCACCTGCTACCTACTTTTGAATTTTAAAAATTAATACTTATTTTCACTCATATTAATATCTTTTGATTTTTCTCCATGTTTTTAAGCAATTGGTTTTGAATGTGACTCTGCATCCATGATCTCAGTTGGGTTACCTTTTTTTTTTGAGACAGAGTCTCTCTCTGTCACCCAGACTGGAGAGTGCAATGGTGTCATCATGGCTTGCTGCAGTCTCGACCTTATGGGCTGAAGTGATCCTGAATTCCTGGACTCAAACCATCCTCCTGCCCCAGCCTCCCAAAGTTCTGGGATCATAGGTGTAAGTCACTGCACCCAGCCTGGCTTTCCATTTTATCTTTTACTTTTGCATTTTATGTTTTAGTGTTGTATGCATCCATCAGTCACTGGAGGCTACTTTTTTCCTTTGTTACCTGTTTTTAAGGATGTACCAGATACAGAAAAATCAAACTATACATAAAATGGGAATAATACTATCATTTGCACATATAACTCACTATATTCCCTGTGGGAAGACTAAGCACTTTTCCAGACACTGCTGACTTGTTGAAATTTTTGTTGCTCATGTTTTAGAATTGTCTTTGTAGACACCATATCAGACACAGGAGTGAACTGGCTTTGTTACTTATAACTTATCCTCTTTATCTTGATTATCTTTTTCTTCTTTTCTTATCTTTCTGGATAAAGGAGATTTGTACAAGAACCACATTGAAACTTGGAGCCAGTAGGAGCCCATTGAATTGTAAATTGTATGGCATATGTCTAATAATCATATCATTATAATTAAAACCATAATTATTTATTTGGCATTTTACCATATACTGAACACTTTCCGCTTAAGTTCTCATTTTTCCTCATGACAAGAAAGGTAGCTATTATTTAAAATTTCGGAGGAGGAAAGGAAGGCTTTTAAGTGACTTGTCCAAGGTCACAGTGGTGAAGTTAACAGTGAAACCTATTTGTGATGCCAAGTCACATTTTCTTTCTCTCCTGTCATGCCTACCATTATTTGTGTGTAGTTTGCCTTCTGTAATTGGGTAATGTCAGTGTAATTGACAGTATTGTAAATAATTTTGGGCTACTCATTGTGTGCACACACTTGGAGTCTAAAATGAATGTTTGCCTTTAGACTTTGGCGTGAATGGAGACGAGAGGTATTGAGTGACAGGTGCAAGCAAGGCCTTCTGGAATGCTGCCTTGTCACAATCCTTTTCTGTTTGATGAGATCAATGCAGTGAGGGGCAACAAGATTTTCTTAGCAGCGGTGAGGGTGCCACGAGTGATGAAGCAATAAGACATGTGCAGGAGAGAGTTCAGGTGGAGTGATCAGGCACAAAGACCTGACCTCCTGCCATAGGGAAGAGCCTTGTTTTGGCCGATTGTCTTGTTGTGTGTTAGAAAGTTGACCTCCAGGGAGACACTGTTAGAGAAGAGCATGAACATATAACTAAAATGATTAAGTTAAAATTTATTTTTGGAACATTTATTTCCTTAAATGTGAACATGAAATCTCTAAGCATATGCTTTCTTTTCTTTTTCAATTTAAACCTTTTTAGAAATGAGACTGGGTAGATTCCATTTTAGCTCAACAAATGTCCTTTTAAGGCTTTCTTAACAGTAAACATAGGTCAGTTTTAATTAAGATCGAAATGACACCCATAGATTATTCTTTGTGCCTTAGAGTTGATTCCAGATCCTGTTTACATTGATTTAGTCCTACTTTTTTTTAAAGTAGCTTTTTCTTTTTTTAGTACTATAAGAACTTACTGTTGGTGTTAAAACACAGATTAGCTAACTTTGAAGCTTATAAGTATACTCTTAGAAAAAGATTCCAAGTTCCAAATCAAGATTCTGCTAAGTGGGAGCTAGGATTTTTCTGCCTCTTGTCTCTTCACTTTTTCTCTTTTTCCCATTTTTTATTTTTCTCCTTTCAGCAGCAATTACCTAATAGATGCTAGGGACTGTGTTAGGTACTTAGTGACTTTTAGGAGCTTTAGACTATGTATTTGTAAAATAAGTACTGGAAAAAGATTAACATATATCAATTTTTTAATAACTTACCATGCACTTTGACTATCATATCTCATTTATTTAAATTCTTATCACAGCTTTGTGTAATGTTGTTGTCATTTTACAAGTTCAGACACAGGCTTTGACAGGTTCACTTACTTCCTTGCCTAATGTTCCATAGTTAGTGAAGTGCTAGAACTGGAGTCTGTACTTAGGCCCCTCTGACTTGCCTTGGTATAATTGTGCTTGCTTTGATTCCTGTCATTTCTACATTTAGTGGTGGCTTTTAGTGTTCCATTTTCACTTCCTACTTGCACTGCCATTCTGCCCCCAGATTCTTATTACCTCATTCTTGGCTGGGGGCTATAAGCTTCATAATTCGTTCTCAGTGTTCTTCTGAGTCATCTTCCTGTGAACCTTGGTCAAATTAGGATGTTTTTCGAGTGGCTTACCTTTCATGCTACCCTTTAGTTCACGCTTGCAGTTGGGTTTTGTAAGCTAGCCCCTATCCTATTGTCCTGTGAGACCATTCTTCCCAGTTTCCACTTAAACAGTGAAAGATTCCTTCCTGGATCATTTTCTTCCCACTCCAGCATTTCATATCTTTCAAGATTCAGTGCTTACCTTGTCGCTTCTTTGAAGCCATCCTTTACTTCTTCAACCCACTGACCTCTGGATTCCAATTGTCTATTTTGCTAGTATTTTTTTTTTTTTCGTGGCATTTCATAATGTAGCCACATGACTCTTAATTTCTCTCTCTTCCATACCTGGTGATTTGTGTTCAGGGGCCTTATATAATGTTCAGTTGACTTAAACAGAAGAAAGAACTCTAAAGTCAAGACTACTGTACCCCGAGTTTTTGCTACCATGAAGTGAAACAATGGTAGGATGATCTCAAATGTTGCCAGCTGAAATAGTTTGGTATATATGCTCATTTGTCTTATAGGTGTCTTTTCTGTTTTTTTTGCATCCTGTGCTTAATTCTTTTTTTTGTAATCTAAGCTTTGTTCCAATTCAAAAGGAGTAGTTATTGTGTAACATGAAGCTTAGATGCATATATTGAGTTGCTTTATATATTTTTTTTCCTATTTGAGTTTGGTATGCAGATGACTTCCTGAGGATGTAAATTTTCAGTGGAAAGCTTAAAGCTGGTTTTGGCTTGATGTTTATTCTGTAACATGCTGGATCATTATATCAAATATTGACTTGTTTTCCTTTATCTCCTCCTTTTATACAATACTCAATATTCATAGCATCTGCTGACCCCGAATTTTTTAATCTACTTTTGTGGTTGAAGTTTCAACAGCTACTTTTTTTTTTTTTCTATTTATGATTTTATTTTTATTTTTATTTATTTATTTATTTTTTTATTATACTTTAAGTTCTAGGGTACATGTGCATAACGTGCAGGTGTGTTACATATTTATACATGTGCCATGTTGGTGTGCTGCACCCATCAACTCGTCAGCACCCATCAATTCATCATTTATATCAGGTATAACTCCCCAGTGCAATCCCTCCCCCCTCCCCCCTCCCCATGATAGGCCCCATTGTGTGATGTTCCCCTTCCTGAGTCCAAGTGAGCTCATTGTTCAGTTCCCACCTATGAGTGAGAACATGCGGTGTTTGGTTTTCTGTTCTTGTGATAGTTTGCTAAGAATGATGGTTTCCAGCTGCATCCATATCCCTACAAAGGATGCAAACTCATCCTTTTTTTTGGCTTCATAGTATTCCATGGTGTATATGTGCCACATTTTCTTAATCCAGTCTGTCACTGATGGACATTTGGGTTGATTCCAAGTCTTTGCTATTGTGAATAGTGCCGCAATAAACATACGTGTGCATGTGTCTTTATAGCAGCATGATTTAT
>NC_045446.1:98417403-98628031 GCF_002776525.5 Piliocolobus tephrosceles
CCCACTTTTGGATGGGGTTGTTTGTTTTTTTCTTGTATATTTGTTTGAGTTCTTTGTAGATTCTGGAAATTAGCCCTTTGTCAGATGAGTAGATTGCAAAAATTTTCTCCCATTCTGTAGGTTGCCTTCAACAGCTACTTTTACAGGACGTATTTATCCTTATTTTAAGGTAGTCATACAGGTAATGAAAGAAATGTGAAATAGGACACAGGTTGTTCTTGAAGGTCATGTGAATTGCCCTTGAACTTGATTGTTAAATGATTAGAAATAAGGAGTTTTCAAATTCATAAACAATTGCTTGTTTATATGGCTCTCGTAAATATAACTGTACAACACTGCTAATATGGCAGATTAGTTTCCAGAAATGCTGTTCATAAGACCACTTTAAAAAAAAAAAAGACCACTTTTTAAGTCTCTAAGCAGTCAGTGTGTGTATCTGTAACTGAACTTGTTAACGGGAGGACTATCTTTGTGATGGCACTGGATTCAACTTTCACATTTCTTTTCAACATTTTTAAATTGTCAAAGCAAATTTTTGTTTTGACTTTGTTCTTTTCGATGAATATTTTGAATCACAGCTTCAAGTCCAAGGCAACATCTGAGGCTAGTGCCATCTGTTGGTGACAGGTAGAATTAAATCACTTTTGCTTTGATGCAAAGCTTTGTTCTTTGCTATAAAAGTGTACATTTTAGGTGAAATGCTGGCTTATTAAGTGAAGGCTTCATGAAGTTTTTAGAAAAATTTATTCAGCAAATGTTTGAACACCTGCTGTGTGCTAGGCATTGAGAGCTGTTAGCAAAACAAACAGTATTCCCTGTGCATTAATAGGTGGGATGGGCAGAAAATGAATATGTGTCCTATGGTAGGGGCAAGATGAAGCAGTGTAAGGGGTATATAGCGATGAGGGAAGGCAGGTGGCATGCTGCAATTTCAAATAGAATGGTCAGAGGTGGTCACCATGGAGGGTGTATAAGGCAGTCTTCTATCATTGCTGGATCATGACCTGTAGAGGTTTTAAGCATTGAAAAGATTATTGTTCCTCCCCTCCCCCATAGGTAATTTGAAATGAAAACAGTATGAAACTTGAAAACAGTAAGAAAGTCCTGAAGTTCTTTTCTCCATGATGGCTACTTCACTGCTTTTGTTGAAATAAATTATTTCAAGAACATTAAAAAAAGATATTCCAGCTTTACTGGTTCTCTGAGCATGTGTGTAAGCTGCCACTTGGTTAACTGAACACTGAGACCTAGGCACTCTAGGGGGAATGGGGAGATAATTCAGACCTTCTTTGAACCTAGTGCTAGCACGTTAATTGGAACAGGGATGTCTGTATATTAAGAAATGCCTATTGTTTAGTGAAAGTGAAGTATAAGTATAAACTTATTTATAAAATAAGTATAAGATTAGCATACAGATTTCATGATCTAAATCTTAAGTCTTTAGGGCAGTGTTTCTCAAGCCGTCTTTGCTGAAGGGTTAATGTTTTAATTTTGAAGCAATCACAGACCTATGACTTTGTAAAATATATTAAAGTTAAATTATGAGAATAATGAGAAATGAACCCCTTTGCTTCCCTAATTCTTCTTCTTCTTTTTTTTTTTTTTTTTTTACCTTTTTGCTTCTTCCTTTGTCTCCCTCTAGGTTGGATTGTTTTATTTTTATCTTTTAATAATAAAACCTCATTCTGTATTCTTTTGTTTGTTTCTTCTGTTTGTATTGCCCTGAAATTATACAGTGTTGTGGGGTGTTTGTGCATGTATGAGGTGTGTATTTCCCTCTTATCCTCTGCTTTCTGGCATGTGAGGATGCAGCAAGAAGGCTCCTACCAGATGCCAAATGCTGGTGCCCTGGTCTTGGACTTCCCAGCCTCCAGAACTTTGAGAAATCTCTCTTTTTTATAAATTACACTGTTGCAGGTATTTTGTTGTAGCAGCACAAAGCAGACTAAGGCAGGTTCTCTAGTTGAATTGTCCACCCTCTACCCCTAAAGGGAAGGAAGATTAAGAAGAAGAATTAATATATAGGCATCTGTAGACACATTGTCTATATAATGAAGTGTGTAGTAAGATATAATGAAGTGTGTAATGAAGTATGAAGTAAGTAATCTCTTTGAATCAAGTAGCACTTCTTGCTTTTTTCCAGCATTCTCTGCAGCATCTTTCACATGTTAGGCACTTAATGCTTGTTTGTAGCATGGAGTCCTTTTCTTCAGTTGAGCCTCTTCCAAGGCATTCATTGACAGCACTTTCATCCCTAGTATCAAAATAATAAAATGTAGTTCTTCCTCAACACATTATGATCAGAAACATCTATGATTTTTGTTTTAATAAACCAAATTTTTAAAACTTATGTTTCAAGCTAGGAGTGTTTTGCCATAGGACAAAAAAGTATTAAGCAGGTAGCAGATCATCAATCTCTGGACATTTTTTCCCCTCCAGAAGGCTGTTGCTGTTTTTGACTTCTTCTTTTAGCTTGCCTGCTGGCTGTTAGAATAGAGGTGACAGACGGTCTTGATATACTGTTGGGCAGAGAATCTGCTCGTTTTTATTTGGCATAACAAATGATTGAAAACAGTGATATTTTGTTACAGTTCTAATAAGGCCAACATGGTGGTGATTCTTATGGTGCATAAATTCTAGGCTCTAGAAACAAGTGTCTTAGTAAACTGGACACTGTAAATGTCCCTGGACTATATAAGAAGAAATTTCTTGGCATTAATGTGCATGAAATAGATACCACTCATTGCAACTTTTGGAAACGTGCGTAAATTAGGATGAAGCTAATATTTTCAGGGATTATCTGTCTTGGTGCTATTTTCCTTCCTGTTGGTCTGTTCTCTCTCTACTTCTCTCGTTGCTAGACTGAGTGAATCAGTTTCTCAATGACAACCATAAGGCATGCCTACACCTAATAATTCTCACCCAAGTTTGTTTTTAAAATTAAAATGGCATATTTCCTATTATATCTTTGGGTGATCACGATTAGCATAATTCTTCTACCTGCATGCATTTTCATATGTACTGATTTTTGTCATGGGAAGGAACAAAGCAGAGGAATGTTTTCTTCCTTGCTGTGATACCTAATTTTGGAAGGTACACTAATTTCAAAATGTTTGATGTAGGAAATGGTTGCATATTCCAAAAACACTTTGCACGAACTTACTAAATAATGCTCTCTCCTGTGGTTTGGATCAGCATTGTTTTGTTTTCTTTGCATCTTTTCATCTATCTGAACTGTCTTTTACTTGCTGACACATTTATAAAGCAGAATTTTGCAAGTCTTAGAGTAGGTAAATTACTATTAAAGCGCTGTATTTGTACTCCTCACTCAAATCTTCTGAGACTGAACTCTTTTTTTTTTTTTTTTTTTTTTTTTTTTTTTTAAAGGGATCTATGAAAATCTGGCTTTCAGTGAGTCTTACTTTCTTTTTTACTATTTTCTATTAAGGGTTTTTAGGTTGGCTGAATTTTACTGTGCTTACTAATACGTGTTTTAGTAGCTTATGAGCCATTTTATTTAATAGCTTGAATAAACTATTGGTTATTGAATCTTTTTAGAAATACTTATTTCTAATCCTCTCTCTTTCATAAAAAGGAGAGAAGAAGAGGTATTTTATTGTGCAAGACTATGCTATCAATATCCTGGAGCCCACCTATCTAGTTTCCAGTGTGTCTACTAGCACCAGCTTAACTAACCAGACTTATAATGAGTTTGTAATTAATTGATTAGGTATGGCATACCGAGTTACTCCTTTTCCCTGCCTACCTCAAGCCCCATTACCCCTGTTTTATGACAGAAATTTCAGATTTCTTTGGCTTTTCTGATTTATTTGCTGACAAAAGAGATTTTTTCTAGGTTTCAAGAATTATGAAGAGTCTGAGATTCTACCCTACTTGCAGGTTAACATATTAGCCTGCCACACTTTCTTATGTTGCTGGACAACTCATGGCACAGCAGGCAGTATAAGCTTCAAGTTTGTATTGGTTCCCCTGCCCATCAAGTCCCACAGGGGCCACATGGAGACAGGCCTGGGTTGGTGCTCTCCACAGAGTGGGTTTGTGTTCTAGGTGTACAAGCTCAAGCTCAGGAGACCCCTATTGTTATTAAAAGGCTGCTGGCAAACCTGGACAACTTTTGCCCCTGAGGGAGAAGCTTTCTTTATTCTGGTCAGGAAACAATTCTGCCCACCTCCCCCCACAGGGAGACACTATTTGTCTCTCCTAAGGCTGTATGCTATCCAGACATCCATAAAATAGTGTGGAAAAGTTGCTGACACAAGATGTACAGAAACATGAGGGGCCCATGGAGAATGGCTTCCCAAAGGTAGGTAGTAGCAAAACGTAGAACTCTTTCCATTTTTCTGTTTTTGTCGGCTTCTCCCAAATGAGAAAAGTTACTTTAAATGATCAACATGAATTCCAGACAGACACAGATTCCTCCATGTGAAAGTCATTGCTTTTGTTTTATAAGACCCTAAATTAGTGGGCAGTTAACTTTTCTGGGCTAAGTACTCCAAAGTGTGCTTTCTGAACAATCTGTGCTTACTGCTGTTAAAGCACTCAGCATACTGCTGTCACACCTGTTTTTCCCACTATACTATATACCTTTATGAAGGTAAGGAATATATATTATTCGTTTTTTGGGTTATCTGTGAGGTTTGCCTGTCATTATAATACATTCTTAGTAGCTGGCTATTGAGTGTAATGAATGAGTAAATGATGAGAAGTTTTTCAATTCAAATCTGGTTCTTCTTTTATCTTTGCTTATTCAGATTCCTTATCCCAATTTGAGTCTGTACCATCTGGTAGAAAAAGTATCAGGAATATAAAGGATTAGTAAATATTGGTTTTCTGAATGGGTTAAGCTTAGATAGACTCCTGTGTTAGTTTTGAAAAGCTGGTCAGATGCCGAGTAAGTATCTTGTGTGAAATCATTCCTAAACGTAAATTAATCCACCCATCATCCCTTTCTTTTCAGATTGCTTTGATCTCTAGGACCCGTTTTCTTTGTATGGTCCTCTTATGTCATCTTAAATTTTAGGTTTTAGGGTTTTGTTTTGTTTTGTTTTCATGAGAAGTTTTGGCTACCCACCTTCTTTTATTGAAAAAATTTGGGTTTTGTGGTGTATTTGCAGATTTGTTACATAGGTAAATTGCATGTCATAGGGGTTTGGTTTACAGATTATTTCATCACCAGGTGATAAGCATAGTACCTGATAGGTAGTTTTTTTTTTTTTTTTTTTTTTTTTTTTTACCCTCACCCACCTTCCTGTCTCTACCCTCAAGTAGGCCCCTGTGTCTCTTGTTCCCTTCATGGTCATATGTACTCAGTGATGTTTAACTTGCACTTAAAAGTGAGAACATGTGGTATTTGGTTTACTGTTCCTATGTTAGTTTGCTTAGGATAATGGCCTTTAGCTCCATCCGTGTTGCTACAAGGGACATGATTTCTTTCTTTTTTTATGGCTGTGTAGTATTCCACTGTGTATATATACCACATGTTCTTTATCCAGTCTACCACTGATGAGCATTTAGGTTGATTCCATGTCTTTGCTGTTGTGAATAGTGCCACAGTGTATGTATGTATGTATGTATGTATGTATGTGTCTTTAGGCTATAATATTTATATTCCTTTGGGCATATACCCAATGATGGGATTGCTGGGTTGAATGGTAATTCTGCCTTGAGTTCTTTGAGAAATAGCCAAACTGCTTTTCACAGTAGCTGAACTAATTTACCTTCCCACTAGCAGTATATAACTGCTCCCTTTTCACCACAACTTTGCCAGTGTCTGTTATTTTTTTGACATTTTAATCTGCATTTCGACTGTGTGAGATGCTATCTTATTGTGGTTTTGATTTGCATTTCTCTAATGACTAGGGATGTTGAGCATTTTTTCATATGCTTTTTGGTCACACTATGTCTCTTTGGAAAGTGTCTGGTCATGTCCTTTGCCCACTTTGTAACGGAGTTGGTTTTTGCTTGTTGATTTAAATTCCTTCTAAATTCTGAATATTAGACAATTGTTGGATGCATGGCTTGTTAATGTTTTAGTTATCTTCCAGGGTTTTCATAGTTTCAGGTTTTACATTTAAGTCATTAATCTATCTTGAGTTGATTTCTCTTTATGCTGTAAGAAAGGGGGTCCAATTTCAGTCTTTTGCATATGGCTAGCCAGTTATCTCAGTACCATTTATTGAATAGAGAATCCTTTCCCCATTCATGGTTTTTGTCGACTTTTTCAAAGATCAGATCGTTGTAGGTGCGTGGCCTTATTTTTGGGCTCTCTCTTCTGTTCCATGAGCGTATGCATCTGTTTTGGTACTAGTACCATGCTGTTTTGGTCACTGTAGCCTTATAGTATAGTTTGATGTTAGATGATGCCTCCTACTTTATTCTTTTTGCTTAGAATTGCCTTGTCTATTTGGGCTATTTTTGTGGTTCCATATGAATTTTAAAGTAGTTTTTTCTAATTCTGTTAAGAATATTAGTGGTTGTTAGTTAGGAATAGCATTGAATCTGCAGATTGTTTTGGGCAGTCTGGCCATGTTAATGTTCAGTCTTCCTATCTCTGGGGATAGAATGTTTTTCCATTTATTTGTGCCCTCTCTGATTTCTTTGACCAGTGTTTTGTTTTTCTCTTTGGGGAGATCTTCCACCTCCCTGGTTAGCTGTATTCCTAGGAATTTTATTTTTGTGGCTATTTCGAACGGGCTTGCATTCTTGATTTGATTCTCAGCTTGGTTGTTGTTGGTGTATAGGAATGCTACTAGTTTTTATAGATTGATTTTTGTATCCCGAAACTTTGCTGAAGTTAATCAGATCAAGGAGCTTTTGGACAAAGACTATGGGATTTTCTAGGTATAGAATCATGTCATCTGCAAACAGGGATAGTTTGACTTCCTGTCTTCCTATTTGGGTACCTTTTATTCTTTCTCTTGACTGATTGCTTTGGCCAGTACTTCAAAGAGCTAGAAAGATATCAAATTAGTAACCTAGTCATCACAACAAGAGGAACAAAACCAAGAGCAAACCAACCCTAAAGCTAGAAGAAGAAGACAAAAAATAAAATTAGAGCAGAACTGAAGGAAATTGAGACACAAAAAAACCATACAGGCTGGGTGCAGTGGCTCCTGCCTGTAATCCCAGCACTTTGGGAGGCCAAGGTGGGTGGATCACCTGAGATGAGGAGTTCAAAACTAGGCTGGCCAAAAGTGGTGAAACCTTGTTTCTACTAAAAATACAAAACATTAGCTGGGTGTGGTGGTGCGTGCCTGTAATCTCAGCTACTTGGGAGACTGAGGCAGGAGAATTGCTTGAACCTGGGAGGTGGAGGTTGCAGTGAGCAGAGATTGTGCCACTGCACTGCAGCCTGGGTAGCAAAGTGAGACTCTGTTTCAAAAAAAAAAAAAAAAAAAAAAAATTGCCAAGCACGGTGACTCACGCCTGTAATCCCAGCACTTTGGGAGGCCAAGACAGGCGGATCATGAGGTCAGGAGTTCGAGACCAGCCTGACCAACATGGTGAAACCCTGTCTCTACTAAAAATACAAAAATTAGCTGGGTGTGGTGATGTGCACCTGTAATCTCAGCTACTCGGGAGGCTGAGGCAGAAGAATCACTGGAACTTAGGAGGTGGAGGTTAAAATGAGCTAAGATCGTGCCATTGCACTCCAGCCTGGGCGACAGAGTGAAATTCCGTTTCAAAAAACAACAACAACGAAAGCAAAAGATCAGTAAATCCAGGGGTTGCTTTTTTGAAAGAACTGATTAGATCAATAGACCACTAGTTAGACTAATAAAAAAGAGAGAAGATACAAATAAACACAATCAGCAATGACAGAGAATGTTACCACTGACCCTACAGAGATTCAAAAAACCCTTAGACTATTATGTACACCTCTGTGCACACAAACTAGAAAACCTAGAAGAAATGGATAAATTCCTGGAAACATACATCCTCCTGGTATCGAACCAGGAAGAAATTCAATCCCTGAGGAGACCAATAATGAGTTCTGAAATTTAATCAATAATAAAAAGCCTACTAACCAGAAAAAGCCCAGTACCAGATGAATTCACAGCCAAATTCTACTAGATGTATGAAGAAAAGCTGTTACCATTCTTGCTGAAACTATTCCAAAAAATTGAGGAGAAGAGATTTCCTCCTTAATTCATGAGGCCAGTATCATCCTGATACCAAGAGCTGGTTGAGACACAACAAAAAGAAAACTTCAGGTCAATATCCTTGATGAACGTAGATGTAAAAATCCTCAACAATATACTAGCAAACTGAATCCAGTGGCGCATCCAAAAGCAAATCTGCCACAATCAAGTAGGCTTTATCCCTGGGATGCAAGGTTGGTTCAGCATATGCTAATCAATAAATGTTACCTATCATATAATCAGAACTAAAAGCAAAAACTACATGGTTATCTCAATATATTCAGAAAAGGCTTTCAATAAAATTCAGCATCTCTTGATGTTAAAAATCCTCAAACTAGGCATTTAAGGAACATACTTCAAAATAATAAGAGCAAACTTTGAAGAACCCACAACTGATACCATACTGAATGGACAAAGGCTGGATGCGTTCCCCTTAAACTTGAGTAAGACAAGGATGCTCTCCCTCACCACTCCTATTCAACATACTACTGGAAGTTCCACTTTCTTTTAAATATGCTTGGAAAAATTGACTTCTGTATTGAACTATTAGTAATTTTATTTTAGAGTGAGTTCACTGTAGAGATCATTGAGATCCCAGTGCTGTCCCACACTTAGGTTTTGGAACTAAGTGTTTATATGGTTTTGCGTAGGGTAAGATAAAGGATGTGCATGCTGATTACCATTGCCAGAAGACTTTGCAAGACCTTTTTCTATGGCTGTGTACTTCTTCAGCTTGAAAATAACCTTGGTAGAGGGAGTGGCAAATGGAAGCAGGTGTCCCATTTTCAGTGCCAGCGCAAGTGCTCCTACACACACGCAATGCCACTTGAGCCGTGTTGTCCCCATAAATGAGAATCTTGGAGAAGCAATATAAAAACTGCCAGGTAATATTTGTGTTCCTTTTGAGACATTTAAGTAAATTTAGTAATCAAAATTATATAGTTATTTTTAACCAGAAATGAAAGTAGGCTTTTTGGCAGGCCTATGTGTTCACATCTGTGCTGGGTTTATATGTTCTTGCCAGCAGTGTACTTAGTAGTATAACAGAGAAAAATGATTCATAAGCTTTTTCAAATTGAGACCTAGAACTCATTTATATTTATATTCCCATTAATATCGTTAATATGAGTGGCTTTATAGTTTTCTAGGAATCCCTCATTGTAAGTTGAGAGAGAGGGTAGTCTGGTCACAGGAAGCATTTCTTCCA
The DNA here is from genome assembly GCF_002776525.5 of Piliocolobus tephrosceles. Lineage (NCBI taxonomy): Eukaryota > Metazoa > Chordata > Mammalia > Primates > Cercopithecidae > Piliocolobus > Piliocolobus tephrosceles. The sequence goes on from NC_045446.1 coordinate 98,426,773, forward strand.
TGGTATCCATATATTGAGTTGCATACCTTGTATGAAATGTAAAACCTTAGCAGATGCCTAAAAATGATTATTTAATGAGGCCATTTATGTCCCTGGTTTCTCAGGTTGAAAGATTCTGCTGGACTACTTAGAGCACCAACTGTATTCATAGTCTTTTGAGATCTCTGTTAAAAAACAAAAAACAACAATCCACAGCCACTTCAGGGACTCGTTTATTCTTCTAGTGAAAAGTCCATAGTGTACACACCCAAAAATCTATCGATGAAAGAATTAAAAATACTATTAAGCCTTTACGCAGAGTGGGTTAGCCTGAGCATTTGGGAGTGTTGGTTGACCTTAAATACCCTCTGCCATGTCCCCTCTTAATCCCCAATAGTTAACCAAGCGTTCTTTTACTCATTTATTATGGATATATTACTGTCCCAAATATGAAAAAGTTAGACTTGTCAGCCTTCAATAAACTTACATAGTGACACAGGACATTTACGTGGAAATGTTGAGTGAAATGATATAAGATAGCAGTGTAAGAAAGACAATGTAAACTATTTACCTACAGTAATAAAATATTTTTAATTTGACCTAGAACTTTGAACTTTGGGGCTAGAGTCTTGGAAGATCTTTCTGGAGTAGTGGAGATTTAGTAAGTGTGTAAGGCTGTATTAGATGTGATAGGTGAAGAAAGAGGGAAAGAGGATATAAGAGCACAAAGTGTGTTGTGGCCAATTTTGGAAGGGTAGAAGAGCTCTGTAGGAAATAGCAAGGGCTAGTGAAACAAGTGAAGGAAAATTTCTTTTTTCCTTTCCTTTTCTTCCGGTTCCCCTTCCGGTTCCCCTTCCCGTTCCCCTTCCCATTCCCTTCCCTTCCCTTCCCTTTCCTTCCCTTCTTCCTTCCCTTTTTCCTTTCCTTCTCTTCTTCCTTCCCTTCTTCCTTTCCTTCTCCCTTCCCTTCCTTTCCCTCCCTTCCTCCCTTGCCTTCCTTTCCCTCTGTCTTACTCTGTCACCCAGGCTGGAGTGCAGTGGCACGATCATGGCTCACTGTAGCCTCGACCTCCTCAGTCTCAGGTGATCCTTCCAAGTAGCTAGGACTATAGGTGCTTGCCACCATGCTCAGCTAATTTTTGTATTTTTTGGCAGAGATGGGATTTCGCCATGTTGCCCATGCTGGTCTCAAACTCCTAGGCTCAAGCAATTCGCCTTGGCCTTCCAAAGTGTTAAGATTACAGGCATGAGCCACCACGTCTGGCTGGAAAATTTCTATTTTATGTTTTAATATTATCCACTGTTACTACTGTGACCATTTAGTACCATTTAAATATAAATCTGATCATGACCTTAAGTAAATGAAAGTTAATACAGATTCATCTTAAAGCATGACTTCTAAAAGTGAATCTTCCTTTTTATAATTAATTATCTGAAGTCTTAGATACTAAACATTTTAACTAGCCTTAATAGTTTGAATTTTTATCGGCAAGAAGAAAGTAAATTATTCAGATATTGAAGTCTTCTAGACCTTGAGGACCTGGTATGACATCGGGTTAGATATGTTGAAAATGAATGCATCATGTTACTCCATTTTTTTTCTTTTTGTGTCTCTTGTTCCTTTTGATAATAGCTTTTTTGAGATGTAATTTCTATCATACAATTTAGTCATTTAAGGTATGTAATTTAATAGTTTGTAGTATGTTCACAAACTTGTTCAGCCATTACTATGATCAGTTTTAGAATGTTTTTTATCACTTCCAAAAAGAAACTCTACACCCTTTAAGCTATTACCTCACAACCCTCCATTCCCTTCAGACATAAATGACTGCTATTTTCTGTCTCTATAGATTTACTTACTCTAGACATAAGTAAATAATGAGCGCTAATGAAACAAGTGAAGGAAATTCACTTGTTTTCTTCCATTCCCTTCAGACATAAGTAACCAGTGATCTATTTTCTCTCTATATAGATTTACTTATTCTGGACATTTCATATGGAATGACTTCAAATGGAATCACAATAAGTGTCTTGTGTGACTGGATTCTTTCACTTAGCATTTTTTTTTGTTGTTGTGTCATGTTGTTGCATATATCAGTATTTCATTTCTTTTTTTTTTTTTTTTTTTTTTGAGACGGAGTCTCGCTCTGACCCCCAGGCTGGAGTGCAGTGGCCGGATCTCAGCTCACTGCGAGCTCCGCCTCCCGGGTTTACGCCATTCTCCTGCCTCAGTCTCCCCAGTAGCTGGGACTACAGGTGCCTGCCACCTCGATTAGTTTTTTGTATTTTTTAGTAGAGACGGGGTTTCACCATGTTAGCCAGGATGGTCTCGATCTCCTGACCTCGTGATCCACCCATCTCGGCCTCCCAAAGTGCTGGGATTACAGGCTTGAGCCACCGCGCCCGGCCTTCATTTCTTTTTATGGCTGAATAATATTCCATTGTATGGATATATCACTTCTGTTTATCCATTCATCAGTTAATGGACATTTGGATTGTTTCTATCTTTTTGGCAATTTTGAATAATGTTGCTACAAATATTGATATACAAATTCCTCAGTGGACATAATTATTCATTTCTTTTGAGTATATACACCTAGGAGTGCGGTTACTGGGTCAAATGATAAAACTTGAACTGTATGTCTATATTTTGGAAGAATTATCAGACTGTTTTCAAAGGGGCTGCACCGTTTTACGTTTCCCACCAGCAGGGTATGAGTGTTCCAATTCTTCCACATCCTCACTGTCACTCATTATCCGTCTCTTTGATTACAGCCGTCTCATTAGATAGGAAATAGTATCTTTATGTTTCTGATTTGCCTTTCGCTAATGATCAGTAAGGGCCTTATTCTCATGTTGTTTGTGGGTTGGTTGGGTATAGAAAGCATCAGCCTTAAAGATAACAATACCTATTAGCTTGGTTTGCTATAGAAATGTTTTGGGGGAAGGTAATGCAAGGGGCTGTGAGGATAAGATTTGAATCTTGAAGAAAAGAACTTAGACAAGAATTGTAGTTATACAGGCTTTTTAGCAAGGGGATAATGTAAACAAAGAAAGGCTTGCAGATAGAAATGTATACGTCACATTGTAAGGGACTGGGTGGAATTGTGAACATATATGTAAAGGGGTCTGAACATATATATAAGAGAATAGCTGAATTTGAATGTGGGTTGTGCTAGATTAAGAGTCCCAGTATATTAATTTGAGCTTGACAGTACAAGCAGGGATCACTTAAAATTTTTTTGTTTAGTGTGATGATATGTGCAATAATATAGAAGTAGAACTTCTATATTATTAAATGAGACATTCAGTTTGGCTCAATTGGCCAGACTGCAGTGATTTTAGCATGGGATGGAAGAGTTTTGACATTATCATTGCTTATTTTCCATTTCTGTAGGGTACACTGAGGTGATAGCAGTGAATGTAAGAAACATGGAGAGAAGAGTTAATGCCTTAATATTTTCAGACTGCAGATTGTGGGAGCAAAGTGTGGCTTCTCCCTTGACAGTCCCCTTAATTTCCGTGGAACTTGTTTACTTACCTGTGTACTGCTGATTTCTCTGGCCTAATCCCCATTCTTTTATGCCTCCTATTACTTCCTAGTCTGTCCTTTGGATTGTTAAATTAGTGCCCTTACTGATCTTCTTTCTTAAACCTTACATCCTCCAGCATAGCTACTGAAATAGTCTTATTTAAATAAACATTTAACCACTACTATTAATGATCTTCCTCTTGCTGGATACATTATGACCCTAAAGTTACCGACTGATGAAATTGTTCTTGTTAGTACCATGTGTATCAAATGTTTTATAGATCCTTGTCTTCCTAGGTACAGTATGTCAGATAGAGACAGACACACACATATACAGTAAGAGTGAAAAAAAAATTTGTGTAGGGACTTTTGATATGGTAAAATAAGCTAATAGACTGATGTGCTTGCAAAAAATAATTACAAACTTTGGACACAATATAAAATCTAAGTACTCTAGAGTATGAGCAAAACTAAGCAGATTTTAGAAGGTACTTGAAACTCACAAGAAAAAATTGGCACAGGGAGGATTTTCTTTTTAGCAACCTGTCCTAAGGATGGGCCACAGTCGCAGGGTGGAAAGCTCCTACAGAAAGTATGCAGTCTTTCTGGTATGGGGGCCCCAGAGATAGGAAGCTAGGGCAATCATGTCTATCAGAGAATGAGGGGAGACTTCTGAACAAGAGAGAGCGCCAGAGAAGGATAGCTGCAAATTGTTATAGGGGACTTTAACTCTCCTTTGTCAGCAAATGATAGAACAATTAGATAAAAAATCAGTAGACATAGAGACATTGGAAATCTGGACACTATCAACCATCCTGGCAAAAATGTTATTGTAGAACACCATATCCAACAACTGCAGAATATTCATTCGTTAGTTCATGTGGTATATTCATAATGCACCATATACTGGGTCATGAAATAAGGGTTGAAGACAGAATATACTGAGTACAACCGAATTAAAATAGAAATCAGTAAGACATCTAGGGAGACCCCAAGTATTGGGAAATTAGGGTCTGAAGATAGTGTTCTTGATACTTACCTGTTTTTGGTCAGCTCTTATACTCATTTATTTAATTTTTTTTTTTTAAGAAATGGAGCCTTGTGCTGTCACTTGGACTAGAGTATGGTGGCACAATCATAGCTCACTGCAGCCATGAACTCCTGAGCTCAAGTGATCCCCCTGCCTCAACTTCCCAGGCAGCTGGGACTATAACATACTGTCGTGCCTGCCTAATGTTTTTTTAAATGTTTTAATTTACTATTTTTAAATTTTAAAACTTTTATTTTTTTAAATCCTCCTGCCTTGGCCTCCCAAAGTGCCATGATTACAGGCATGAGCCATCATGCCCGGCCTAAACTCATTTTTAAATACTGGAGCAGTAGAATAGAGAGTAGGTTGGATATGAATTACTGACAGCCATAAATATCTAGACAACCGTGTCTAGATATATATTTTTATATATATATGTATTTTTTCTTTGATGATCTCGATCTCCTGACCTTGTGATCCGCCCACCTTGGCCTCCCAAAGTGCTGAGATAACAGGCGTGAGTCACCGTGCCCGGCCACATGTCTAGATTTTTGAAGGCATCTCTATTTTTGAGGTCTAGAGTGGCAATGGAAATGAAAATTCATCATTATGCTCCATTTGTGAAATAGGGATTTGGTACAGGGTACTATAATTCTCCCAAATAGGTGTTTACACTGTTATTGATGGGAATGTTTTTCAAGGAGTAGGATAGTACTAACACTTATTTCACTGTTCAAGGTTATTAGCTTACTGACAAGATGGTATGTTTTATCTGGTCTAAATTTAAACTTCTTTTGATACTTAAAGGTCAAGGAGCTGATCGTTTTTTGTTATGCTTGAAAGAAATCATACAACTTTCCTATTAAACACTTCCTTTAATTGCTTGGCTTTCTCTACTGATGCTTCTTCGAGGTGTCATTGCTGTGAGTTTTTCTGTAAATGTCAATAAATATAGCATCTGTAAGACATAAGTTGGATGAATCACATTTAATGTGTAAAATTTGTCAGTGAAGTTGAATAATTTGTCATGAAAGAAGTCATATCAAAATTAAGTATTTAATGATCATTTAAAGAGTGCAGAATTTTAACTAGTTGTTTATTTTGATTTAAGTAGAATTATTTGCAAACATTATTAAAATGGCCATTTATCCTCTTGTTGCAAAGCTTTTTGTTTTGTTATTTAAGAAACTTAGGTAAAACAAGTGTTTAAGAATTGTATTTTACTGAAATTTTACATGTAATTTTTTGGCACTTCTAGTATGATGAGCAATCCTGTAAGTACTCTGTAAAAATGATTTTTGTCTTGGGTTTGTAATTTCCTTTTCTAAGGAAGAAAACGATTAGAATCAAGAAGATCAAAGCTAAAATTAAATTGCAAAATCTGTATAAAGTACAGCTATTGCTTTGAATGTTGTGGTTGTCCTTTGAGCTGGAGCTGCAAGGAACAAAATGAATGTTGTAGTTGATGGAAATAAGAAGCCATATTAAGATTGTGTTATGAAAGATTTCATTTGAGAAACTGGTTGTTGGAGAGTGTCATTGTTTTCTTCTTTGGGAAGCAATTGGGAAAGCTCACCTCAAAGATTTTTTATTTTAGTATATTTAGCAGTTAGTGATGCTATAGTAGCCACTACCAGCTTATTTAGTACTAAATAGGCAGGTGTGATTTAAACAGAAAGACAGTTATATAGTTGACTTAAACTGAAGAGTCACTTGCCAAATGTAATAATAGAAAGATAATGAGAAATGTGAATCTTAAGTTATCCACTAACTAGTTATTAGGTCATTGAACTACTCACACAATTACGCTGTAAATCAGTTTCCCTTGTGTACAGAGGTTCCCCCAACTCTTTTACTCTCACCCTCTTGCTCTTGTCACAGACCCCCTTCAGCATCGGATAATGTCTGTAGGGCCCTTCTCAGAGTAATGTTTCTAATGTGTAATATGTACATTGGATTAGTTGGTACCACATTTAGGAACTTCTCCCACCCAACTTTCATAACATATTAACTGCAGATTAAGAGCTTTTGTTATGGTAGGAATTGAATTAGATAGACTTTTCTTATATATATGAATTTCATATATATTTCATTTGTATATTATATATTTAATTTTTTTCCTTTTTTTGAGACAGGGTCTCACTGTTGCCTAGGCTAGAGTACAGTGGCACAGTTATAGTTCACTGAAGCCTCAAACTCCTGGGCTCAAGTGGTCCTTCCACTTCAGCCTCCTGAGTAGCTAGAACTATAATACATGTGCATCACCACACCTGGTTAATTTTTTTTTCTTTTCTTTTCTTTTTTTTTAAATTTTTTTTTTAGAGATAGGCTTTCACCATGTTGTCCATGCTAGTCTCCAACTGCTGGCCTCAAGTGACCCTCCTGCCTTTGCTTCCCAAAATGCTGGGATTACAGCATGAGCCTCAACTCCTGGCCCCTAATTATGTTTTAAATTTCCATAAAAGAGAGGACTTTTTATTTTGTTGCTTTTTTTCCTAGTATCTCTAGCATTGTATTTTGATCACATAGATGCTCAGAAGAGTTAAACATATTCGTTGCCTGGTATAAATGTCTCAACATTTATAAGTAAATATGTAAGTAAATCTATCACAGGCCATGTACTTTAACATAAAAAATTAAGGGTTTGGGGATAGAGTAGGTATAGGTATCTAAAGAATCACAATAAGTTATAAAGCAAATAATTTTTACTTTGTTTACAAGATTTCATTATAATCAAACGAAACTTTCCATGAGTTTGGAATCAAGGACTAAGTAGAAGAGTCCATCTAATTCAATTCCTTCCATAACAAAGCTCTTAATCTGCAGTTAATATATTATGAAAGTTGAGTGGGAGAGGTCCATAAATGTGGTACCAACTAATCCAATGTATATTTTGTGCATTTGAAGCATTACTCTGAGAAGAGGCCTATAGACATTATCAGACTGCTGAAGGGGGCCTGTGGCAAGAGGAAGAGGGTGAGAGTGAGAGTGAAAGATAGTGAGTTAGGGGAAACCTCTGTACATACAAAAGGGAAATTGATTTACAGCGTACTTGTGTGAGCAGTTCAATAACCTAATAACTAGTTAGTAGAAAACTTGAGATTCACATCTCCCATTATCTTTCTGTTATGACATTTGGCAAGTCAATCTTTGGTTTAAGTCAGCTATATAACTGTCTTTCAGTCTAAATCACACCTGCCTATTTAGTACTAAGTAAGCTGGTAGTGGGTGCTATTGGGGCCACTGGAAGGCTTTAAAGAGATTAAGAAACCAGTGAAAATACAGTTTTGAGCCAAGATGGGAATTATCAATATTTTACTCCAAAGCTAGAGTTCTCTCCACCATATCAGCCAGGTCTTAATATATGGTTAAGTTTCCAATAAGTATTATCCATTTTTGGTTCTAGAACTCTCTCTCCATGGGGTAGGTGGAGAAGGAAGACGCCTCAGAATTATATGGATTGTGAAGAATGGGGCATGTGGTAAGAATAAGGTACTGACGTCGTAAAGTTATGTCTTGAGGATGGTCATGATAGTTTGACCATAGATACTGGCTTTTCTGTGGAGGTGTTAGAGCATTTGTGAGGGGTCCTCCAGGTTTAATCTGAGGTTAAACCTACTGGGTTCTTCTTGCTTCTGATGCTTAACACAAGATAGAGAAAACAAATGGTGTGCTAGTGCTTCTGTCAGTGTATGCAGTGTTTTGGGTTGCTACTTTCATTTTTTGGTGTTCTTTTCACTTTCTTTCCTGTGGGATGAATTGGGTGGAGATGGCTCACCAAGTAATTCAGGTAGAGCCTTGATTAAATTCACAATTGTCACCTAATAGCAAGAACATGCAATAGTGTTTTATCTGATAACCAGTGATGCATGTTTTGCATTACTATTATGGATCCATCTTTGTGTACTTAGGGATGTCTGTTCTGAGTAGGTAGCTGATGAATGTCATGAATCAGTTGGAACAATTTTGTTGTTCTGGTCTAACAGCCAGATTGGATTACCACATGCCATGTGGTAGTGATTTATTGTGGAATAATCACAGTGGTATTTATTTGAGATGGTTTGTATTTGTCATATTCATATTATGTATACCTTTAAAGTTGGATTTTTCCAATAGCTAACCATAAACATAGCCTACCATTTTGCCACTGTGAACACCTTAGATTTTAACACCTTAGGGGATAAAGGAATATAAAGTGATTTGATTTTATATTCTTAGGAGATTAAATTCCTAGGAGATTTGATGCTAGATTTCGAGCCACTACTAGACAGTGAATGTCATTTGAGCTTCATTTTTCTCCTTTGGAGCCTAGCATGTAATATGTGCTAAATAAATATTTGCTGAATTGAATTCTGCTAGCCAAGCTATAATGTTGGAAAATGTACCAGTCTTTAACATAAATTGGAAATGTGCTTTGTATCTATTACCAGTGACTAGGAGGAGTCTTTATTTCAGAAGGGCGAGCTCTATAATGCGTAAAATTTCTGCAAACCAGATGTGTGTTTAATTGTTTTCTACAGATGAACCAACAGCAAGACTGAGTGCTCATTAAAAATTTATGTCTTAATCCTAAGGCACAAACCTTACATAATTACTTGAATGCTTATCCTTGGTTGGATTAAAACTACTTTAAAAATAACCACTCTTTTGTGATTTCACATTTGCTTAGCTTTAGATTAAAATAAATAACAGTCCTTCTAAAATACAGGTTGTTTATTAACATACAGACAAATCTACGGAATGGAGTCATCCATTCCAATGTTGATAAATGTTTACGAAAGGAAGCAACAGCATGGTACATATCATGTACATATGTTGCTTACAAGAATTTATGAAACAAAAAATTTTGATAATCATTAAAGGTACTCCCTGATGACCATTCTCCCTCTGTCCATCATGTTTTCATGGGTTACACATTTTATGTATCATGAATGGAAAAGATTCTTTCTTCACAAATTCCTGGTTCAGAACAAAATAGGAAACTAAAGTAAGCATTTATGACATACAATTCTTGTGGTGTATTTTCATCTGGTAATTGTAAAGCATCATGAAAAACTGCAAGTATTGGACAAATGGCAAATAAGCAAAAGTATTCTGAAATGAATCTAGAGATTTTTAGTGAAATTTTATATTAGATGAGTGAGTTTCATTTTTAATTTGGTGCTACTCTGAGCCACGTGGTACTTGCTTTAGTAGTATTGAGAGGCTTAATCAATTTAAAATTTCTTAGGCTTTTCTTGAGATGCCTGAGGAATGTGAAGTGCTGAATACAGGGTTGGGTGTGTATATATAAAGTAGCATATATTACATTTATTATTGGCTGTCTTTTCTCTTTAAAAAAGTGAATCCAAGGTAATAATTTCCTGATTTATCTTTTGCATTTAGTGTTGACATCACCTCATAATTAAAGAATTTTTCTGACAGTTAGTTTTGATGCTGATTTATGTTGCAACAAATAGGCTCTCTGTAATGGCCTGTTTTCTGTTCAGATTTGATACTGCTGTGTTGTCTGAAGTGAATCGTTTAGCTGAATGATTCATTTAAGTGAATCATTTACTGTTTCTGGTATACAGTATAGATTCCAAAGGCCTAGCCTTTAATATGAGCTTTGCTTGCCTTCCATCTGGGTTGTCTAAGTAGCGTGAATTATTTCCTCATCGGTGTCCTCATAGTATTTATTCATTAATGTGTTTGAGGGCAGCACTTAATTTTTAAGGTTTATGTTGGTAGTGTCACGTTTAGAACCTACTGCCATAATAGAGTCTTCAGGTGGAATGAGTTTAATCCATTGGGTTACAGGAAGAAAATATTAGAACTTGTTTTTATTTGATCCTTCATATTTTTCTGTGTATACTTGATTTTATGTATACTCACATTCATTTATTATAAATAAAAGTATACGTTGGGTGCATATTTAAAATGCTCCTAGGAAAAGATACAAGTAAAAAGCACTTGGAAATGAAATAGATGGGTAAGGGTCAAAATTAGAGTATAGCATTAGGTATATGAGAGGAAGAATGGTAATTCAAGACACACTGCACATTTAGCATCTATGGGTAATAGAAGGAACAAAGATTCTGTTTTCTTGTTCATAACTGTAGTTAGCCTGGGAAATCTATGAGAACAGAGAGCAAACCTTATTCACTATTCTATCCTTTGTACTTAACTGGATGGGCAACCAGGAGCATAACAGTTAAAACCAGAAAGTCAGAACATCAGAAAAGGTTGGATTTTCAGACTATTACATTTACATCTGCTTAATTTGAATATGCTAACTCAAGTGAGCTCTCTTATATTTCCTGCCTTCACTATTTGAGGAAACCTGATTTTGTTGACTGAATGTCATGGCCCCCGACCCTGACACAACAGATGCTGTCAATGGGGAATAAATGTGGGACAGAAATGAATGTAAGCTGTGTAGCAATTATGGTGCAAACTGCTGTGGTTTTGTAAGATCTATTCTTGGCAGGAGGTGTTGCTTTCCCTGGGGACTTAGAAAAACCTAGAGGTGTCCATGAGAGCCGCAAAGAGAGAACGTGCTCTTAACACGAAAGCAATGCATTCTAATAACATAAGCAAACACACAAATGCTTCCTGCAAATAAAAGCATTTGCCCTGGAGACAATCCTTGAAGTTACTTTGTATAGCTGCATGATTTTTTCTTTAACTTATGAGAGTCATGAATTTTATTGTGTACTCATACTTTTAAAATATCTTTTTGGTTATGAGGTGGCCCGGGGTTTGGCAAACTAGGCCCCTGAGACAAATCTGGCCTATTGCCTGTGTTGTAAATAAAGTTTTATTGGAACACAGACATACTCATTTGTTTAGGGTTGCTTTCAGGCTACAACCACAGGATTGAGTAGTTGTGATAGACCATGTGGGCCATAAAGCCTAAAATATTGCACTATCTAGCCCTTTATAGAAAAAGAATTGTGTACCTCTGAGGCTTTTGAGCTTACAGATATTTTATGGGTGGTTCTTTCTCTTTTCCCAGTTAGATGCTTTTCAGATGATTACACGGAGAAGCTTACTTTTATGAGACAATATAGTGAAATGGTTCACAACATTGGCTCTGGAGTAAAACTTAGAGTTCAAACCTTGCCTCAGCCATTTGTAAACTGTGTAACTTGGGAAATAATACTTTTTACTTTAGTTTTCCTCTTCTGGAAAATAGGGCTAATAATAGTACTTGCTCAAAAAGTTGTTCTGAGAGTTAAAGTGAAGGTGTTTAATACATAACAGATGCTCAACAATTAAGTATTGGCTGTTTTCACTTGAGCCTTTCTCTCTCTCTCTCTCTCTCTCTCTCTCTCTCTCTCTCTCTCTCTCTCTCTCTCTCTCTTTCTCTCTTTCCCTCTTTCTTTTTCTTTTTCTGTAAAGGAAAAGGTAAAAGGAACTATTCCAAAGTCATGTGTCATGTCAGCAGCTGAATCTTTCCTTATGCTTAGCTTTTGGCTATACTGATTTTGTTAGTGCTGCTACAGTTTTCTTTTTAAAAGATGTTTGTTCAAACCATAGGAATGTTAGTTTGCAGTAAACTTTATTGAATGTGATTTGTGTTGGTATATTTGTATTTATTTTTCATACATTGATTTAGTGAAATTCAACTCGAGGTTGTCATTAGATTGCTTGTGGTGTCCTGTATGAGTCTTATATGGAAAAGAATTTACCAGTGCTACGAGACCACATACATTTGGATGTCAAGCTCACTGAGATCAAATGGTACTCTTGGCTTTACTCAGATTGGAAACATAATGGAGTTTAAATTTATAGTTGCCTAGAGAATAAGACCACTGAATAGATCAGAGCTAAATTTAAATTGACCCTCTATTTTCACTCAAATTAATTTACTCCGCTTAGCTATTTATTTAGCTTTTAGGTTGCTGCATGTAGTTGAATTTGTCTGTTGATTTAAGATATTGTGGACTTTACCTGACCTTTGGTTTATATAGTACTAAACTAGTTAGTAACTTTGTTTCTGTAATGTCTTTGTGGGTCAGCTGTTAAAGCTGAAAGTGTGCTAAAGCTGTGAATAATTTTCTGCAGATTTTAGGTTGGCTTCTTTCAGAAGTCCTCTTCATTGCAGCCTGACTAAAGCAAATAAGGCAGTATTCTCATGTTTCAGAACATATGTCTGTATTCCTTGATGGTTCATGATGCCCATTAGGCTTTTGGCTAGTCCTATGGTGAATACTATACAGTTCTTACGTTTTAGCAAATTACAGTCAACATCGAGTCATGTCTTGTTATCACATCCTTCGTTTTTAATTGAAGGCTAATACATTATAAAGTTATTTGGGTAGAATTATTTCTTTTATAATTACTCAGACATCCTGACACACAGTCTCTCCTGACCTGGGAAAGATCTGAAAAATAAATGCGGTAAACCCAGAACAGATGATTGTAGTCTGAGTCTGTGTTAAACTTTTCAGTTTAATAGGTTCTTGGTGTGGAGTGGACAGAGGGGAAAGCTGCTGAGGTAGGTGCTGTATTGGGAAGCTGGATGACCTTCTGGAGCCTTTGGTCTGGGGCTTCATTGGGTATCACAGGCACAATTTTAGCAACCCATTCACAGCAGAAGTCTCCCTTCTCTCCCTACAAATAATTCCTCAAACCAAATCATCAACCTGTCTGTAATCTCCTTCAGCTTGGTCTTCTTCCTTATTTCCTCTCTCTCTACAAGAAACGTTTGTTCTCTTTTCGAAGATTCACATTGTGTTTCAAAATTTCTGACTTATGAAAACTCTGTTGTCAACTTTTGTGTATCTGTCTGTGTAACATAAGCTACACCTGTTGATTTTAATTTTACATCATTATCCAGTTAAAAATATTTACTGTTAACCATATTTTTCTAGTTTTGGAGACTACTTATGGGATTTGGAGACAGTTGTGTGCACATGTCACACTTTTATTTATTATAATTTCCATGCTTATCAAGGTTCCTAGGCTGCAATGGCTAGAAGCTCTGTGGCTAGGAGTGCTCCCGAGGGATTTCCTGTAAAAGCACAGTTAACTTCCTTGGTGTCAGCCTCAAAAATTAAACCACGTTAATAATCAAGCATTTTTCCATAGTCTTGTGATTATGCTTAGATGTGATCAAACCCTTCGACTACTTTTTTCTAAAACTACTTGTTGGTTGTCCTCTTGAAAACTTTTGTTCCCTCTGACCCTAATTTCTTAACCTTCTGACCCTTATAATCTGTTATTCTCCCTGTACTTGTTTTCTGGCTTTTCCTTGACCTTTGGTTCATCATCTTACCATCTGTCAGTCTCAGTTAGTTACTGCGTTCTGTTTTTACTGTTGACTCTGTGATCTATCTCTTCAACCTTTTCCTTTTTTGTTTTGGTTTTATCATTACCTTTAATGTAATTGCATTCCTTTCTTTCCAGTTCATCAACCTGGCAAACTTTAAACCAGAATTAATTTGACTGTCAAACTTCCCTGTGCTTATCCTCGGGCTGCCTGCTGCTCCAGCAACCTCATTGGGGCGCTTCTTCTTTTACGCCGTAGTGGCAGCATTGTCTTCACTGTTCTTAACCTTCCTAACTAATCATTCCCCTGCTCAGCTTTTTCAAATGTCCTCCAAGAGGTGTACAATGTGGCAGAGACTTAGGTTCATGGTGATAAGTGAGGAGTGAAGCTATAGGTTATACTTTTTGTATTCTCATCATCTACAGGTTCATGCTTAGTGGGTATTTAGGATGTTTGATAGATGCTTGTATCATTTATTTTTAGAATTTATACCATCTCAGTCTATACGAGATTTGAAGTAGCTCACAGGAAATACATACCAAATAGTGAAATAAACTTAACAGTGAAACTTCTGGCTTTGGTAAAATGTTAGGACAAGGGGATCTCTATCATGGAGAAAATGGAATAATAGAGGGATTGTATTAGTTTTCTGTGGCTGCTGTAATACACTTAGTGGCTTGAAGCAACACAAAGCTATCTTAGAGTTCTGAAGGTTAGTAGTCTCAAATGAATCTCTCTGGAGTAAAAGCAAGGGGTAAATAGTGTTCTGTCCCTTTCTTGGCGGCTCTAGGGGTATAACCCTTTCCTTGTCTTTTTCCAGAAACCACCCACATTGGCCTCTTTCTGTATATTCAAAGCCAACAACAGTGGGTCAAGTGCCGAGTTGTTCTTGCATCACATCACTCTGACCTCCCCTTCTGCCTCCTGTTTCCACTTTCAAGGATCCTTTTGATTTTTGATTCACTGGACTCATCTGGATGATCCAGGACAGTCTCCTTACTTTAAGGTTAGCTGATTAGCTGCCTTAATTCTTTTTTGCCATGTAACCTGACATATTCACAGGATGCCGGGATTAGCATGTGGACATTTTTTGGGGTCATTGTTCTGGCTACCACAGTAACTGATGATAAAGCTCCATTCAGTTGCTCTAGTTAAGTCATAAAGGTGCCTCTAAGCTGCCTTTATGGTGGCCAAAAGGAAAATGGGAAGTAGTCCTTGTTATATGCTTTTGTGTCTATGCTAATGAATATACCACCTATAGCAGTGCTATTATAGTACAATCCATATGATCGATTATTCTGGGTTCTGTACTAGTAGAGGTTGGCACTAGTATGGCTAATAAGGGAAATTAGAAATGGATAAATGGATAATTTAATAATTAACCCATTTATCTCAGATGCTATTTAATTATTTGATTATAACAACATAAAACTCTGCTTAAGTTTCTTTTACTTATAGCTCTCATATACCTATATGACCAAAACAAAATAACAAAGCTAAATACCAATAAACTTCAAATAAATCACATTTGTTTATGAGATGGATAATATTGTTTTTAGCTGGCCATGTGGGCACTCCACTGGTTTGTGTGACGATTCAGTGTTCCTCCTCTATTTGAACTTTAGCTAATCGTCACTCATAGAGTTCCAGGGGTGCTGCTTGGTATTAGTGTAGTTTTCAATACTCCACTGAGCTCAGGTGGTAGATACGGTTGTAAGATAGTCATTTACTTGATCTAGAATGTGCATATGGATTTTAAGATTGTCATAGAAATGCAAAATTAAAAAGTTCTTATAGCCAACTATTGAGACTTCTTGACACTACATCTATTCCAGGGCTTTTAAAGACTCTGAACTTGACAAATGCTAAAATAGCAGAATTTGGTTTTGTGTCTCATAGCGCTGCATCACTTTTTTTTCATGGATAATATATCATGACTAGATTTGCTGTGCATTCCTTTAATCCAATAACTCAGAGTAGGATGTGGCAATATATTTTTGTTTTAAGATGCTGCCTCCCCAGGTATATTTTATCAGGAATATTTGGTAGTATTATACAATTACCCGGTAAAGAGGGAATTTTATGGCCATCCATGCTCTGCTAAAGGAGGTATTTTTGTGTAGAATGCGTTTTTCTTACCTGCTTCATTGTGTTGAATTTGTGAAAGAAACGGTTTTGATGTCTTAAGAAATTGCCTGCATTGATCCATGTTAAAAAAAAAAAAAGAAGAATCTCAACACTATAAGAGTTAGATATAAATTGTGTTTGTTAGTGAAGGGTACTCCTATCAATTCCTCTGTTTCTCATTTTCTCCGAATTTGGAACATTCACTTACATCTTTTCCTTTTTAGTGTTTTCTGTATGCTGTATGTGAGTTGATTTTCTCCCCCCCTTAGCATTCAGTATGCTTAAGTGTTATTTTGTATATTGGATTGAATTTTGATGAATGTTATTTGTCTTAACAAAATACATATCTCTACAGAAAATTGGCATAGTTTCCTAGATTTCTTGGTGGGTTAGTGTGTGTATGAGGTAGCATGGTTATGGGTGGCCACATGAGGACTAAGGGGGAGGCGGGTAAGGACATGGAAATATTAAATTATTTTCCACTTTTTATATTTTTAAGAATGACTTCTTCATCTAATATGTTTACAAAACCCAAACCTGTTCAAACTCATGCATGCTTTCATATTAGTTCATACGGGAACATTCTTAACATTGATCCTTCAGAATTATGTATGGTAATTTTATTTGGGCAACTTAGTAGCTGCCTCATTTGGTGAATAATTTCCTTGCTATTTTGTTTTTAAATATATATGTAAACATGTTTTTATTTGGAAAAATATAAGATCACACTGGGATTTAATGTGTTTTTATTCATGTACAACATAACGCGTTTTTTTTTTTCCCCCCAAATTGGGCTTCAGGGCCTGTATAGGAAAGACAGTTACCTTATCCTGTTTTGTATCTCAGTAACTTAGAGATGAGTGACCTGTTGAAGTAAAAGCCTGGAGTTTAGAAATGGGAAAACTGTTTATGCTGTTCTCAAAAAGGAGTTCTAAGTTTGATGTTAGTCATTACCATGTATTCTTTCTCTGATTGGCAGGGCTGTTCACTTAAATCTTCACTGAAGTGATGTAAAAAATTTTCAAAGGTTTCAGAATACTGAATAAATACAGTAATTCAGTCACTAAGCACACCTATTGGAATTCTAACAGTGTAACGAAATTTAACCTAACATATAATACTTTACAGCCTACATTATAAATATAGTACAAATATTAAAAATAAAATGAAAATAATTTTTGAGTTCTCCTCACTTCTGCTTTTATTATGGAGTGTGTTATAACCTGCAAGGACCTGGTTAGTTTTCTGCCTTTTCTTTTCCTAACGGCAACAGTGCAAGCATCCATTAAAAAGGATATGAACAGACATTTCTCAAAAGAAGACATTCATACAGCCAACAGACACGTGAAAAAATGCTCATCATCACTGGCCATCAGAGAAATGCAAATCAAAACCACAATGAGATACCATCTCACACCAGTTAGAATGGCAATCATTAAAAAGTCAGGAAAGAATAGGTGCTGGAGAGGATGTGGAGAAATAGGAACACTTTTACACTGTTGGTGGGATTGTAAACTAGTTCAACCATTATGGAAAATAGTATGGCGATTCCTCAAGGATCTAGAACTAGATGTACCATATGACCCAGCCATCCCATTACTGGGTATATACCCAAAGGATCATAAATCATGCTGCTATAAAGACACATGCACACGTATGTTTATTGCGGCACTATTCACAATAGCAAAGACTTGGAATCAACCCAAATGTCCATCAGTGACAGACTAGATTAAGAAAATGTGGCACATATACACCATGGAATACTATGCAGCCATAAAAAAGGATGAGTTTGTGTCCTTTGTAGGGACATGGATGCAGCTGGAAACCATCATTCTTAGCAAACTATCACAAGAACAGAAAACCAAACACCGCATGTTCTCACTCATAGGTGGGAACTGAACAATGAGATCACTTGGACTCGGGAAAGGGAACATCACACACCGGGGCCTATCATGGGGAGGGGGGAGGGGGAAGGGATTGCATTGGGAGTTATACCTGATGTAAATGACGAGTTGATGGGTGCTGACGAGTTGATGGGTGCAGCACACCAACATGGCACAAGTATACATATGTAACAAACCTGCACGTTATGCACATGTACCCTAGAACTTAAAGTATAATAATAATAATAATAAAATAAAATAAAAAAAAGAAATAAGCACACACACACAAAAATAAATAAATAAAGGCATAGAAATGTCAAAAAAAAAAAAAAAAAAAAAAGTGAGAACCAGGGCACGAGCAGATCTTTTTCAACTCAGTTGAGTACTCAAAGCCGGGAAGTTGTACAGGAAGCCTGCCTCCGTTTTAAATGTTATGAAATGTTAGTTTTGTGTTTTTCCTTTTGGAGAACAATAGCAGACTAGGGGCAGAGCCTCTCAATTTTTTTTTTTTTTTTGTCATCTATGAGACAGTTCGTTTTGTGTGGCAGTAACTATTTGTGGTCCTCTTTGATTCAGGACTTTCTAAATGGCTTTTAAAGACTTTAAACTTCAAATCTGCTCTACTACAACATTCCTTTGGTTTAGTATGCAGTTGCTTCTGGCCTGGTGAGACGGTTTTCCTATCATTGTGTTGTCCTCAGTGATTACTGATTAGAACTCCTTTGTTAGCTGGGCAGCTCAGAAAAACATGTGGGGATCTCTGTATTACGGACACAAGGATTACATAAAAAGGGTCAGTTATAAATTTGAATTTGTTTTCCTTGTAAGACATTTCAGCATCCCTAATGATGGTGTTTCTACTCCAACTTACATATCTTTTGGCCTCTGCCATTTGGGTCATCAGAGAAAGTATCTTATAAGAAGTAAAACTTACTGGTAGCATGGAGAGCTGTACTGTATACTCAATTTCCTGTAGTGTACGTTATGTGGAAGAACATACATTACTGCCATGGGAGATGTACTAAGACTGGAAAATAAGGCATAGTTGTAATAAATCATTAAGTAAATTTATATAATATTTCCTGCACTAATATAAATATGAAAAATCAAAGTTTGAGTTACTGTCCTCATTAAAAATGAGTACAGTTGACATTTATTGTTTAGACCTTGATCAAATTGCTATTTAAGCTTCTAAACTTTCAATTTCTATTTTGATCTGATAGCTGACAGGAGGAGGTTGAACTAGGATCTCTTAACTCCTTTCCTTGCTCTAAAATTCTGATGCCTTGGGGTATTTTTATTCTTTATAGTTTGATATGATTCCTGTGTTATTGAATGAAATGCTCAAATACAGCATTGACAAAACAGGCATCTACTAGTGAGGCAGAAATAGATAAGCGGCCCCTATGTAGGTAACATATTTGAGGAAATAGGCAGTTATTCCTCTTTGAGTTACTTTCCATTTAGGACCAGTGTACTGTCAGGTAAATGGTGTGGCTCATTTGTGTTTTGCTTATGAAAACAAAGTGCACAAACCAGGGATTACAGGATAATAAATAAATCCTTTTCTACTGTTGATATCACTGAAATGATGGTAATTGGGCAGTATCAGTACAGATCAGCAACCCAGGTTTAAAAACTAGTCAACAGAGACCAAAAACCTAAGAAGGAGCTCCTGAAAGCCGAACATAACTTACTAGTCAACTAGAAGCTGTCTTCTAGATGAAGAGGGAACTTGGTATTGAAGGTCCTATGAGACAGAGGTTCTCCAAACATCTTAATTGTGTAGGCAAGGCGGATCTCATTGGGGCTAAGTAAATGATCCTGATTAAAGTTAGGGGAAGGCAAAAGTTAAGTCTAGATCATGGTCTCAAAGTTTTTTCATTTATGTAAAAATTATATACATTTTTACCCTCACACTTATAATATTTTTCTTCCACGTCCCCATGGAGAGTGCTTGTCTATTTGGCTGACAGTGAATACTCCTTTCCTTCTTTCCTTTCTTGAACAATAATATTGTTCTGAGCATTTCTTAAAATGTTGCCCATAGGCTGTGCTGGCTTTCCTTCGCTGTATGTAGAACTCTTTGATTCCCTTTAGTCAGAGTGTCTATGAGTTTCCCTATTTTGCCCTAAAGAGATTGCAGCCACAAAGTGATGATGGAGCATATAGATCCTCTTCTCTTGTAACTTGTTGCTACTCCCTGTTCTCATTGATCCTCGAGCAGGCTTCACTACAGCACATACCTCCCCACAGAGGGGAAGCTGGATGTCCTTGGCAGAACAGGTGCTCACTTAATAGAGGCAGAGAAGGGTCTGGCGCATTTTCTTCCTCTGGTTTCACTTCCACTGTGGCCAGATCAGACTGTGCACTGTAGCAGTAATATTGAGAAGTTGATAGCTCCCCTAATGTAGGAGGATGCCATTGCTGTCTTAATTTCATAAGCCTTCCTGAAGGTCATCCTCACTTGGGCTTATTTTTACTGTCTCTCTCCTCTTGGTTTAATAAGAATCCATAGTAACATAAACATTAAAAAGCCCTATCCAAAAGGCGTTCTATTGCTAGAAACAGTATGCCAATAACAAATCAGTCTAAATAATCCCCAGGAGATCTGTGGCCAGAGATGTGGGGGGATACTTAACATTTCAGAATGCATATATATTATTTAATATATCGGCACCATGCTTTTTCCAGTGTTGAATTTACTGGGCTTCCTTTTAAAATGGGCTAGAAAGCTTTTTATTTCAGGAGCGTTTTATAGTTGTACTGTGATATAACTAAACTCATTTGGTGAAAGAAAAGTGGACTTTCTTAATTGAATCTTTAAATTGAATTGTGACTCATTGGGTAGTAGATGCTATTTTAATCGGGGGTTAAGTTGGAGAGAATTTGATTCTACTCAAAATTTATGTGTAATAAAAAGCAAAGAGTTATTATTCCTAATAAACATTCCGTATCTAGTAATAATGCATTAAATAGTTCAAGCTTAAAATTTTTATGTAAGGATAGCTGATATTCAAAGAGAATAAGCTCTGTTCTAACAGGTTTCAAATTATTTACAGAAAATACAGATTGACAGAGGTTAGCTGTTCCAAATACAGAGCTTTCATTATTTTATTGGCCAAGTGAATAAAATAATGAGAATTGTAGAAATAGGCCATTTGTTTTTTGAGGCAAAACCACTGAAACCTTTGGTGGATTCCTGAATGGAAAATCTTTGTAACTTACTTTTACGGGCAGTATATATTGTGTTAGATAGCAGCAAAATGAAGTTTGCTTCCTTCAATTTTATTTTATTTTTTTAAAAGCTTCCTTGCATGGAGTCATTAAACATGACATAAAAGGAATGTAACATCTTCCAGTGAATTTTGGGTTTAGCCACATAGAACACATGATGCAGAGCGAAAGAAATGGTGACAGATGTTGTTAGTTAATTTTGATGTTGGGGGTAATAACATCTTGAGGTTATTTTTTATAACATTCATTCCGAGGCACATCACTTTCACTGTTTGCAACTGGACATTGTAAATTAGGAGGACCTTTAAAGGATAAACAAAAAACAAAACTTAAGAACAAAATATCAGCCTGGATGCAGTGACTCTAGCCTATAATCCCAGCACTTTGGGAGGCCGAGGCGGGTGGATCACCTAAGGTCAGGAGTTTGAGATCAGCCTGGCCAACATGGTGAAACCCCGTCTCTGCTAAAAAATACAAAAAATTAGTGGAGTATGGTGGTGGATGCCTGTAATCTCAGCTACTTGGGAGGCTGAGACAGGGGAATCTCTTGAACCCAGGAGGTGGAGGCTGCAGTGAGCTGGGATTGCACCACTGCACTCCAACCTGGGCAACAAGAGCAGAACTCCTTCTCAAGCATGGGGAAAAAAACCAAAATATCTACCCTGATACTGTGAATATAAGCAATCAGTATAATTTGAGATGGAATGAGGTTTAGCGTGGAATGTGTTTCAATTTTGTCTCTTACTATAAAGATTTGAAAACTGATCATAAAATAACTATTTGAATAAAACGACTTGAATTGTCATCTGTAGTGATTCTAGAATAAATTACGACATAAAATTAAAACTTTGGAATGAAAAAACCTGTTCTTCAAAAGTATGTTCTCTTATATAAGACTATTAGGTCATGCAAATGAAAACAAATTTACATTGATGGCAATTTAAAATTTATTTCTTTGTTTTAACTAAGATATTAACTTTTGTGCAAGATTTTAATAGACCTTTCTATTAAATAATATACTGAAGAAGCCAAATTTCTTTATAGACTTGAGAGAGAGGCAGAGTAATCTACAGTAACATTATTTTGCCAACTCCCTAAAGCAGGTTTGTACCCTAACTCTGAGGGAACAAATACAGCAGTCTATTATTTGCTTAAAATATGATGGAGGTGTCACAGCAGTGTAGTGGGGCTGAATTTAAAAAGTAGGCTCCTTCAGTTTATTCTAAATCCCCATCCTGTCCCTCCCTTGGATTCTTTAACCTATATAAAATTAATCACAGTATTTGAATAGGGATAAGAAAAAACATTAACCTTAAAGTTTCACGTACTATAATAGTTTTAGAAGATTACTTATAGCTCTTTCAGAAACATTACTTAAGACTAGATGATAAGAGACAATTAGTTTTAAGGTAAATTAGGTGCTCCGTCTTTAAATTTGGCCCAGAAAAATATTTGTAGCCCTAGTTTCACTTCAGCTGCCAAAATGCAATAAAATATTTTGACTGCAGTTTGAGATATTTGACAACCTCATATGAAATGCAAGAGTTAGCCTGTATTTAATATGTGTCACTTTACTTCTGCATTGCAAAAATACGTGGCTAACCATGGTGTTTGACACTTGATCATGCACTTTTTATCACAGGAGCATCACAAAATGATTTTTTTATCTGCATTGAAATAAATGAGATTTTCTGTTAAGTCAGTGTAGCAATTCAACAATCACTTAGTTCCTCACTGTGTGTTTTGCACATTACTTAGTGAAGTGAGAAAGTATTAAATGAAATAGAAGATTAGGTTAGATGTTGCTGTAAAGAACCTTAAATTGTTGTTGAATTTGGACATGTTTTAAGGAAATTTGAATGGTTTTTCATTTATTTGAAGTATTGAATCATAGCTGCCTACAAAATTGAATGACCAAGGCTATCCACACTTGTGTTCCTAATTTCTACAAAGCCTTATTTAAATGTTATTGATACTGTTTTACTTCTAAAAAATATTTTGATTTGGGTAGATTTCCCATATTATCTACAGGCTTCTACATATGTAGTTCTAATTATATTTTCCTTTGTTTCTGTTTTTTTTTTTTTTTCTTTTTTTTTTGAGACGGAGTCTCGCTCTGTGACCCAGGCTGGACTGCTGTGCTGTGGTGCGATCCCTGCTCACTGCAAGCTCCCCCGCCTCCCGGGTTCACACCATTCTCCTGCCTCAGCCTCCCGAGAAGCTGAGACTACAGGCACCTGCCACCACACCCGGCTAATTTTTTTTTGTATTTTTAGTAGAGACGGGGTTTCACCGTGTTTGCCAGGATGGTCTCGATCTCCTCACCTCGTGATCCACCCGCCTTGGCCTCCCAGAGTGTTGGGATTACAGGCGTGAGCCACCACGCCCGGCCTGTTTCTGTTTTTGTATCTCTCTCCTCCACTGTGTGATACCCTAATGAAAGCATACTTTTTTTGTTTGCTTTTATATCCCTCACAGAATCCAGCAGTTTTCGTCAGAAAGAAGTAAATTAACCTGTGGTTATACAATTCATTTTGTGTCATATCCACTGCTAGGTATTCCCAGTTCTTCCTTTGTAATATCTTACCTGTAACTCTGTTTCTGTCTTGTCATCATGAGAATAAGGTAGCAAAGGATTTTTAAAATTCTTTAGGCCGGGCGCGGTGGCTCAAGCCTATAATCCCAGCACTTTGGGAGGCCAAGACGGGCGGATCACGAGGTCAGGAGACCGAGACCATCCTGGCTAACACGGTGAAACCCCGTCTCTACTAAAAACTACAAAAAACTAGCCGGGTGAGGTGGCGGCGCCTGTAGTCCCAGCTACCCCGGAGGCTGAGGCAGGAGAATGGCGTGAATCCGGGAGGCGGAGCTTGCAGTGAGTTGAGATCCAGCCGCAGCACTCCAGCCTGGGTGACAGAGCGAGACTCCATCTTAAAAAAAAAAATTCTTTGCTTCACTCAAGCACATGCCTATGTATTTAAACTCTCTGCCCTGGTGACTTTGGAGACTCTTGCTTGAAAACCATTGTAAATGCTGTATTCTTTAGATCTCTTATTATCTTGATGACTAGTAAACATTTATGGAACACGCACTATGTGACGTGTTTTTTTTTTCTCATTGTTACTATTTAGCTTTGGAGTAAACTTGTGATGTAGTGACTTGGGAGTGCGTTTTATTTGTGATTCATGAAATTTTTAACAAAACGATATGGAGGAAATTGTAGTTTAATGAATGTTGTGGTTTTTGAGATTAAGTTGTAATAAGCCGGGAAAGTGCTGTGTCATATATTAGGAAGGATCATCATTTCATCACAGTATTTCCTGCACTAGTGCCTGGTACATAGTTAACATGCCTTGAGTATTTGAAGGGCTGACTGAGTGACTGAGTACTGTTACACACGGTTGGTAGAGTAAATAACTGGCTGGACTGGTGTGCAGCCATCAGGACTTTAGGTGGCTTGTTGATGAAAACTTTCAGGTTGGCTTTAAGAGTATGGAAAACTTAATTATTTTGAGAGCCCTTTTTATTAAGTAATAGATGCTAATTGATGTCTTTTAAGTGGTTGTTGGGGCAAGGGACTCTTCCACTTTTGGGGTACCAGCTTTTTCAGCTCTTATACTGGAGAGTCAAAAGAAAAAGCAGTAGTAGGCACTAAGTGATGTGGGTCTCATCATACATATTGCCAGTTGTCTTTGGCATCTTCATATGATTTCAGCTGCCAGTAAACAATTTGTCTCTGGACTTACCTTACTGATTATTGTAAGTCAGGTTCGGGATTACTTGTTTCATACTGAGATGCTTTTGGAGAAAAGGCAGTATAAAAGTGCATCTGTGCTAAGGAAATTCATTTTCTCCAGTGAAGTAGAAGTCAGATTTCATGTTCCTCTGGGACCAAACAATAAAACCCTGTCTCCTTTCCAATTCCAATAAAGGTATTCAGGCATCGGAGACTTGATAACATGCGATGAGTATAAGATGTTGATTACTATGAGGAGAGGAAGGTGGAAAGGATCAGACTGCCCTCACTGAGATCCACTGGCAGCATTAGCACCTACAGTGGAGATAAGGTTGTCTCCTCTTAGTTTTTAGGAGTCAGTCCCAGAAAGATGTGCTTTATGCCCTAGCAGTTCACAACTGCAAATTTCAAACTGTTTTTAGTTTTCCTACTTAGACTCTGCTATTTTATCACTTGTCCTTTATTCATGCTGTTACGGATACCCTTTACTTAGCTTTTTCCTTGCTGAATTAACTCATGATTTAGTACATTAAGAGTTGTTTTCTATGAGGAACTGCCTATACAATCCTGGGCATATACAGTTGACTCTTGAATAACATAGGTTTGAACTGTGAGAGTCCACTTAAATGTGGATTTTTTTTTTCCAATAAAAGTAACCCCAAGTGTGCCTGCCTCTCCTGCCTCCCCTTCCACCTCCTCCACTTCTTCTGCCTCTCCTACCCTGAGACAGACCTGCTCTTCTTCTTCCTTCTGTTCAGCCTACTCAGTGTGAAGACAACCAGGATGAAGACCTTTATAATGATCCACTTCCACTTGGTGAATAGTAAGTATATTTTCTCTTCCATATGACTTTCTTAATAACATTTTCTTTTCTCTAGCTTACTTTATTGTAAGAATGTGATATATAATACATGTAACGAAATATGTGTTAATCTGTTTGTTATTGATAAGACTTCCAGTCAACAGTAAGCTATTAGCGGTTAAGTTTCTGGAGAGTCAACATGTGGATTTTTGACTG
Organism: Piliocolobus tephrosceles; assembly: GCF_002776525.5. NCBI lineage: Eukaryota > Metazoa > Chordata > Mammalia > Primates > Cercopithecidae > Piliocolobus > Piliocolobus tephrosceles. The sequence goes on from NC_045446.1 coordinate 98,452,570, forward strand.
CCTGTCCGTGGTGGTGGTCAGCGCCTCTAATCCGTGCATTGTTCAAGGGTCAGCTGTGTATCTGTGGTTTCCAAAGTGCGGAGCAGGATGTTCCTTTGGGATAAAAGAAAGAATTCGATTTTTCTATCTATACATTTATCTTGAGAGGAGAAAAGGTTTTCTCTTGTTTATTAGTTGGGTTAACACTGGCACTCTTGTGTCATGTCAAGTGGACACTTGTTGTTATATACAATATGAGAAGTATCCTGAGGAATAGTGGGAGTTGGTGAAACAGAAGAGTTTGTATTGGTATCCTGACTTATTTGTTGGCTTTCTGCATATTGCAGCGTATTTTGTCTTGTGGCCTGGTTATCTTAAACATCCAAATTTTGTGGTTATCTTTGATGTCATAAGAGCATACTTGAGGTCACAAAGTCTAAGATTAAGCAATATTTCTACCTCAAGTACAATTTAAGACACTTGGAACACTATTCACTTTTCCAACTCAAATGTTACTGCATTCAATATTTTGGTTTCATTTTTTAAAGTACTTCCAACATTAGTTGTTATCCTCCTCCTCAGATAGCAATGCTTATAAAATATATATTTTATAAAAATACAGCTATACATTTACTATTTGCTCATCTTTTTTTTGCCCCATTTTAAAAATGACGTTTTGATTTTTAATATGGTATTTTAAAATACCATATTTTAGTAGTTACTTCAGTGAGGGTATGCTTTGTTTTTGTTTTGCTCTGAAATGTTGATTGGGTATGACAGTTATCCTTGTTAATCTGAAGGTATTATCCCATTGTCTTCTGGCATGTGCCGTAGCTTGGACTAGTCTAATTGTCATTCTCCTGAAGTAATTTGAATTTCTGATTGCATTTAAAATTTTGTAAGCATAGTCACTGATTGGGATTCATATTTCTTGTGTCTGAGGATTCACCTCTTTCATCAGTACTGGAAAATTATCAACTTTTTTTTTTTTTCCCTTCACGACTTGAACTTGGTATGTTGCCTTTTATTTTGTTGATGTTGTATAATCTCTTTTTCGTATTTTTTATTCCTTTATCTCTCTGCTTTCTTCTGTTTAATTGCTTAGATTCCTCTTCTAGTTCATCTCTGATGTCTTTTTCTGTATCTGATTTATGGTTTTAACCCAACCATTGGTGTTTAAATTTCAGTGCCACCGATTTTTCTTGCAGTAAGTTATATTTGATTCTTTTTCTAATCTGCTTTAAAAAAAAGTACTATCTCATTTTTGTGATTTTGATTTATTCTCTTATATGTTTAGTAAATGTTAAACTTATTTTGTAGTATCTGTCACATAATTCTGTTATCTAAATGTCTTGGAAATATAAACTCCTGTGTTTTGTGTATGTTGACTTTCACAATGATGGGTTATTAACATTTTTTTGTGTGTAAGTTTAGATTATGAACTCATCCTTAGACTGTTTCCCACTGTGGGAATTTTGTGTGGTCTAGTTTGAAAACATGTCCCTCCAGGTCGTGTTTTTCATTTGCTTACACTTTTTAGTCTCAGTAACCCTGTAAACTCTCAAATTATTGAGGGATCCCAAAGAGCTTTTGTTTCTGTATGTTTTACCTATTGATATTTACTATATTAGACATTAACATTGAGATGTTTATCCAATATTTGTTAATTTAAATAATGAACTCATAACATGCTAGCATAAAACAGTTAATGAAAAATAACTGTCTCAAAAAAATTTAGTGAGACTGTTACAGCATTAGTTTTGCAAATCTCTTTAACGTCTGGCTGAAGGGTTGAAAACAGCAGGATTCTAATAACAGCTTCAGAGTTCAATCTGTTGCAACATGTTTCTTTGAAAGGTATTAAGAAAATCTGGCCTCACACAGATATGTGGTGGGAGGAGGAGGAGTGTTTTTATTTATTCATTCATTCATTTGAATTTTTGTGGGTACATAGGTGCATATATTTGTGGGGAACATGAGATGTTTTGATACAGGCATGTAATGTGAAATTGACACATTATGGAGAATGGGCTATCTAGTCCCTGAAGCATTTATCCTTTGAGTTACAGACAATTTGATTACATTCTTTAAGTTATCTAAAAATGTACAATTACTATTGATTATAGTCACCCTATCATGCTATCAAATAGTAGGTCTTACTCATTCTAACTACTTTTTTTTTTGTATTCATTAACCATCCCATCTCCCACCCCCGCACCAACACCCCCTACCCTTCCCAACCTCTGGTAACCATCCTTCTGCTCTCTATGTCCATGAGTTCAATCGTTTTGATTTTTAGATCCCACAAATAGGTGAGAACATACAATACTTATCTTTCTGTGCCTGGCTTATTTCACTTAACATAATGATCTTCCAGTTCCATCCATGTTGTGACAAATGACGGATATCATTCTTTTTTATGTATCACTAGTACTCCGTTGTGCATATGTACCTCATGTTTTTTAAATCCATTCATCTGTTAATGGACACTTAGGTTGCTTCCAGATCTTAGCTATTGTAAACAGTGTTGCAACAAACATTGGGAGTGCAGATATCTCTTTGATGTATTTCCTTTCCTTGGGGTGTATACCCAACAGTGGGATTGCTGGATCATGTGGTAGCTCTGTTTTTAGATTTTTGGGGAGTTTCCCAAGTGTTGTCCATAGTGGTTGTGCTAATTTACATTCCCACCAACTATGTACGAGGGTTCCCTTTTCTCCACATCCTAACCAGCATTTGCTACTGCCTGTTGTTTGGATAAAAGCCATTTTAACTGGGGTGAGATGATAGCTCATTGTAGTTTTGATTAGTATTTCTCTGATGATTAGTGATGTTGAGCACCTTTTCATATGCCTGTTTGCCATTTGCATGTCGTCTTTTGAGAAATGTCTGTTTAACTTTTTTGCTCATATTTTGATCAGATTATTAGATTTTTTTCCCTATGGCATTCTTGAGCTCCTTTTATATTCTAGTTATTAATCCTTTGTCAGATGGGCAGTTTGCCGATGTTTACTCCCATTCTGTGGGGTGTCTCTTTATTTATTGTTTCCTTTGCTGTGCAGAAGCTTTTTAACTGGATGGAGGGTTATGAGAAGGAGACTTTGTTCTGGATTAGATGTTATGGAATCAGTGGGATAGTTCTCTATTGTTTATCTTAATGAGTCTTGTATTTCAGGAGAAAGGAATAAATGGAGGCTATAGCTTTAATTGGTACGGAAGTTGTGGTCGTTATTATTAGCTAGGAAAGGTGGATATTTGGTTATTTTTGTGGTTTGGGCAGTGTTGACATGTTTGCTTGTTTTTGTCTTGATCCATCATGGTCAGTAGTCTTGTCTGATGTTGATGTTCTTCTAACAGGAGGACATCAAGTCTTTGCTGTAAGGGTCAGGTCTTAGCAACATCAGGGCTTTGCTAATGGAACTGGTTTTGTAGCTTTTAGGCTGCTTTGTTTTTTTCATTGTAGTTTGTCCATTCTTCTTGCATGTAAAGATGGTGCCCAGCAAAAAGATTGTAGTTGATCTTGTTTTTCCTCAAGTGTTTTTCCTCAAGGTAACTATTAAACTTCACTATGCAGCAGAAGTGCTTTATGCGTAGTTGCCATGTGGTCACACAGAGTGTTAAAAAGACTAGTAGTGGGTTGAACAATGTCTCCCGCAAAAAATGCATCCATGCCCTAATCATCGCAACCTACGAATATTACCTTAATTGGAAAAAGGGTCGTTGCAGACATAATTAAAAATTTTGAGATGAGGAGGTGATTTTGGATTATATTAGGTGGGCTCTAAATCTAATGACAAGTGTCATGATGGGAGAGAGACACATAGGGAAGACACAGAGACAGAAGGGGAGAAGACACAGAAGAGGCGGCAGTGCGATCATGGGGGTAGAGATTGAAGTGATGTGGGTACAAACCAAGGAATGTCTGGAGCCACCAAAAGCTGAAAGAGGGAAGGAATTGGTTCTCCCCAATAGCCTTTGGCAAGGACTGTGGCTTTGCTAGCAATAGTTGGATTTTGGGCTTCTGGGTTCTAGAACTCAAAATAAATGCCGTTGAAAAGCCATGAAGTTTGTGGGAATTTTTCATGGCAGCTTACAGGTCTGTGGCCTGTCAGGAACCAGGCCACACAGCAGGAGGTGAGCGGCAGACGGGTGAGCGAGAATTACTGCCTGAGCTCTGCCTCTTGTCAGATCAGCAGTGGCATTAGATTCTCATAGGCGCTTGATCCCTATTGTGAACTACACATGTGGGGGATCTAGGTTGCATATCCTTATGAGAATCTGACCATCCCCTCTCTGTGGGAAAATTGTCTTCCGCGAAAATAGTCCCTGGTGCCAAAAAGGTTGGGGATTGTTGTTAAGGTGTACTAGTAGTTTAACCCACGATTGCTTTTGTATCATAATTGAAAATGTCAGTATGGTAAAACGTTGGTATTATTGTGAACATAGTTTTGACCATGCATACTTCTTAAAAGGGTATTTGAAGAACCTGAATAGAAAGTGAACTTTCTTCTTTGAGACTCTTTGAAAGACGGGATATAGTAACTACTTTCTCACTGCCAACTCAGATAAAAAATGTAGCAGAGTTCCTTTTGTTTTGTTTTGTTTTGTTTTGTTTTTTTGTTTTTGAGACGGAGTCTCGCTCTGTCGCCCAGGCTGGAGTGCAGTGGCGCGATCTCGGCTCACTGCAAGTTCCGCCTCCCGGGTTTACGCCATTCTCCCGCCTCAGCCTCTCGAGTAGCTGGGACTACAGGCGCCCGCCACCTCGCCCAGCTAGTTTTTTGTATTTTTTTTTAGTAGAGACGGAGTTTCACCGTGTTAGCCAGGATGGTCTTGATCTCTTGACCTCATGATCCGCCCGTCTCGGCCTCCCAAAGTGCTGAGATTACAGGCTTGAGCCACCGTGCCCGGCCTTTTGTTAATACATATGATATCTGTTGAATTAGAGCTTGTTACTTATTGTTATGAACTTATGATACTGGCATAAGTGAGAAGTAAGAATGGTTTCTCTCATCATTCGAGTGAAATCTACATGTAAGAGTAGATCTTTTAAGTGACAGAAAGCAAACTCAACCCTAACTTTGTTTTCTGCTTACTTAGACAATTGGCTATTGATTTTAGAGATTTACCTGTCAAGGTAGCTGCACTTACTGTTGATGTCTTGTCTTTTGGTGATGTCTGCCTATCTACCTGTGTTCTTTAACTGCCATGATTCTCTCTTGGGAATAATAATTTTTTTAATTTATTGTTCTATTCTTCTACCAAATGATGACTAGGAGATCCATGAGCCTTTTCTCTCCCTTTTCTGCTTCCCACTGTGTGTACAGATGTGGGCACATGCAACATACTCAAATGCACCTTTCACTTAGTTATCTAGTTATCAGCTCTTCTTGGAATCGGATTCTATCATTGCAGAACTGTATTGATAAATTCTGATTTCCACAGATATTTAAGGGTTGGCATTAATCTACTTACAGCCAAATTGAGGACAAAATATAGTAAGGGCATTTAATTTGTATCTTAGAGTTCCCTATAAAAAGGAATGTAAAACTTACTAAAGTTTTAAAAAAACTCATTTAATTGCTTTGAAGTGTACCGTAGTGCTGAGAAGGGAGACCCAGCCCTTCAACTGCTAGTAGGAAGATGACTATCCGGTCCAGAGAAACATAAAAGATGTCTTGCTTGTATTAGATGAGATAGAAAATACTGGTTCCCAGAGACACACGAAGAATGGTGAGCTAGGGAGTGTGTCATAGCTGCAAGGCTGCATACATGAAATCACTTGGTGACTAGAGCAAAGTGTTCTTAGGACAAACTTCAACAACAAAAGCGAACTATTCCTAAACTAGTTCTGTGTAAGCAGTAGACAACCAGAAAGAGAAATCAGGCTTGTTGTCTTACTTTCCAGTAAGGAAACGTGGAATAACTGAATTGTTGCTGTATTCTGTATACAATAAGGAAGTAAGTTTTGCCTTGGTTTATTGTACCTTGGAAAGTGAGAATCATTTGTTCATTGGCAGTGCGACTAGGCTGACATCTTGTTGGCATTGCCCTTTTGCAGGCACTTAGGTTGCAATTTTCTTTACACTGCTGAGTTATTTACCATTGTTCATCCTCTTAACACAGTATACCATTTTGTTAACATCTGTTTGCTGTTATCTTTTGGTCCTCGGAGGCTTATACTTAAATTATTTCTTGCATGGTTTAAAATTTATCCCTTGCTGGAGGAAGCAGAGTTGGGTATACTCAGTACGCTATTTTTAGCTGGAAATATCTGCCTTGATTTAGCCCTTGGTTTTGAAACATACCCGAGGTATCTTTTTTCTTTCCTTCCAATTCCTGGAACCTGTACTTGAATACTTTAGAGAACATTGTTTGGCATTTCTTTTATCCCCTCCAAACCTGTAACCCTATAGTCTTTCTTATGCTGTATTCTGTGTTTTCCCCAGCCAAGAGGACTTTTCAGCTTTACTTTTTATAGTCTGTATGATGGAGAAATACAGGCTGTTAAATATGCTGTTTCATACCGTTCTCTGGTATGCTTTGAGGATGGATTTGGGCACACATGCAGCCTCTCTCCTCTCCAGCGAAAATCACATACTGCTGGTTGTTAAGAAATTCCTATCTCTGCTTTTAATGAGTTTCTAACTTGCTGGAACCAGAAGACATATCAGTTTATATGACTGGGTGGCTGGCAGCATATTGCCCTTTGGTAATTTGTAACAACTTTTCTTACCAGTCTGTGCTCTTGTTGAAAGGAATCACCACCAACTAGGTTTATGAGTGACAGAGGCCATGGTGAAACATTTTCAAAACCTATTCAGAATTAGACATTTGCTTGTTTAAATGGTTGGTATTGCCAAATGCATCCTATTCTGAAAGAAGTGAAATAAATGTGAAAGCTGTCTTTAGCTCATTAGTGAAATGAAGGAAGCATTGTGAATATCAGGATGACTTGTCATGGGAAATTAAATGGAATTGAAAAAATGTTAATCTCAAATAGATTTTGCTCTGCATACTGACTTTTAAATGTGTCAGGTTTACATTGGCAGAAGGATCTATGAAGACTTTGACCTTCACAAGAAAGCACACAGTTATTTGACAATTGAGTGAATGTATTAAAAAAAAAAAAAATGAGTGACATACCCGGCTGTTCAATTCAGGAGCTGGTGATGAGCTACCTGAAAAGAATAGAAAGGAAGAATTTATGCTAAGCCTTGGTATCTGAGTCAAGTTATGGAAACCTAAGTGTCTATTTGATTAATTGCATCATCTCAAAGCAATGCCTAACTATGCTGGTTAGCTCAGATAGCATGTGAGAACAGGGAATGCGTTGACTTTCTCACTTTCCTTCCTAAATACTTTAAAATTTAGATATAACTATGATATCAAAAAAAAGTGACTTCAGATACGTATTCTCTATTTTTTTTGTTACTTTCTCAGCATAAATCTGCGTATTTTTAGTACAATAAGTTAAATTTTTCTTTTTTACATTTTAAGGCATACTTTACATGCAGCATAGCCACAGATTTTAAGCAAGTCTCTGTGCCCTTTCCAGCCCCGTGTCCTCCTTCCCTGTGACTATTATTCCATTTACCATAGCTTAGCTTTGCCTGTTTAATAACTTCATATAATCATACAGCATGTATTATTTTTATGTGTGGTTTTTTTAGTTCAACATAGTGTTTAAAAAATTCATGATGTTGGATGTATCAGTAGGTACTTCATTTCTGATGCTGTGTTGTATCCTGTTGTTTGAATATACAGCAATATGTTTAGCTGTTAACTTGTATATGGACATTTGGGTTATTTCCATATCTGTTGTGGTTTCACCGTTAGTTTTGAGGAACACTCCTCAGTCCTGGAACCTTTCTGGGATTTCAGTGGAAAATCCAAGATGCCATGAAAGCTCTTCTAATTTGGTGGAACTCAGACTCCATACTTTGTCTTCCTTTCAGTGAGGGTCAGCCAAAATCTCTTTTCTGCTCTTTCTTCCATCTATTATTTCTATCTGAGCTCCTTGGAGTTTTGCCACTTGCATGTGCATTTCAGCTGTCAGCCAAGAATTTGAGGAGGGTTATACAGATACCTGAGCTACCCTTTCTGTGAGCCACTTCACTTCTGTGAAACACAATCTGTTTAGGGATTCTTAATTTCTAGATTCTCTGGGCCTGTGGTGCATGTTCTGACTCTTTAGACTAATAGATAGTGACTTTCTGTTTCAGTGCTAGCAGTCCAAACCAGGTAGAATGGGAGTGTCCTCAGGGAAAAAGTGGGTACGGTACATAGAATTCCAAAAATGGCCCCTCAAGATTCCGTATCCTAATCTTTGGCACCAATAAATATAATATTACTCCCATGAGTATGTTAAATAATTAGTTGACGTTAAGATGGGGCATTATTTTGCTGGGCCCAACACTCACATGAGATCCTTTAAAAAATCTGAGGGTTTTCTGTGGCTGGTGGCAGAAGAGGAGCTCAAATTTGAGGCACAAGGAAGATTTGGCATGTTGTTGCCGGATTATACATGGAGACTTTGTGAGAAGGTGGTCTAAAGAAATCGAGAGAGGTCCCTGGCTGACAGCCAGCAAGAAAATGGGGACTTCAGTCCTAAAACCGGAAAGGAAGTGAATTCTGCCAACAGCCTGAATGAGCTTGGAAGTCAAGTTTTCTCCAGAGCTTCCGGGTGAGGACTTGTGATAACCCTGAGCACAGAACTGGGCCATGCTATGCCAGCTTTCTGACTTAGAGAATTGGGAGTGAATAAATGGATATTAAGTGGCTAGGTTTGTGGTAATTTGTTATGCAGCAACAGAAAACTAACACAACAGGGATTTCCTGCAGCATGATTTCCTTCTTTCGTAAGGCTGTCCTTTAGTTTCTGCCTGATTTTGCTTATTCTCTAGTCCTTCAAATAGTAGTTTTATATATTCTTTGTTGGATTTGTAATTGTTGCTATGAGAATGTTTCATATAAATTATCCTGTCATTACTGGAGCTAGAACTCTGTCTCCATGTAATTTGAGGGTTCCTTTTTCTTTTTCCTCTTTTCTTTTTCTTTCTTTTTTTGATGTGGTCTTGCTCTGTCACCCAGGCTAGAGTACAGTGACACCATCTCAGCTCACTGCAACCTCTGCCTCCCGGATTCAAGCGAATCCCAGCCTCCCGAGTAGCTGGGATTACAGGCATGTGCCACCACATCCAGCTAAGTTCTGTATTTTTAGTGGAGACGGGGTTTCACCGTGTTGGCCAAGCTGGTCTCGAACTGACTTCAGGTGATCCACCCACCTCGGCCTTCCAAAGTGCTGGGATTACAGGTGTGAGCCAGTCATGCCTGGCCAAGGGTTCCTTTTTCACTTAGAAATTATTACGTGAGCTTCATGTTAGTTGCGTAACATTTTATTGTTTTGGAGTACCATTTTCCTAATCTTAGCTGTTTGGTTGTTTCTGAATTTTGCTGCAAAAAAGTTGCAGAGAGATGAACTTTTGCTTGAAAGTCTTTTTTTTTGGCTCTTTTGTTTCATTTACTTGGAGGTAAACTGGAACAAAATTCCTGGGTTAAAGGGATTAGAGAAAATAACAAAGCCTTTGGAGTGAGACGTGTTAGTATTTTGCCTTCCGGTATGCTACTTAACTGTCCGTGAGACTGTGGCAAGTTAACCTATTTTAGCCGCATTTTCTCCTTACGGGAAGGGATAAGAAAATCTATCCCTCATGGTTGATCAAGGATTAAACTATACAATTTTTAGAAAGCATTGGCAAAGAAATGGACATTTAATGGTAGATGAGGAGATGAAGATAAGGACCATAGCTATCGATGTGTTTTGCCACTTTGCTTTCCAAAAGTAAAATGCCAATTTATGGTTGGGTTGCTTTCTTTAAATAGATCTTCTGAATAACTAATGAAACGGAGATGACTGCAAATAGAGCACAGGACAGGTTGACTGAAGTTAAAGAGGAAGGAACAGAGTTTAATATTTACATGTCAGTTGTTGAGTCAGATCAGAGCTCCAAAAGATTTGTAATTATTCTTTTCTCTCGAGTTTGCACATCTAAAGGAAATCCTTTTGAGATGACTGTAGAGGGGTAGTTTTTGGACTTTTTTTCTTCTCTGTGCTTCCGTATAGGTGTAGTGTCTGTTTAGGCCAGAAAACACCTTTGCCTAGTTTGTTTCCAGTATAGCCGTCATTTGAATAATCCAGAGTTCTAAGAATTCTATACTGGAGGTCCTTTTCAAGTGCTAATTGGATTGTAACTTTCCTAGTGTACCACATCCTCTATAAATATACTTGTCTTTGTGTCCTAAAGGATGCTATTTTATAACAACACATTGAAATAATAGGTTCTTGGTATTCTACTTAAGCACTTTATTAATGTAGATGCTTAGGTTATATTGTTGCAGAATGTTTCTGTTATTGACAACTTGTTCTTTTTATTTGGATGGGATAGTAAATAAAGGTACTTAATTTACATAAGCCTATTAAATGAAATTCTCAAGAGGAATGAATCTTAAATGCAACTTACAATGTGGTGACAGCTGATTCACTTACAAACAAGCTCGTTTAGTGGAATTGGACTAAATGAAAAAAACTTTATGCAGTAGTTTTTAAAATTTCAGCTTTTATTTTAGATACAGGGGATACACGCATATGATTGCTACATGGGTATATTGGACCTTTTAGTGAGCATAGTACCCAAGAGGTGGTTTTTCAGCCCACACCCTTTTCCTTCCTTCCCCTTTCTAGTTGTCTGCAGTGTCTCTTATGCCCGTTTATGTCCATGTGTGCTCAGTGTTTAGCTCCCACTTACAAGTGCGAACATGTGGTATTTGGTTTTTTGTTACTGTGTTATTTCACTTAGGCTTATGGCCTCCAGCTCCATCCATGTTGCTATAAAGGACAGGACATGTTTCGTTCTTTTTTATGGTTGTGTCATATTTCATGGTGTATATGTACCATATTTTCTTTATCTGGTACGCCATTGATGGGACCTGGGTTGATTTCATGTCTTCGCTATCATGAATAGCATGGCATTGAATATTTGAATGCATGTGTCTTTTTGGGATAATGATCTATTTTCCTCTGGGTACATACCCAGTAATGGGATTGCTGGGTTGAATGGTAGCTTTTATACAGTAGTTTTATAACATAATTGTTTGTTATATATGCCAAATAGTATTCATAATACTGAACTATATGAAGGGATTAGCTTCATTCCTATCAACCCCTTCCTTTCTCTCTTCTTACCACAGAAGGTCAAAGAAGAAAGAGGTTTTGTTTTGTTTTTCAAAATGGTTCTACCAATTAATAGTTGAAATGCCTTTTTAAAAGAAACTACAAGGCTGAGCTTTGGTTATCAGAGGTTCTAAAAAGCGTAGTTAAAACTGTAAACCAAAGAATTGCCCTCCCACCCCCATTGTTTCCTTTCTTGAAGGAACAATTTGCAGTTTTGGGTTTGTTTTGTTTTTCTGCTAGAAATAAAATTAGCAAGATAATGAATAGGACAACTGAATTGCTCTATTTTTAATTTCACTTTAGAAGTGTTAAAAATGCTTCTGTAATATTATAAGTAAGGACTTTGTTTCCTTTGGCCATTGGGAGTTAAGAGCACAGCCATTGGAAGAGATTCTTCTGGGATATTCACCTTTCACCTCCACAGAAGTAAATTTTCTCCTTGAGAAGGCTGCTTGCAAATTCAGCTAATGCAGAGCATGTTGTTCATTTGTTTAAAGGCTTGCAGCCCTAGGGCACGGATACAACATAACTGTTCTTCCAATTAATTTCTGACAAGCTCAGGTGATGACTTTGATATGTCAGATTGTATATGCTATAGGCCTTGGTTGCCTTAGAAACCATCTCTTTTCTTAGGTTTCTGCTTAGGAATTGTAGTTCCCACAGGCAATTCTGCAGAGTATTTTCAGAATTGAATTTGGAAATGGAGGACCCTGTATTCTTCAGAGAAAGCACAGCCTCAGTTTCTTCTGTCAATTCATTTAGCTATCATCCTTGAATATCTCTGGGTATGGTTAGAATCCCTATGATAGGTTTTCCTCAGCTGCGATTAAATTCTAGACTATTTCTTCATCACTTTAGAGTCTGCATTCTCATTTCTCCCAGATCCCTTTCTGCTTGCTTCTGTCACCACATTGTAAGCTGCACTTAAAATACATTTTAGTAATCTGTGGGAATGCACCTTAGACAATACTCATCTACCATATCCTTATAGTGGCTGTTTTTTAATGTTAATTTGTGTAATACTTAGCAATTAGCTTGGCAGATCCTGTGGAGAGAAGTAAATATTTCTTTTTGCTCACAGGTACTATCATTAAAGTTACAAATGAATGTGTTCCTTTTTATCTTCCCTTTATAGTGACCATGTTTGCAGTGTCTACCAAATTACTAACCAGTAGTAAGCTTCAGTCAAATCAAGAGTATTTAGAGTGTGAGGAGGATTGGGAGCAAGACTCTTGGGAGTATAAATAGAATACAATAAGAAAGAAGAGTAGGAGGAAAGTCAGAGACTGAATCAAGAAAGAATAGTCAGTCGTATCAAGTTAGGCTTGACAGATTAACTTCTCTGCAATCCATCCTCTCCCCTCTCCTCAGTGCTCACTGATGTGATCTGAGTTTGGGTCATTTCTCTATTCTTCACCCACATATGCTTTGTCTGGAATATCTTTTCTTTCTTTGCTTACAATGTTATGCCTTCCTGTTAAACCTGTAAAACTCAGATTATTCATCGCCTCTGTGAAACCATTTCCTAGTGCCCACTCCCTATAATTTCTCTTTGTCATGTATAGGTGTCTGTTTCTGAACTTACCACAATATTAGAATTGTTTCTGTGACTATTTCTCCTAGTAGACTGTGAGCTTTTTAAAGATCTGAGACTGTTTTAATCATCTTTATACATCAAGTGCCTAATGTAGAATTTAGCTTTAATGGAATCTTAACAGTAATCAAGAAAGAAAGATGAAGACTTAAAATGGGCCATTCGTTTTAGCAATGAGGGAATAATTGGTGATCTTTACCAGAAGGTTTTATTCAAGTGGTAGAGGTGGAGAGCCATATTGAAGAGGGTTGATAAAGGAATAGAAGAGAGAATGAGTGGGCCACACTTCAAGAAGGCTGGCTGTAAAAGGCAGCAGGGTGGATAGTGGAGGCTTGTAGCTGGCAGGACAGGAATATATATATGGTGCAGTCTTATTCTGAATGTAAGAACTGGGAGATATGAACATGTTTATAGCCTAAGAGAAGAAGCCCTTGAAGAGAGTGGGGTTCAGGAGGATGTGGGAGGGGTTAAATCCAGAGTATGGGACAGAGATGAGCTTTTTAATAGCAGTCTCAATCATGCTTATTCTTACTTTTTATAATTTCAACTTTTATTACAGATTAAAGGATACATATGCAGGTTTGTTATATGGGTGTATTGCATGACTAAGGCTTGGGATACAAATGATCCTGTCAGAGAGTGAGCATAGTACCCAATAAGTGCACACCCGTTTTCCTCTCTCCTCCCATTTAGTAGTCCGCAGTGTCTGTTGTTCTCATCTTTATGTCTATGTGTATTCAATGTTTTCATTCCCATTTAGAAGTAAGAATATGCAGAATTTTGTTTTCTGTTCTTGCATTAATTCACTTAGGATAATGGCCTCCAGCTCTATCCACATTGCAGCAAAGGACATACTTTTTTTTTTTTTAAGACTGCATTGTATTCTGTAGTGTATATGTTCCACATTTTATTTATCCAGTCCATCATTGAAGGGCATCTAGGTTGACTCCATGTTTTCACTATTGTGAATAACATTACAGTGAATATACAAGTACATGTATGTTTTTGATACTGTAAATTATTTTCCTTTGAGTATATACCCAGTAGTGGGATTGCTGGGTTGAGTGGTAGTTCTGTTTTAAGTTCTTTGAGAAATATCCAAACTGCTTTCTGAAGTGGCTGAACTAGTTTGCCATCCTACCAACAGCATTCCCTTTTCTTGAAAGTCTCTACAAGATCTGTTAATTTTTTTGACTTTTTAGTAACCTCCATTGTGATTGGTGTGAGATGGTATCTCATTGTGGTTTTGATTTACAATTTCTTTGCCCTCCTGAACACCCGCTTGTTTTGAGACAAGGTCTTGCTTTGTTGCCCAGACTGGAGTGCAGTGGTGTGATCTCAGCTCACTGCAACCTTGACATCCCGGGCTTAAGCGATCCTCCTGCCTTAGTCTCCAGAATAGGTCTTTGCCCATATTTTAATTGTATTGTTTGTTTTTTGCTTGTTGTTTTAAGTTCGTTGCAGATTCTGGATATTAGACTTTTGTCAAATGTCAAAATATTTACAAATTTTTTTTCTCTGATTCTGTAGGCTGTTTACTCTGTTGGGAATTTCTTTTGGTGTGCAGAAGCTCTTTCGTTTAATTAGGTCCCGTTTATCAATTTTTGTTTTTGTTACAATTGCTTTTGGGGACTTAGCCACAAATTCTTTGCCAAAGCCAGTGTCAGGCAGGGTATTTTCTAGGTTATTGTCTAGGATTTTTATAGTTTGAGGTCTTACATTTAAATCTGTAATCCATCTTGAGTTAATTTTTGTATACGATGAGGGGTCCAGTTTCATTCTTCTGCATATGGCTAGCCAGTTATTCTGGTACCGTTTATTGAATAAGGAGCCCTTTCCCCATTGTTTATTCTTGTCAATTTTGTTCAAAATCAGATGGTTGTAGGTGTGTGGGTTTATTTCTGGGTTCTCTGTTCTGTTCCATTGGTCTGTGTGTCTCTTTTGTACCAGTACCATGCTGTTTTGATTACTGTAGCCTTATAGTATAGTTTGAAGTTGAGTAATGTTATCACAAATGGATGTTAGATTTTATCAAAGGGTTTTTCTGCATCTGTTGAAATGATCTTATTGGTTTTGCTTTTGATTCTGTTTACATGGTGAATCACATTTATTGATTTGTGTATGTTGAATCAACCTTATCTCCCAGGAATAAAGCCTATTTTATCGTGGTGAGTGAACTTTTTGATGTGCTGTTAGATTTGGTTTGCTGGTATTTTGTTGAGGATTTTGAGGATTTTTGCTTCTATGTTCATCAGAAATACTGGCCTGAAGCTTTTTAAAAAATTTTTTTTTAAATTTTTTATTTTGTTGTTGTTGTTGTATGTCTGCTAGATTTCGGTATCAAGATGGTGTTGGGTTTGTAGAATGGGTTAAGGAGAAGCCCTTCCTCCTCGATTTTCTCGGAATAGATTCAGTAGGACTGATGTCACTTCCTTTTTGTACATTTGATAGAATTCGGGTGTGAATCCATCTGGTCTGGGGCTTTTTTGGCTTGGTGAGTTTTTAATCAGTGATTCAATTTCTGAACTTGAAAGCTGTAGTTTCTTCCTGGTTCAATCTTGAGGTTTTGTGTTTCCAGAAACTTACCCATTTCCTCTAGATTTCCTAATTTCTATGTGTATAAAGGTGTTCATAATCGTCTCTGATCTTTTATATTTCTGTGGGATAGGTTGTAATATCATCTTTGTCACTTTCGATTGTGCTTATTTGGATCTTCTCTTTTTTGTTAATTGGGTCTCAATTTTATTCAATTCTTATTTGATTTTAGTTAGTTCTTCTACCAGCTTTAGAGTTGAATTTTTGGTTTGTTTTGTTTTTTAGTTCCTCTAGGTGTGATGTTAGATTCTTGAGATCTTTCCAACCTCTTGATGAAGGCATTTAGTGCTGTAAACTTTCCTGTTAACATCACTTTAGCTGCCTCCCAAAGATTTTCATAAGTTGGGTCTCTGCCTTTGTTAATTGCAAAGAATTTTGATTTCTGTCCTGATTTCTTTGTTCATCTAATGAACAATAGTTAATTCAGAAGCAAGTTGTTTAATTTCTATGTTTTTGTGTTATTTTTGAGAAATTTTCTTGATATTGTTTTCTGTTTTTATTGTACTGTGGTCTGAGAATATGTTTGGAATTATTTCAATTTTTTTTTTTTTTTTTAATTTACTGAGACTTGCTTTGAGACTCAGCATGTGGTTGATCTTTGAATATGTTGTGTGTGCACATGAGAGCACTGTATATTCTATGGTGGTTAGGTGGAGTATTCAGTAGATGTCTATTAGGTTCAGTTGTTCAAGTATTGAGTTTAAGTCCATAATTTGTTAGTTTTCTGCTTCAGTGATCTGTCTAATGCCGTCAGTGGGGTGTTGAACTCTCCCACTACTGTTGTGTAATAATGGCGGTGTAAATCTTTTCGTAGGTCAGGAAGGACTTGTTTTATGAGTCTGGGTGCTCCAGTGTTGGGTGTGTATATGTTTAGGATAGTTAAGTCTTGTTGAATAGAACCCTTTATCGTTATGTAATGCCCTTCTTTGTTCTCCCTGATTGTTGCTGGTTTAAAATCTGTTTTATCTGATACAGGACTAGCTACTCCTGCTCTTTGTTTTCTATTTGCATGGTAGGTCTTTATTTTTACTTTCAGCCTGTTTGTGTCATTACATGTGAGATGCATCTGTTGAAGGCACCAGACAGTTAGGTCTTGCCTTTTTATTCATCTTGCCATTCTGTGCCTTATAAGTGGGGGTATTTAGAACATTTACGTTCAAGATTAGTATGATATATGAGGTTTTGATCCTGTCTTTATGTTGTTGGCTGTTTTGTAGAGTTGGTTGTGCAATTGCTTTATATTGTCTGTGAGCTATGTGCTTGAGTGTGTTTTAGTGGTAGCAGGTTTGAAACTTTTGTTTGAATGTTGAGCACTCCCTTTAGGAACTCTTGTAAGGCTGGTGTGGTAATGAATTCCCTTAGTGCTTACCTGTCTGAGAAGCATTTTATTTCACCTTAACTTAGAAAGCTTAGATTGGTGGGATATGAGGTTCTTGGTTGTAATTTATTTTCTTTAAGAATGCTGAAAATGGGCCTCCAATCTCTTCTGGCTTGTAAGGTTTCTTCTGAGAGGTCTGCTAACCTGATGACATTCCCTCTGCAGGTGACCTGACATTTCTCTCTAGCTGCCTTTAAGGTTTTTTTCTTTTGCATTGACCTTGGAGAATCTGATGACTGTGTGCCTTGGAATGATCATGTTGTATAGTATCTCGCATGGGTTCTCTGTTTTTTGTGAATTTGTATGTCTTCCTCTGTAGCAGGATTGGGGAGATTTTCATAGAATATATTCTCAAATATGTTTTCCAAGTTGCTTACACTGTCTCCTTCTCTTTCAAGAATGCCAATGAGCTGTAAGCATGGTCTCTTCACATAATCCCATATTACTCAGAGGTGTTTTTTTTTTTTAATTCTTTTTTATGTTTGTCTAAGTTGATTTGAGAAATTGGTCTTAAAGCTCAGATTCTTTCCTCGGCATGTTCTATTCTGCTGTTAATACTTTTGATTGTATTTTGAAATTCTTGAAGTAAATTTTACCCTTCCAGAAGTTCAGTTTGGTTCTTAAAATGGCTATTTTGTCTTTCAAGCTTCTGGATTATTTTACTGGATTCCTTGGATTGGGTTTCAACTTTCTTCTGCATCTTGATGAACTTTCTTGCCATCCAGATTCTGAATTCTGTATCTGTTATTTCATTTATCTCAATGTAGTTAAGAACCATTTCTGGGGGACTAGTGTGTTCATTTGGAGATAAGCGAACACACTGGCTTTTTGAGTTGCCAGAGTTCTTGTGCTGATTCTTTCTTGTGTGTGAGGGCTAGTGTTCCTTTAACTGTGATGTAAGTTGGGTGTAGGTAGTTGGCTTTGTTTCTGGGTGTTTATAGAGGGCCATGTCTCTGTACAGAATATTTATTTGTAGCTAGATTTTTTTTTTTTTTTGAGACGGAGTTTTGCTCTTGTTGCCCAGGCTGGAGTGCAGTGGTGCGATCTTGGCTCACTGCAACCTCCACCTCCCAGGTTCAAGCATTTCTCCTGCCTCAGTCTCCTGAGTAGCTGGGATTTCAGGTGTGCGTCATCACGCCTGGCTAATTTTATATTTTTAGTAGAGGTGGGGTTTCTCCATGTTGGTTAGGCTGGTCTGGAACTCCCGACCTCAGGTGATCCACCCGCCTTGGTCTCCCAAAGTGCTAGGATTACAGATGTGAGCTGTGGCGCCCTGCCCTGTAGCTAGATTTTTAAAAGTTTTTGCTGATGTATACTGGCAAAATGTTTTGGTGGTGTATTTTGGGCTGCAGTCCAGTAGGTGGTGCTTAAGAGTGTTGGTCAGCAGATAGGCTCTTACTTAGCCATACAGCTCTTTTGTATTTTGGTTCTGTTGGCAGTTAGTGTCTGGAGGTGGGAGAGAGAGATGACTCCTTCACCTGGTCCACTCCTAGGTCATGGAGGAGCCCTGTCCAATCACTGGCTCCATGCCCGCATTTCCTTTGTTAGATGTTCTGGTCCATGGGGCTCTCTCAGGCAGGGGCAGATAGGCCGTACCCTTTCTGGGCTGGCCCTGTTGAGTGAGACACACCCCACTCCCCTGCCGGTCTGTGAGCCCGGGCATCAGAGGTTAGATTTTGATGTGACAAGCTGTCCTCATTCCTTTGAGACCAAAGGAAGTTCTAAATAATTGACTTAGAATTGAATCTGGGTGCAGAATCCTTTAAATCAGGTACTTCCTGTTCTTGTCACACCATCAGAGCCAGAGATGAATAGTGTGCCCCAGCAGCAGAGGGTTGGTGGCAGTGGCTTTTACTATGTTTAAGTATAGAATTGATGAGTGAGACGAAGGAGGAGATGTCACCTATTTGTTTCATTTTGGTTTTTGGGAATGTCCTTATTTATTTCAGACTAATCTATCTGGGAAATAGATCTTTAAAAACTTTTGAAAGATGTGCGCATAAGATATTATTGTATATACTCTGCATCATTCAGTTTCAAAGAAAAGTCTGCAGCTATCTTGAGAGGCAATTGAGTAGGTACATGATACCTGCCTATCTGTCCATATTCAAAATTAGATATATTGTATAAGCTGTGGGAAATTATTTCCATATGCAGTAAAGTGACATCATTCTTGGCTGGCTTATGTAAAATTGGCTTGTCCTTTGTCAGCAGAATGACTCAAATTCTACTTCTTGTTTATAAAGCCAAACTAGTATCTCAAAAATTGTATTGACAGGGATAACATGTAGGATGTTTTTCACTGCAGGTAACAAAAGACAACCATAGGTGGCTTAAAGAACCAGGAAAACTTCATTATTTACATAATGAGAATCCTGGATGAAAGGAAATTCTAGGGCCAGTCAACTCAATAACATTGTCAAGATCAAGGTTTTATCCATCTTTCTGCTCTGACATTCTTAGTTCCTCATTGATTTGGCTTTTGTCCTCAGACTTGTCCCCTCTTGATTAAAAGATCCTATAACTCCAAACCAATTAAATCAGAATAGCTGGGGAGGGGGACCAGGCATTAGTCTTTTAAAAGCTCCCAGGTGGTTTTATTGTGCAACTAGCTAGGATTGAGAACACTGAATTACACCAACTAAGAGCCACTCAGGGAATTATAAAACTAGCCCCCCTAAAGCACATGGTCATTTGGTAACGAAATAAATCAGTTCTTATAGCAAGAAATAAGGGAGAGAAATTCAACCAAAAGTGTCTGCCCTACTCCAGATGATGTAAAGTTTTAAAAAATTTCACTTATTCTTTGACTTCGTATATGTTCACTGTTATTACTTAAAAAAGAACTATGTAAATGGTTTCTACTCCCTCACTTGAGAGGCAAATCTCTGGATAAGCGGTTTTATTAACCCAGTGAACTGCAAAGAGAATATTTTGGGCAGGAAGGAAGCAGGAGTATTAAAGCATACTTTTCAGTCACTTTATGTTCAGATAAATGAAAATATTTAAGGTAAATATAATCTATATTGCCTTGTCTCAGGTGGATTGTAGCCAACTCTTTATCAAAATTGATTCCGTTCTTCACAAATTATATCAAATATGCTCTCTGTTGTGGCTTTCTCCTCTCTCTTGTTTTCTGTTTTCAGATGCATTCTCCCTTCACTAACATGTGCCAAAAAGAATTTATTGTCCCTCTTGAACTTTGTCTCATTTAATGGTATCACCTTGTTCCAGTGGATGTAGGTGTACTCAGATGCATGCATTTGTGGCCAAGACATTTCTCTCATACTTAAAGTCCCTGGCTCTTTTCTCTTCACTTCAGTGCACAGAACTTGTGCCACTTCATGGTCTCTCTTTTAGTTTTTAGTTTTTTTTTTTTTTTTTTTTTTGACTCTTACAATTTACGTTAAGGTACCTCCCACCCACACACACTTCATATTCATATTCATATTAATACATTTCTCTTCCTGGAGTATATATCCTATTCATTTGATTATCTGTCTATCCTTACGCTGATATTCTCTTGATTACTGTAGCTTTATAATCAATCTTGAAATCAGTGTATGTCCTTCAACTTTTGGTCTTTTTTTTTTCAAAGTTGTTCTGGTTATTCTAGGCTCTTTTCACTTTCATATACATTTTGTAATAAGCCTTTACTTACTATGAAAAGTGCTAGAATTCTTGGGGAATTACTAATATTGATCAAGTTGCTGACATCTTGAAAATACTATTCGCTAATCCTATATTTCCATTCATTTGGGTGGTTTTAAAAGTATTTCAAAGCAGTGCTTAGTTGTTTTCATTGTATGTGTCTTGTACAAAGTTTGTTCAATTTAATTGGCAGCCAGTGGGATTCAGTTACTAAAGAAAACTCAAAAGATCAAAATGACAATGTCTAGAAATTGATGGCTTATTATAGGAAAAGGATGCAATACAGCAACAGGATTAGAGCATTAAAGATATGCGTCATAGGCAAAGGCTCCCTAATAGCAAGGGGTCTAGAGGGACTGAGCATGACCTCTAATTATTCTCTTTGTTGGCCATGCAGCCACCCTTTTTCTCTCAGGTGACAATCCACTGGTATGTGCACAGAACCTGGAAGTGCAAAATGGAATCAAAGCTGGGACTCATTATACCCTGTTGACAATGGTACAGCCCTCTGGTAGATTTCAATGAGATCAGATGCAAATCAACAAATCTCACTGTTATCAGTAAACATTGCTGACAAGCTGGTACAAACTGCCCTAAAACTCGCCTTGGATATATTAGTACAAAGCAACACTATTAAGGAGTATATTTCGTGACTTGACCCAGAGGTCTGGTGCCAAGTAGGTACACCTTTACTTCACCAAAAACATTTCAGGTAAATTTCAAGTGTGCTGGAATTAACTCATATTTTTCATCCTGTTATAAATGGTGTTCAGGCGCGGTGGCTCACGCCTGTAATCCCAGCACTTTGGGAGGCCAAGGTAGGCAGATCACGAGGTCAGGAGATCGAGACCATCCTAGTTAACACGGTAAAACCCCGTCTCTACTAAAAATACAAAAAATTAGCCCGACGTGGTGGCAGGCGCCTGTGGTCCCAGCTACTTGGGAAGCTGAGGCAGGAGAATGGTGTGAGCCCAGGAGGTGGAGCTTGTAGTAAGCTGAGATCGTGCCACTTTACTCCAACCTGGGCGACAGAGTGAGACTCTGTCTCAAAAACAAAACAAAACAAAACAAAACAAAACAAAACAAAACAAAACAAAACATGTTTCCAACTGTGTATTGCTTCTATATGGAAAATGAAAACACGATTTGCGTATACTGACCTTGTATCTTGTGACCTATTTTGAAATACATGATACATTCTTGGTAACTATAATCACCCTACTCTGCTATCAAACATTAGAACTTATTTATTTTATTTTTTAATTATACTTTATGTTCTAGGGTACATGTGCACAACGTGCAGGTTTGTTACATATGTATACATGTGCCATGTTGGTGTGCTGCACCCATCAACTCGTCATTTACATTAGGTATATCTCCTAATGCTATCCCTCCCCCCTCCCCCCACCCCGCAACAGGCCCCGGTGTGTGATGTTCCCTTTCCTCTGTCCAAGTGATCTCATTGTTCTCACTCACTCCCTATGAGTGAGAACATGCGGTGTTTGGTTTTCTGTTCTTGCAATAGTTTGCTGAGAATGATGGTTTCCAGCTGCATCCATGTCCCTACAAAGGACACGAACCCATCCTTTTTTATGGCTGCGTAGTATTCCATGGTGTATATGTGCTATATTTTCTTAATCCAGTCTATCGTTGATGGACATTTGGGTTGGTTCCAAGTCTTTGCTATTGTGAATAGTGCTGCAGTAAACATATGTGTGCATGTGTCTTTATAGCAGCATGATTTGTAATCCTTTGGATATATACCCAGTAATGGGATGGCTGGGTCAGATGGTATTTCTAGTCATTAGAACTTATTTCTTCTAACTATACGTTTATCTTATTCCTTCTATCTAACCATATGTTTGCACCCATTAACCAACCTCTCTTTATCTCTCTCTCTCTCCTCACAGACACCCTTCCCAGCTGCTTCTGGTAACTATCATTCTATTTTTTACTTCCATGAGATAAATGTTTTTTTTTTACTCTTACGTGAGTGAGAACATGGGATATTCGTCTTTCTGTGCCTAGTTTATGCCACTTAACATAATGACCTCCAGTTCCATCCATGTTTCTGCAAATGATATGATTTCATTTTTTTAATGACTGGATAGTACTAATAATTCCATTGTGTATACCGCATATTCTTCATTCATCCCTTGATAGACACATAGATTGAGTCCATATCTTTGCTATTGTGAATAGTGCTTGCTGCAATAAACACTGGAGTGCACATTTCCCTTTGATAAACTAATTTCTTTTTCTTTGGATGAATACCTTCTAGTGGGATTGCTGGATCATGTAGCAATTCTATTTTTAGTTTTTTGGGAGAGATCTCCATACTAGTTTTAGTAGCTTTTTTGTAGGTTTTTAAAGAATTTTCAAATTGACAGTTATGTAATGTTTGAATAAGGATAGTTTTTGGTCATCCTTACCAATCTCTATGCCTTTTGTTTCTTTTTCTTGCCCTGTTGCACTAAGACCTCTAATACAATGTTGACTAGAAATGGCAACAGCCTTTTTTCTCATCTTAGAGATAAAGTATTGAGTATTTCAGTGTTACCTAGGATGTTACATCTAGAATTTTGGAGGTGTCCTTTATCAAGTTGAATAAGTTCCATTTCTTTCTATTCAGTTTTTTAAAAATCACGAATGGGTGTTGAATTTTGTCACATGCCTTTTTTACATTATTAAGACAATCCTTTATTTTTAGTGGGGAGTTTGTTAATGTAGTGAATGGTGTTTTTTGGTTTTAGAATGTTAAACCAACTTTTCTTTCCTGGCATGTACCCCTCTTGACCATGATTGTTTTTATATGTAGCTTGGTTCACTTTGCAGATATTTTAAGGACTTCTACACCTATGTTTGTGAAACCTATTCCTTTATAGTTTTCTCTTTTTTTTTTGGAGACAGGGTCTCACTCTGTTGCCCAGGCTGGAGTGCAGTGGCACCATCTCTGCTCACTGTAACCTCCGCCTCCCGGGTTCAAGTGATTCTCCTGCCTTAGCCTCCCCAGTAACTGGGATTACAGGCACGTGCCACCATGTCTGACTAATTTTTGTATTTTTAGTAGAGGTGGGATTTCACCATGTTGGTCAGGCTGGTCTTGAACTCCTGGCCTCAAGTGATCTGCGCACCTTGGCCTCGCAAAGTGCTAGGATTTACAGGTGTGAGCCACCCCACCTGGCCTAGTTTTCTCTTTTTTTGTAATGTCTTTGTCTGGTTTTGTTCTTGGTAATGTTTGACTCATAGAATGATTTGGGAGGTATTCCTGCTTCTGTGTTTTATAAAAGTTAATGTAGTGGTATTCTTTTTTTTTTTTTTTTTTTCCAAATTGTCTGGGCCTGGAATTTTTTTTTTTTTTTTGGTGGGAGGGTTTTTATTTTTATTTTGCTTTTTTTAAAATTATACTTCAAGTTCTAGGGTACATGTTCACAATGTGCAGGTTTGTTACATATGTATACATGTGCCATGTTGGTGTGCTGCACCCATTAACTCATCATTTACATTAGGTATTTCTCTTAATGCTATCCCTCCCCCATCCTCCCACCCCACGACAGGCCCAGTGTGTGATGTTCCCCGCCCTGTGTCCAAGTGTTCTCATTGTTCAGTTCCCACCTGTGAGTGAGAACATATGCTGTTTGATTTTCTGTCCTTGCGATAGTTTGCTGAGAATGATGGTTTCCAGCTTCATCCATGTCCCTACAAAGGACGTGAACTCATCCTTTTTATGGCTGCATAATATTACATGGCGTATATGTGCCACATTTTCTTAATCCAGTCTATCATTGATGGACATTTGGGTTGGTTTCACATCTTTACTATTGTGAATTGTGCTGCAATAAACATGCGTGTGCATGTATCTTTATAGTAGCATGATTTGTAATCCTTTGGGTAAATATACCCAGTAATGGGATGGCTGGGTCAAATGGTGTTTCTAGTTCTAGTTTCTTGAGGAATTGCCACACTGTCTTCCACAATGATTGAACTAGTTAACACTTGTAGGAGGGTTTTTAAATAACAAATTGATTTTTTTCTAATAAGTATAGAAGTGTTCGGTTTCTTTTTAAACAACATTCAGTAGTTTATACCTTTCAGTGAATTTGTTCATTCCATCTAAATCACCAAATTTGTTGATAGGAAGCTGTTAATAGTGTTCCTATAATATGTTTTTAATGCCTGTATGATCTGTGGCGATTCTCTCTCTCTCTCTCTCTCTCTCTCTCTCTCTCATGATATTGCTAATTGTCTTTGTTGTCTTTCTTCCTGATTCAGAAGAAAAGACATCAGTTTACTGACATTTCATAGAGCCAATCGTGGGTTCATTTGTCTACTGTGTCACGTTTTTGTTCTGTGATGACAGAACTCTTGTGTTCTAATTGACTGTATGCTTGTGTTTTATCCCTTCATCTTCCAGCAGACATATGCTTTTGGGGACAAATTTGTTATTCTTTTTCTTCCACTGAGTCTTGAATTAAATTGTACTCAGTAATGGTGGACGAAGGTCATGGAAACTACCATAAGTTGATTTATTCTTATGTCTATCCCCTATAGAATTCAATAGCTAAAATGGCACAGAAAGATTTTTATTATCTGGGATGACAAATCTTGCCTTTTTAATCTAAAAGCTGTCTTTATAATGTTGTATAAATATTTGAACTTTATTCACATTCTTAATATACTTGAAATTAATTCTGGTCTTATTTCCTTTGGTATGTAAAGAGAGCATAGCCTTTTTAATAATGCATGCTATTGTTTGAATGTGTCCTCCAAAGTTCTTGTGTTGGAGACTTGATCCCTTATGTGGAGGGAGGGGTTGGAGGTGGGACCTTTAAGAGGTATTTCAGGGATGGGAGCACCGCCCGCATGAATGGATTAATGCTACTATTGTGTGAGTGGGTTTCCTGTAAAAGGACAAGTTTGGCCTCTTCTTGCTTTCTCTTTCACCTGTGTGATGCCTTTCGCCATGTTATAATGCAGCAAGAAGGCCCTCATCAGATGTTGGCACCTTAATCTTGTACTCCCAGTCTCTGGAAGTGTGAGGAAATAAACTTCTGTTGTTGTTGTTGTTGATTGTTGTTGTTGTTGTTCTTCCTCCTCCTCCTCCTCTTCTTCTTCTTTTTTTTCCTTTTTCTTTTAAAATTGAGACAGTGTCTCGCCCTGTTGCCAGGTTGGAGTGCAGTGGCACAATCTCAGCTCACTGCAGCCTCCACCTCCTGGGTTCAAGTGATTCTCCTGCCTCAGCCTCCTGAGTAGCTGGGACTACAGGTGCGTTCCAGCATGCCCAGCTAATTTTTGTATTTTTAGTAGAGACGAGGTTTCACCATTGTTGGCCAGGATGGTCTTGATCTCTTGACCTTGTGATCCGTCTGCCTTGGCCTCCCAAAGTGCTGGGATTAGAGGCGTGAACCACCGTGCCCAGCCTCAACTTTTGTTCTTTATACTTTAGTCTGTTGTATTCAATTACGGCAGTGTAAAATGGAGTAAGGCAATACTTTCATCTGATTTAGGGCATTCTTTTAGCCTTACTCCAAATCTTTCTCCCAAGCTGCAGTAGAGATGAATGCAAAGGAATCCACCCTAAGATATAAAAAAATAGATTTTTTTTTTTTTTTGAGACAGAGTCGCTCTGTCACCCAGGCTGGAGTGCAGTGGCGCAATCTCGGCTCACTGCAAGCTCTGCCTCCTGGGTTCATGCCATTCTCCTGCCTCAGCCTCCCAAGTAGCTGGGACTACAGGCACCCACCACCACACCTGGCTAATTGTTTGTACTTTTAGTAGAGACGGGGTTTCACCATGTTAGCCAGGGTGGTCTCGATCTCATGACCTCGTGATCTGCCCATCTCGGCCTCCCAGAGTGCTGGGATTACAAGCATGAGCCACTGTGCCCGGCCAATAAACGATTTGTATTACAAAAAGACCCACTCTAGGACATAGAGCTCTATCTAGTAACGAGGGCTTACTTAGTACCTTCAGCATATGACCAGAATTATAATTTCATTTAAAAATCTTTCAGAATTGTATCTATCATATAATTTGTAAGGAGAGCCATGTCTTTATCACAGCAGTTAAATTTCCAGGGAGTGTAAATACTTCTATTGTGCTTGACCAACAGCAAGTAACACAAAAGTGGTTATTTGCTGACCTTTTCAAATCTTTCTCAGATGAGGAAAGGTATAAATAAATAAAACAATTCTTTGATTTCTGACAAATGGCCTGGGGACTGAACAGCAGTAAGCTGGGCCTCATTCTACACCTTGTACAGTTTGTTACTACTTTATCTGCTTGTTCAGCCATTCCTCAAAAATGATCCCAAGGGAGCAGAGTGCAGGCTGCATCCTTCCTCTTACCCATGCTAGAAACCACAGTCTCCTCTTTGAACTCAACCTTTTAATTCTCTTATGTTTTTCCATTTTTCTAAAACTGTCACTTGACTCCCTGTCTTCCGCTCTCACTTCCATCTATTTTCAGGTATTGCTCTCACAGTAATCTTCCTTAATGAGCATTTTGATTGTATCATTTTGCCCCTAAACGTTCAGTGCTTACAGAAGAAAGGACTGTAAACTCCTAGTGTTCAATAAACATTCTTTTGGTTTTATCTTCTTGGGACATGTGCTCATCCTCAGTTACTCATCATTTCAATTTCAGTGAAGTTTTCTGATGTTTTTAAGTTTTGTCAAACACATGTAATGTAAAATTTACCATGTTAACCGTCTTTAAGTGTATGGTTCTGTAGGTAAATATATTCATATTGTTGTACAACCAATCTCCAGAAATTTTTCATCTTGCAAAACTGCAACTCTATACCTTTTAAACAGTAACTCTGTAATTCCTGATTTTCTCCTCCTGTCAGTCCTTGGCAGCCACTATTCTTTCTGTTTCTATGAATTTGGCTACTCTAGATACCACATATAAAATGGAATTGTATAGTATTTGTCTTTTTGTGACTGGCTTGTTTCGCTTAGCATCGTATTCTCCCTGTTGTAGCATGTATCGGAATTTCTTCCCTTTGTAAGGTTGAATATCAGATCTCTTTTTAAGAACGGTTTTCTTTGTTTGATTCTGTTTTTTGTTTTTAAGGGAAGAGGGTTGAGGATGTTAGTGTATTTGGTGTCTGAGAAGGATTACTGCAGGTTGCAGGTAGGGTAGGGGAGAAAAGATTTTGGAGCTTCTTAAGTTTTAACTTTGCATAGTGATTCAATAACTTATTTTTGGAATCATTTTTTTCTTTATAGTCTTTATGATACCTATCTTTTCACTGAAAGCCTGTTAAAACTGTAATGTAAATATTTTTTGAAATCCTGATAAACCATTCAATGTGAAAAATGTGTACTTTTTGGAGTTCTGTTAATTATTGATAGAAATGTGAATGACAAAGTTTACTTTGATTATTTAATGAAGCTTTTTTAATGTAATAAAGTCGAGGCTCTAATTTGGATAGAACATTTATTTTTCTATTTCCTGAGTGGTAGATACGATAGTCTCCTGAAAGGGTTAGGTCTTGGCTTTTGTGATCTGAACCATCCAAAGAAATTCTTTAGAAGAACTCTGATCACTTCACATATACAAAGTGTTCTCCTTTTTCCTAAATGTGAATTCCGAAGTCCTTAGCATGTTTTATGATATGATTGAAAACTAAATTTCTTATTCTCTCTTGCACCAGATGCTAATTGACTCCTCACTCACTTTCACCCCTCCCTGCATCCCCATCAGATGACTGATAATTTTCCAGATGTGGTATGTATATTTTGGCCTTGTCCTCACATAACAAATATTCTCTCTCCCTGGAATACCATGTTCTTGTTTCTTTGAGTGGAATCTCACTAGTTGATTGCAACCTTTGTCTGCCAGGGTTCTTCTTCTGAACCTCACTCAGACAATGATTATTTGAGTGACTATTTTCTTAGTTTTCCCAAGGTTGGTACATGAATATTAACATTCTAGATGTGAAAGAAGTTAATTCATGACCTTCAATGGATGCTTTAGGGCATCAAGTGTTCATTTTCTTGCAGACTCCCCATCAAGAAAGGTCTAGTCTGAGTGTTTCCTTCTTTTGACCTTGCAGAGATTTCATCCTCCTCTGGAACATTTGTTTTATTGTAATTATTTGTTTGTAATACCTACTTTTCCATCAGACTGAGCATCTGTAGAACTTTGTCTTATTTATTCTTATATCCCAGGATTCAGTACCATGCCTGAAACAGAGCTGATGTTCAGTAAATATTAGTGGAATAGATTATGCTGACTTCCTAAAACTAGTTCAGCATGACTATAGTTCAAGTTGTTCATTTCCCTTTTTTTGTTGTTGTTAAGAGATGGAGTCTGTCTCTCTCTGTTACCCAGGCTGAAGTGTAGTGGCACCATCATAGCTCACTGCAGCCTCCAAAGCTCACTGCAGCCTTCACTTCCTGGGCTCACATGATTCTCCCACTTCAGCCTCCCGAGCAACTGGGATTACAGGCGTGCGCGCCATTTCTCCCAGCTTCATTTCCTTTCCTTACTTATTTTTACATTATGTTCTTCCTTAAAATGAACATCTTAACATATACTGCCTTCTTCTCCAGTTGGCTATGTATCTATCACACTCCAGCACTTGTTTCTTGTTACCTGTGTAGGTACTTTACCTGCCTAGAATAGAGTTAAAGCTCCTAATGACAACCTATTGCTATGAACTTTTGGAACCTCCAGTGCCACATTTGTAAGTCAAACTCTTGTTGATTAATTGACAATCAATATGGGAAACTGTGTGAGATGATGCTTTTGCTTAATTTTATTGGGCACACATACTGTTGAACTATTTATTTGAATAATATGTTGTTGCCTTTATAGATATCCATTTCCATTTTCTTAGTTGATGATTTTCACTATACATTATGATTTTCGGTTATCCTTTGAGTGTTTGATCTACAAATGATTGCTTGCCTAGGTGATGAAGAATTTTCTCCGTTCTTCTTGTATTCCTATCTTTCCAGTATGTAGAGATGGAAATGCATATTGGTTGTTGTTTGTTATCTGCCATTTTGTTAAGTATTAACGTATGCGTAAATTCACAAAGAGGTGACTCTTTAAGTTGGCAGAACTAGACTACTCAGATACAATTTCCTCATTCTCAGACTCGGGAGGATGAGGATAGTGCATCTTGTCTTCGTAGAAGAGGCCCTGTAGTTAGAGTGTGTGCTTTGGAGTGTTAGAATGGGTGTTCCGAATGCAAGAATATGATTGTTTCAGTTTTGTCAAGAAAATATTTAGCTGGACTGTGGTATTCTAACAATATTAGAATACAACAAAAGATTTATCATTATATCTCCTTACCTGCCTAACCTGTGAAGAGAAACAACAGGTTTGATATTTTGTAAACTGCTATAGAATCAGCTAGTAGTTTTCTGTTCTGTTGGCTTGTCTTTCTCCCCTCCTTAATGCTTGAGATAGTATCTGTATACTTTTGAATATGTTTTGGAAACGTGTTTTCAAAGTTCTGAACTTGTGAAATGTTAAACTGTTCCAAGGTTGTAAGTAGCTTGTCGTGTGTAAAGAAAAGTCTGCAAGACGAGAGATCAGAAGACCTGTGAATCCTGACTACACTATGCGCTATATCCTGATCATAAGCAAATTTCCTAACCTCGTATCTCCCCAATTCCTTCCTACTTTCTTTTCACCACTTTATAATGTATCTATCCCCAGAAAGCAGTGACCCCTTCCCCTGTTCTTCATAAAGAATTTGAGGATGGTTTTGTGTGCTAGACACTGTGCTAAATAAAAACTAGTATATAGTAAAGTTAGAATTCAAATCTAGTTTTTTTTTTTTTAAACACCAAAATCTATGCCCTTAATCAAGGTATGTACTATCAGCTATTAACTGTCTTTCACCACAATTAATAGAATGATTATCTTGAGTATCTTCTTTAGGGATAACTATTAATTCAAAGGAAGCTCCTTTTTAAAATACAACACTGGAAAAAGAAAAGTATAGAAATTCTTAACATAGCACTGTTCCAGTAAGCCTATTTGTAGTTTTTTTTTTTTTTTTTTTTTTTAAAAAAAAGGATGAGAAGGGGAGGAAGAGGGAGGGGGAGAGAAAGTGAGTGGTGTCTGTGTGTGTGTGTGTGTGTGTCTTGTGGCTGATCAGGTGGAACCCATCACTACTTTGTCCAGAAAACTCAGGAGTACGTCTGTTACAGGATGTACAGATTGATTAAACCTTATCCAATGTGCATGGGACCAGAAGTGCTTTGGGTTTTGGAGTTTTTGATTTTGGAATATTTGCATTATATTTGCCAGTTCACCATCCAGAATCCAAAAATCTGAAATCTAAAGTGCACCAATGAGCATTTCCTTCAAGTATCCTACAGATTTTGGAGACTTTTGGATTTGGGATTTGGGATGCCTAACATTTAAGAGTGAGTTTATGTAACTTAAAATGTACGAAATCCAACAAAAACTGACTGCAAATATGTCAGGTGGTGGGAATTTTTCTTTGAAGCAATCATTTATGTTTTTATTAGTCTTTCATTTATGCAAAAGAAGGTGAGGTGTCTGATATCTTTGACAAAATTTATGGTTACAATAGCAGCCTATTATTTTCCCTCAGATATATATCATTTCTCTCTTCTGGTTCTGTTGTGTTTACAATAAGTTGCTGTTCTTTTGTAATTTTCTGAAACTTTTTTCTTTGAGACTAAGTTATCTAAAACAAGCAAACCCTCCCAAAACAAAAAAGTTTCCCAGAGTGAGTTGTTTCCATTGCATGGAAAAAGACAGGTATGTACTCTTATTTTTTTTCTATGTGTGCCTTGGTGAAAATCACCCATCCCTCCTGTTAACATAGTGAATTTTTGAATGAAAATATCCTAACACATGATACCTGTTTCATGAATTTATCTTTGTAGATTTGACCAGAACCAATTTTATATATGGAAAGTAAATTTAATTATACCAATCCCCCAGACTTGAGTGTAGAGACAACTCTGAAGAACTATCAGTCCAAGCAATCTATAAAGCTAAATGTTTGCAGCCACCATTTTCTAAATCCAATGTAGGAAAAAGGAAAAAGCATAGTTCCCAGAGAAGGCAATTGGAGTTGAATGTATTCTGCAGACCTTATACTCTACGATTTACAGATACATGCTGTCTCCAGCAGCTTTTGTTTTGTTTTGTTTTTTTGGCTGCTTATTTCACAATTTCTTTTTTTCATACTTTTCAAATTAATGATCCTTTGCCAGCAGCATTCTTTCAATATATCAGACTTTATTCAATATTGCAAGCTTTCTGCTACCTTTGTTACTCAGGGTCATTTCCACCCAGGTGAACAATATTACTTAGCAGCAGTATTTTTTTTTTAGAACCTTGGAACCTTTAAGAATCTTTGTTTTTTCAGGCTGGGCGCAGTGGCTCATGCCTGTAACCCCAGCACTTTGGGAGGCCGAGGTGGTCGGATCACCTGTGGTTGAGAGTTTGAGACTAGCCTGACCAACGTGGAGAAACCCTGTCTCTACTAAAAATACAAAAAATTAGCCAGGCGTGTCCTGTAATCCCAGCTACTTGGGAGGCTGAGGCAGGAGAATCGCTTGAACCTGGGAGGCAGAAGTTGCAGTGAGCCGAGATCGTGCCATTGCACTATAGCCTGGGCAACAAGAGCGAAACTCTGTTTAAAAAAAAAACCAAAAAACCTTTGTTCTTTCTGATCATTGCTGTTTTTCTTCATTATATCTCTGAGACATATCTATATAAATTGAATTGAATTCATGTAAAATATACTTAATGTGTAAGTTTTGTTCTTTTTTTAGGTAAGTCAATTTCTGGTATTTTAGCAGAAAGCACTTTTTAATCTATTGTTTTTAAAGTAATCTGTAGGTAAAGGAATCTGAAAAATAAAGCAAATGCTCATGTGTTGGAAATGAGTACCTTTGGTTGCCTCTGGACTGCTTTCCTTTTGCTGTCCTATGGAGGTTACATGAAACAATCCCATTTCTTTGACATTTCCTCACTTTTGGGTTCTCTCATCCCTTTTAGAGTAAGGCACTGCCGAAATAGACCTGTTTCTAGGCAATTTCTAGTTGTTCTCTTATTTTTAGTTTTGCTTGTTTTGTTATCATAGGTTTAAAATGTAAGTAAGTGGCTAGAAAGACCTGGTTCTTGTAGTTAATTCTATAAGCATTTATTGAGGGCACTGTGCATCAGTCCAACAAAGAAATAACAATCAAATCAAACTAGAGAGCAGTTCCAAGTCAACTTACTAATAACCTATTGTGCAAACAGTTACCACAAGGCCAGGCATGTTGGCTGGTGCCTGTAATACTAGCACTTTGAGAAGCTGAGGTGGGAGGATTGCTTGAGCATAGGGGTGGTTTGCAGTCAGCCTGGTCAACATATTGAAACCCATCTATACAAGACAATAAAAAAAATTAGCCAGGTATGATGGTGTGTGCATGTGTTCCCAGCTACTTTGGGAGGCTGAGATGAGATGATTTTTTGAGCTTGGGAGGTTGAGGCTGCAGTGAGCTGATTGCACCACTGCATTCCACTCTGGGTGACAGAGTGAGACCCTGTCTCAAAACAGACAAACAAAAAAGCCAAAAAAACAAAAGAACCCTCCAAAAAAAGTTACCATAAAAATTTCAACTGAAAACACGTGTTTATTATCATTCTTTGGATCAGAAGTCTGGTTCCAGCTTAGCTGGGACCTCTGCTGAGGGTCTCACAAGGCTGCAATTAAGTGTTGGCCAGTTTGCTTTCTCATCTAGGAGCTTGACTGGAGCAGAATCCTCTTTCAAGCTCATTCATATTATTGGCAGAATGCATTTTTTTTTTTTTTTGACAGCTGTATGACTGATGGCTTCACTTTTTCTGGCTGTTGGCTGGAGGCCACTTGCTATGGACTGAATGTCCCCCTTCACCAATTCTTACGTTGAAGCCCTGATCTTCAATGTGTTGGAATGTAGAGGAGGAGGTATTATATATTAATCACCTTTCCATATAATGTTACTTAATCGTGGGAGTGACATCCAGTCACCATGACCATATTCTGTTTATTAGAAGATAGTTATAGGTCCTGCCCACACCGAGGGTGAGGGGATTATACAAGGGCATTAGCACAAGGAGACAGGATCCTGGGGGCTGGGCATCACCTCAGGGTCATTCTCCCCTAGGCAAGATGGAAATAAATGGATGGTAAATAAACCTCAAGTGATTACAAATGGTATATTTTGTTGCTTGTATATTGTGTTCATGCGAGGACTAGATTGAACAGTATGTTACAGCATGGCTGCTATTGTGACTGGATTGTGTACATGCCAAGAATGAGGTCTATCTCATGAGACTCAGCAGTTTCTGTGCCCTGCCACTCTGTGAGACAGAACCACATATGTTTAAGCCTCCACAGTGGAAGCCAGAACTTTCTTCACCACTATTCATTAAGATTTTCATAAAATTATTCATATTGTTGCTTTTGTCTAAAGTAGCAAGTGGTACAAAGATAAATTTCTGGTTAGAATAAAAGTCTCAATAAAAGAATAAGCATATACAGAAGATAATTATTTTTTCAGATTTATACATTCTTAGCAACATGATATTTTTAAATTTCACAATAAGTTTAACTTGAATTTGTCAAGACTATTTGCTTATTTCCATTGAACATTTTCATTTTTTATTTTTTCCCCTACTTAATACTAGGCCTTGTGTTACATTTGTGAGTTGATATCACAAATTTAACGACCTAAAGGAGTGACCTTTAATTTTGGATATAGGTTAAAATCAGAGATATCAAACTTCTTGGGGTCTTGTGTCTACATCCTTGGTTTGTTGATGCCAGTATGAACAACAATGACAGATGCTTTAATTTTAAAGATTTCTGGGTTAAATTTACTTATATTCCTGAAATAAATGTACTGATTTAATAATGAAAGAAGAAAAACCTTGATACTCAGATCTTTTTCGAATGTTAAGTTTTTATAATAAACCATAATCTTCCTAAAAATTGTTTACACATTTTAAACTTTTTTTTCCTTTTTTTTTTTGAGACGGAGTTTCGTTCTTGTTGCCCAGGCTGGAGTGCAATAGTGTGATCTTGGCTCACTACAACCTCTGCCTGCCGGGTTCAAGCGATTCTCCTGCCTCAGCCTCCCAAGTAGCTGGAATTACAGGCGTCCACCACCACACCCAGCTAATTTTTTGTATTTTTGGTAGAGACGTGGTTTATCCATGTTGGCCAGGCTGGTCTTGAACTCCTGACCTCAGGTGATCTACCTGCTTTGGCCTCCCAGTGTGCTGGGATTACAGGCGTGAGCTGCCGTGCCCGGCCTAAACTTTTCTATTAAGCGCAACAAAAACAACAAAAATTAGGATGGAAGGGACTTTAACAGATACGTCTTTTCCCTTAGAAGTACTTTCGATCCTGTGATAGAGACATGAGAGTGTGGTGTGTATGGCGAACTTTATGGCATTCTGTTTGGTACGTAGGATATCCATACAATCATTCAGGTAGTGAACGACATTGGGCTTTTATTATGTACCACACCCTCTGCTATAGAGCCAGAGAGTGAGGGTAATCCATACAGTAGTTGTCAGGGCAGCTCCATGTTAGCCGCATACACACTATTAGTAAATAAGTAAGTAAATCAGGTAAATCACAGTACAGTGAGCAGTGTGAAGGAAATAAGCAGAGTGCTGTAACTAAGACAAACTGTGGTGGAGGGGATCCTTTAAATGTGGTGGCCAGCAAAGACCTCTCTCAGAGGGCACATTGGATCTGAGGCCTGAAGACTGGGAAGGAACCAACTGAAGCCTAGGGAGGAGCTAGCCATCTAAGAGGTGGGCAAGAATTCTAAACAGAGGGCAGACTGTGTGAAGGCCTTACAGTGGGAGACAAATTGGTATGATCTAGCAATAGAAGGCCAATGTGAAGAGATTAGAGACAGTGATGAGTATGGAAATAGTACCTTCTGAAATACAAAATACAGGGTTTTTAGTAGGAATAGTAGGAAGGAAAAGAAATGGATCCATAGTTACTGGCAAGGTGAAAGGTAAATTAGAAAAGTGTCATGTTCTGAAAACCCCATGGATGAAGCATTGAGGCACAGTGCGAAGCCATAGATACGTCAGATGAGGTTGGAGAGGTAAGCAGTGGTGAGGCTGTGTGCCTATGGTAAGGAGTTTGTGTTTTACTCTAATTTGGGAAGCTGTTGAAGGATTCTGAACAGGTTAAAGATAGGATCTTGGTCTGTTTCCCCTGGCTGCTGTTGGGGAAAGGAGAAGCAGATGTCCTAGGTTAGGCAAGCAGTAGCTTGGACTGGGGTACTAGGTACTGGGATGTAACAGAAATATATTTCTGAGATAGAATTGATAGGATTTCCTAATGAATTAAATGATGAGGGAAAGAAAAGAATCCAGCATGCCTCCTAAGTTTTGGACCTGAGTCTGAGAATTAAAGATTTGTAGAGTATAGTGGAAGTCATTGAAGTGGAAAAGGTAGGCTGGGGTCAAACCTTATGAAGAGTTTGGGTTTTATTGCTTAGTGACAGGCAAACATAAGGAAGGATGTTACGTGTTCAAAGTTATATTTTAAGCTGTGACTGGTAGCAGTGTCAAGCCAGGTGAGAGAGACTTGAGAGGAAGAGGAAACCAGGTTAGAGAGGACTGCAGTACTCTTTTTGTATTGGTTAAGAAGGTTTGATTTGAGACTGATGTTAGGGGGTGGGTTGTGAGGGGAAGTTTTGAGAGATAAGAAAATGAATTGACTAGATGTGGTGACAATGCCTCACATGTGATAGATGTCTAATAAACATGTGAATGAAAGTAGCAGACTGTGGTGAACAGAAAAATCATATCAGGATATTTATGGAGAAAATAGTGAGTTCCATATTTTAGTAAGGTTGACATGCCTTCTAGGCATCTAGGTGAAAATGCCTGTTAGGCAGCTGGACTTTTCTGGGTCTGGAACACTAGAGAGTTTGGGATTTGAGAGTAATTTGTGTAGGTAATAGGTGAGGTCATATAAAAATATCTTCTACAAAAGTAAAATGTAGGGCGAGAAGGCTGGAAATAGTACCTTCTGAAATACAAAATACAGGGTTTTTAGTAGGAATAGTATGAAGGAAAAGAAATGGATCCATAGTTACTGGCAAGGTGAAAGGTAAATTATAAAAGTGTTACGTTCTGAAAACCCCATGGATGAAGCATTGAGGCACAGTGCAAAGCCATAGATACATCAGGTAAGAATATTTTAGTTATAAATATCCTTCTGATATATCCTCGTGTATTTGAGTATGGTCAAAGGCTAATTTCATAGAGTGATGAGAAGAAATTTTAATTAGTTTGAGTGATGGGAGAAGACTATTTTTACAAAAAACTTAGTTAAAATGGGAAGGAGAAAGCATAGCAAGAGAAATGTTTCAATGATGGGAGTATGTAGAGTTTCTTAATAAATTTTTCTTCCAGTGACTATTGTTGAAAACCATGTGTTGGGGGATACTTTGAGAATGTAATATGTAGACTACCTGTGTAATTGGACTTCTAAGTCAAAAAATGCTGAGCAGGTTAGGATTGATTTGTTTTGGCGGGGGGCAAATATTGGATAATAGTAGCTTTTATACATTTATTTATGGATTTGTTGATATTAGAATAATACCTACTTTTAGGATGATTAGACATAGTTTGGGCTACCAGATCAGAGCAATTTTAAGTACCATAAAGATGTTGGCCTTTGAGATCCTTTAGCCACATTGTAGAAATAAGGGTGAAATGTCCCGTCGTGGTAGTATGTAAATCCAGTTTTGCAAATCAGAAAATAAGTGATCAGTACTCCTTAAGGTTGTTTCCATCTTCATTTGGTATCCCAGTGATAATGTACTATTTGGCAAAGCAACAGGCTACATTTTGAAAAAGATTTACTCGTCTACCCAGCCACTCATCCTGTCAGCCATGCTCATGTCTCTCACCAGCAAAGGATTTGAGGTGGCCCACCTTAAAAACAAAAAAAGAAAAAAAATAAAGTAACAAAATGGCAAAAATGTGAAAAGTGAAAATCTGGTATAGTGAAAATATATTTCATTGAATATGAAGGCAAGGGCAAGAATGTATGCACACACAACGTTGATGTGCTTGCAATTAGGGCATGTATGTAGTTTTTATAATTGAACATAGTATTTAGAAATTTGTCTGTAGTATTCTTGATGTCCAAATTGAAAAGGAAGGCAAAGGTTTTAACTTCATTCTAACTGTAATAGTGGAAAATAACTTTTTTTCCCCTCAGGAAATGCTAGTTTTTACTAGCACTGATCTTAAAATAATTATTTGGGGCAATTTTGAGTAATGTATTAGTCGATCTATTAAAACAATGGAGAATGCAAGCTCTTATATAACTATTAACACCCGGTTCAAGTGTCCTTCATGAATTCACTCAAACATTTAGTAGGCCATTACACTGACTCAGTGGAGTAGTGGGGATCAGAAACCATATCGCACTGGATTGAGAGGTGAATAAGACGGTAAAATGCGAGACATTTTAGGTAGACTTTCAGAGGTAGTTTGGCTTGGATGATAAGGTAATAAAGGGAATGTGGTGTTAGGGACTCTGCCCCTTCCCTCCTTGTGTGTTGGTTGACTTTTTGAGCATACGTATCCTGACAGTGAAAACAGGAAAGAAAGAGAACAAGCTGTGCTCTGTAAAGCCTTTCTGCAAGTGTGAAACACTCTCAATTTCAGTGGTATTTAATAGTCTTAGGATAAGAAAGGGAAGGGAAGGAAGAAAATTAAAGGGTAGGAGTGATACCAGTAAAGGTGAAGGTAAGAATGTAAAAGTGGGGTGTGGAGGAGCTGTCTCTCAATTTGCTTGATTCATTCTGAAAATATTCAGCTACCTGCTCATACCAGGCAATGTGTAAGGGCTGGAGACACAGACATGACGAAGTCTGCCTTCATGGAGCTCACATTCTAATGCAGGTATCCTCCACAGTATTATGAGCCACTGGATAGCAGTTCTTATGTAGCAGTGTCTGGCATGGTGCTTGGCATACATAGTAGTCACCCAAAAAATGAATTAGCAAATCTCTTTTGCATCTATTTGTTCTACCCTTTTGGTTTAGTCTTATCTTTGGTATAGCAGGCATGTCAGAAATGGGTAAGTTTTTATACACCAATAATGAACTTTGAAGAATACATAAAAAATACATGAAGAGTTTTTAAAAAGCTACCATCAACATTATCTGCAACCCTTCTGTTATGTATGGTTACTGTTAGAAGTTTTTGCAGCTCAGAATACGTAGTTTCTTAGGTCATCATAAATGTTTGAGTGTTCTTCATGTGGAAAGTACTTGTTGGGGAGCATGAGTTAAGTAAGGCTGAA
The DNA here is from genome assembly GCF_002776525.5 of Piliocolobus tephrosceles. Classification (NCBI taxonomy): domain Eukaryota; kingdom Metazoa; phylum Chordata; class Mammalia; order Primates; family Cercopithecidae; genus Piliocolobus; species Piliocolobus tephrosceles. Next base: position 98,491,331 of record NC_045446.1, read on the forward strand.
TTCCATCTGAATAGATGCACAATTTCACTACAAGATATAATATAATGAATGTTCAAAGTTGTATGGGCATGGAGAAGGAGATAGTTAATTAGGACTGGCTATTTGTTTTCCTTCCTAATCGATATACATCTGTTGTATTTGTAATGCAGTGGAACTTGAAAATTATATTAGCCTGAACACTGGGCCCCAGGAGGGGTGGGTAAAGATGGTTCGTTTTTACAGTCTAACTTTTGAACCTATTTTTTTTTTTTTTAAATTAGGTGTTATTTGATCTTATTATGTTTCATGAGAGCCATGATGACAATCTGTGTGGAGAAGAATAGGAGATGCTTCACTCAATTGTATTTATAGATTACAAATTTGGTTTGGAGGACTGGGGTGTGTGTGTGAGAGAGAGAGAGAAAGATGAGGGGAAGAGGTTGACAAGTAGTGACAGTGTTGAAAGTGGTGTGAAATTTATTTGCAACCTACTGATTGGGTTCACATCTCTAAAATGAGGATGTTGGATTAAATAGCCAAGCTTTATCCAAAGTATAAATGTTCATGATTCCATGGAACCTGTGGTTTGTTTTGGATTAGTCCCACATGTCAGTGATAAGTGCATGCGCGCGCACACACACACACAAAACTAGAAATCCTGGGAATTTTAACTCTCTTTTTCTCCGAAAAACCCAGAAAACTCGTTGAACATAATGTTATTACTTTAGAGAGATGTGTTTAAAAGTGAGCACCCAGCATGTTGCCTTTTTGGTGAGTAGGAAAGAATCTTCCAACCTCACCTCCAACCTGTTTTCCACCTGCCCCAGACACACACCCACACAATCACCATTCTTCTTTTCTCTGCTTTATACTTAATGTCATAGCTCTGAAACATTCTTACCATTTTTCCTTGCCTATCTCCAGTGGAATATAAACTCTCCAAGGGAGATGTTTGTTTTGTTAACCTTCCATAGTGATCCCTTGTAGGAGATCACTAGATTCTGTTGAATCAGTCGTAGCTGACCACTTGATACACGGTGTGAGTATGCATTGACCATCATTTTGTACTCAGCAGTGTACCCAGTACAGTGTGTGTGTATATTGGGGATGACAGTATTGACTTTGGCTGTATGTACATTCAGTCGTCACCTTATGGAGATAAATGGTATGTATAAAAATTAGGAAATGTGACAGTCAGACCTGTAAAGTTAAGGGCTAAATTATATGGTAGGAATTGATCCAAGGTCAGCATATTGGAATGGGCAAAAAATGGCTTCATGAAATAGGTGAAACTTGAACTGGACTTGTAAAAGGATACTGGGGTACAAGTAAGGAAGGATATTCCAGGAAAACAGCCTTCATGATACCTCCTCTCTGAACTTTCTCTCATCTTACTCTCATCTCTCAGGATTTATTTTTGAAAAGGAAACAAAAAGTTATTCACCATCCTCTGCCGTGATCTGGTATATCACACTTAATTAAATTTAAATAATATTTTTAATGTAACCATTTATATAGTATCTTTTTCTCAAAACAAACAAATAAACAAACCCAGAAAACTTGTTGAACATAATGTTATATAACCTTAGAGAGATTTGTTTAAAAGTGATCACCTAACATGCTTGCCTTTTCAGAGAGTAGGAAAGAATCTTCCAAACTCTGACTGTGGCTCTATGTCCAATTAATATTTTGTCATTAACTGCCTACCAGTTTCCCAGTGCTTTATACTCTAGAAATGACAAGTGATTCTACTGAATTTTGGTTAGTTGGGACAAATAGATCAAAGGACGATTATAAAAGGGAAACACAGGAAAGGGGAATTAATTATAAATATTGGGGGGGAAGAGAGCTGAGTAGTTAGGCATGATAGGCATCAATTATTGCTAGACACTTGTTATATTTTTCTTATATGTATTGCAATTATACATATGTAGAAGATCTTGATCTTTTTTGTTATGTTCACTTGAATTTTTTTTTTTATCCTGGTACTAGTTAGATATAAGCATGTTACTATGTTCCTGATTTTCTTCTAGGAAAAGTATCGATCACTTTGCTTTGATAGCCTGCCGCCAGCCTGCTCATTAATTTCCATATAGCTGTTGTTAGAGACTTTGCCCAGGAAACTAAATGCTGTTTGTGGAATAGACAACAAAATCAATAACTGAGACATTTTTAGAAAATCTAGTTAACTCCTTGGATTTGTTAAATCATGAATACGCTGAATACTATGCCTTTGAAATAAGCTTAATTTTTGCCACACAGCACCAGTGAATCTTGCTACAGTTGATACATGTAGTCAGTTAATTAACTGCCTTTGTTTTCAGTTGACTTTTTTCATTCTGTGTTTTTTTATGGTATTATATCTCTCAAAAATGTGCAATCGAAGGAGAGTATTAGTATTTCATAGATTTCTGATCAACCAGTTAGACGTGTCACCTCTCTGCCTGCACTGATTTATAAATATATTTAAGCTATAGTAGTAAACACTGAATTGCCATTTTGTAGTTCTTAGATATTATTACTCTTTTATCAACTTATATATGTTCTTCCATAACTGTTGACTAGATTGATTGTAGCATGTGCTAAAAGATGTAAAATGGAGATTTCTGAAATTGTAAAAAAGCAGCCATGAAAAAATGCTATCAGCTGGGTGCAGTGGCTCACGCCTGTAATCCCAGCTCTTTGGGAGGCTGTGGTGGGTGGATCACGTGAAGTCCAGAGTTCGAGACTAGCCTGGCCAATATGGTGAAACCCCATCTTTACTGAAAATACAAGAATTAGCTGGGCGTGGTGGCTCATGTCTGTAATCCCAGCTACTCGGGAGGCTGAGGCAGGAGAGTCTCTTGAACCCAGTAGGTGGAGGTTGCAGTGAACAGAGATCGTGCCACTGCACTCCAGCCCGGATGACAGAGAAAAACCCCCTCAAAAAAAAAAAAAAAAAAAAAAAAAAGTCACGAACATTTACTGTTTATGAACAGATTTGTACCAAGTGGCTCCTAAATTGGTACAAAATTCATGATGTATGTTTTTGAAAACAGAAACAAATACTATATATACTTTCTTTCTGATGTTGAAAAAAAATTAAGAGCACATATTTCTTTAAGAAAAATACCTATAGAATAAATTCCTAAAAGTGAAATGACTAAGTCAAAGGGTATGTAAATTTTGAATGTTGGTAGATACTGTTAGCTGCACTAATTCACATTTCTACTCATAATATCTGATGCCACTTTTTCTTCAAACACAATATCTTTTCAAATACTTTATCTTTTCTGGTTAAGAAGGAATTCTTATCTTAGTGAAGTTTACCTTTGCATGTCTTATTTTATGAGTGAGCTATTTATATTGACTGTTCTGGGAACTGTCCATATCTTTTACCCAATTGGGCTGATGATCTTAATTTTCTTACTCTTTATTTGCTGTCTGTATTGTGAAAATTTATCTTTTGCTTCCAATCTGAGGACATGCAAATAACTTGATTTTGTTTTGTTTTTCAGATTGTCATTTGTTTTGGGTCATATTTTTAAACTTTTTATGTTGGTGAATTTGCCAATTTTGTCTTTTGTGTGTTCTAAATTTCATGTTAAAGTTGAACAGGGCCTTCACTACTCTAATATTATAAAAGAATAAACCCTGGGAGAATTCTAGTACTTTTATGGTTTAATATTTTGCATCTAAGCTTTTGATTCATTTGGAATTCTGTTGCAAGATGTGAAGTGTGGATCCAGCTTTATTTTTTTCTATATAACTACCCAATTATTCCAATATTGCCTATTAGTCAATCTTTTCTACTGATTTAACCTGCCAACTTTATCTGAAAACCTTATGTATTTTGGGTCTGTTTTTGGTCTTTCTGTTTCATTGATCTGTATATGTTTGTTTATAATGTTTAAACGTATTAGAGTGTTACTCATACTTATTTCTCATCAGAGTTTGCTGAAATTCTGAACTTAAACTGTTTTTATATTGATTTCTTGACTTGGAGACTTCTGGTGGTGTAAATTTGGGCAATCCACCATAAGGGTTTATTCTGGATGTTTTTTCGTCTCCTTCTCCCTATTCTTTACCTTCCACCCAAAGCTTTATTGGGAAGTATAGAGTAATACGTATTCCAGAAAGGTTACATTTCTCTAGCTATTCAGATGGTGTAGACATAGACTAAGAGATGGTAGGTCTTTGTGTTGTAAATGAAACATGGCCTTGTCTAGTTTTAATTTTTTGTATAAAGATTATTTGCAGTCTAAAGGGTGAATTTTTCTTCCCCTTTATTAGTCTCTATTTGTAACCATGGCGTTTTTCATTTTTAATTAATTTTAATTAATTTTAATTTCATTTTTAATAATTTGTGAAATGTTGATTTTTACTTTAGGTCCTAAATCAAATGTGATTATTATTTTACAGCTTTACAGCATGATAAGCCCCAGGTGTAGGGAATTCACTCTCAGCTCTGATCTGTAGCAGTTTTGGATGACAAGCCGTCACACCACCATCTGTACCTTTTTTATGCATCATAGATTACCATAGGAGATTGGATGCAGTAAAAATGTAAAATGCATTGTATAAAAACTAAGAGAGCATCAGAGATTTTCTGCTTCATACACTCTTGAGCTTAAAATCTTGAATCTTAGAGTAACAAAAAAAATCTGTCAAACTTTTGGAATGACTCTATCTTCAAATGTCAGTTTAAAAAGAAAAATGATCCTTTGTAATTAAGTTAATAATCATTAGGGGGAAGATTATAATACATCAATATATTTGTTTTAGGAATAAGTGAAATCAGCTAATATTTATCTGAATATCCACAATTTACCCATGTTCAGTGCCATTGATTAAATAATCTAGTGGATTATAAATCCTAAGAAACCGACAGTTTAATGATATAGTCTCTGGGAGCATAGACGAGGGCTCATTGCCCAGCTTGTTAGAGATGAGGCAGAAAAGTGGAATCAGGAAAAGACTTATTTTATTGACATTAGAGCTAATCTAGAAGTATAAGTAGGAATGTTCTTTATTTTTAACATTTTTATCAGCAAATCTTATTATGAATAGTAATTATTGCCATTCATTTACTCTTCTTCTTCCTTTCTTCCCCTCCCTCCCTCCCTCCCTCCCTTCCTTCCTCTTTATTTCTTTCTTTCTCTTTCTTTCTTTCTTTCTTTCTTTCTTTCTTTCTTTCTTTCTTTCTTTCTTTCTTTCTTTCTTTTTCTTTCTTTCTTTCTTTCTCTCTCTCTCTCTCTTTCTTTCCTTCCTTCCTTCCTTCCTTCTTTCTTTCCTTCTTTCCTTCTTTCTTTCCTTCTTTCTTTTCTCTTTTCTTTTCTCTTTTCTTTTCTCTTTTCTCTTCTCTTCTCTTCTCTTCTCTTTTCTTTTCTTTTCTTTTCTTTTGTCTTGTCTTGCCCTGTCGCCCAGGCTGGAGTACAGTGGCACAATCTTGGCTCACTGCAACCTCTGCCTCCTAGGTTCAAGTGATTGTCGTGCCTTAGCCTCCCAGGTAGCTGAGATTACAGGCGCCCACTACCAGGCCCAGCTAATTTTTGTATTTTTTAGTAGAGACAAGTTTTCACCATGTTGGCCAGGCTGGTCTCGTACTCCTGACCTCAGGTCATCTGCCCGTCTCAGCCTCCTAAAGTGCTGGGATTACAGGCATGAGCCACCAAGTCTGGCCAATAAAATAACCTTCTAATTGGTTTTCTTTTTCACTTTCCTTGGTCCTATTAAATCTTCATAGCAGGCAACCCCCACCTTCCAAAATAAACAAGATTATATCATGTATCTCCATCAAAATGCGCACAGTAAAGTCGTCACTTAACGTCATAAATGGGTTACTGGAAACTCTGACTTTAAGAAAAATGGTATTCTTTATGCCTTAGGAAATGAACTCTGGTTTGTATCAATTAGCCTATGGCAAAATTGGTTTTGTTATACAGTAGTTGTTTCGCTTAAATTTGTAGTTTCCAAGAACTTATCAACATAAACAGTGTTAAGTGAGGACTTGCTGTATTCTTTCTTTCATATTCAGGGTGAAATCTACCTCCTGACTCTGTCCTATGAGGCTTTATATAATACAGAATCTTCCTGTGTGTCTTTTTTCTCTTATCGCCTTCCACCCTGCCCACTCTAGTCCAGTCATCCTGAATTTTTTGTTTCTTGAAAACAATAAACTAATTTCCATTTATGGGCCTTTGCATTACTGTTTTCTCCACCTAGAACTCTTTATCTAGATCATTGCATGAGTTCATCTTTCATTTCTTTTAGATCTTTGCACCTTCTTTAGAAAGGCCTTCTCTATATTTCTAAAATTGTTACCTTCTGCCCAGTTACTCCCTAGTGCCTTACCGTTGTCTCTAACATTTAAAAACTCCTTGACATATGTGCATATTTGTCTGTCTCCTCACTAGAATGCAAACTCTACTGTACCCCAGGTGTCTAGAATGGTACTTAGAGTAGAGTAGATAGCCAGTGTTCGTTAAATAAATGACTGAGCTTCCTTTATTCTTTGTAGTTCGTATTTTATTCCTCCTAATCCTACAAGGAATTTGAAGTAGCTTATAAAGTGCTTTAAAATGTATTAAAATAGAAAACAGCAGGGCATGTAAAGTACAGATAGAATAGGAATGACTGGTGGGAAACTTAATATGCAGCTCATACAAGATTTTACATAGTTGTTAAATGTGGATCAGGCATTTGCCTCTGAAGTCTTGACTGCGAAAACAAAAAGAACATCTTGTCTATAAGGAGACAACATTCTGCTACTTTGGAGAAGCACAGCTTTTCTTATTTCAACAACTGTCCTGTGAAACGCAAAATAGTGAATTTTATACAGCAGTGTTTTAATACCTGTCTTTAAAGTAAACTGAAGGAGGATGCCACGTTGTAGCTCAGGGAAAAGCAACTCTGGAAACTGATTAGATATTCACACACATTCCTATTTCCTCCTGTCAGTGTCCCCTACCCTCACCAATGGACATGTATGCTTCCGAGTAAGGTAGAGTTTATTTCAACACCATTATCAAGGTGAAGGTCTTTTTCTAGTGACAGAACAGTGAGAGGCAGTTAATTAATTATTCCTAAAATGTGAGGCTCATTCCAAAGCAAGTTGAAAATTAACTATATAGCGTGCTTTAGTCAAATGAGGCTTCCTGGAGGTTCTCAAATAGCTGACCACAGTAACTATTGTGACCAAGCTCTTATTTGGTAATTTGTGGTCTTTATTAGGAAGTTTTGACATTTAACCTCTTAGGTTTGGAATGAGGCAAATTATGAGTGAGTTTCATAATGTAACTCCAGGAATCTTAATAGAATAGTAGACTATTAATTGCATTTTAATAGAAAATTTTAGTCAACCTGTTTACTTCATTTGATTGAAGTTGAATGTATTCAGAATTAGTTGAGGAAAATCGTTTATTAGGATCATCATTAAGTTATTTAATGTTTCATTTATTAGTGAGTCAACTGAATCCTTTAAATTATTGTATGGTGCAAATAACCAAAGTGCTTGGAGAAGAAACAGTGTAGAATATGCTGTGAACAGTACTGGTTAGGAATAGCATACTAACTTGGAAATGACCACACTGAATGCCAAAGATTGATTTTATGTTCCAGTATGCCCCTTTTTGGGGGACTTATCACTTGTAGTTTTGTATCTCAGACATTCTTTTGGTGTATTAGAGAATATATTTGGGAGATGGATGGCAATTATTTTGCGTCTTGTTAGTATCTGTTTAAGAAATTCTCAAAGTTTACCATTGTTGGTGTAATTATGCTATTTTCCCAATTTAAAGGTGATGGTGTTGGGGTTCTGTTGGTGGGGAGAGTGACTTGGCAGTATGGTGCGATGTTTTTGCAACACATGAGAGGAGATTGTTTTCATAGAGTTTTTGCTCTTCCTTGTTCCTTCCTTTCTTGTGACTTTGTTTTCACATTCTCTTTTTAATAACTATACCTGTCTTAGCTCTGTACAGCTATCTTTTTCCATGTCTGTTTTGTTCTATACACGCTATCTTTTGGCCCATAGTTATCACTGAAGCTTGTCACAGAACTTGTGTTACTTTTCCTGTTTTTTTCCCCTAGCTTTATTTTACCTCTACTTGTAATTACTATTGTCTTATTCCTAGAGTAACAGAAGAAAATGCAATTTGTCTTTGCTTTCAGTACCAGCATAGCCCTCTTGAGGGTAATATTAGAACTTGAAGAAAACATTTAGATTGGCATTTTGACCAATATAAATTGCCTGTTTCATTTGGAAATGACACATATTTTCAAAAAAGTAAAAACAGTAGTTTTCCGTTGATACAATTATTTTAAAAAATATACAAGAAGAATAGGAATAGGTGTCCCAGTACAACATGTTTTATTTAGTGAATTTTCTGTCAAAGGGTTTGTTCAAGTAGAAACTGTACGCCTATTTCTGAGGGAGATTATAGGGTTCAACATTTAGGGAGTAGACTTGATCTTCCTACAGGCAGTGTTCTTAAAGTTTATTTCAATCAGTGGAATTGTGGAGGCCTGAGAAGAGTACAGCTTCAAAGCTCAAGAAGATAAATTTTGAAGTTTGCTAAACCTGAGTTTAGAGCATGCTTCTGTCCTTTTTAGCTGAATAATTATTTCATCATCTGTAAAATGCAGGCAGTTCCTCAAAAGGGTGGTTGTGCTGAGTAAATGAAATATAAAACTTCTAGCATGGTGTTTGGCACATGGCATCTGTTATTAACTACTATTCACTAAACTCTGAAAGGTTTAGATTTGTCAGGTAGGTCCCATCTGGATTGGCACTTGTCATCAGAGATCCGGAGAAATTTCACAATGGCATATGGCATGGATTAAGGAATACACTTTGTTGGGAAAAGGGAATGTTTACAAAGCCAGGATCAAGTAGGGGAAGGAGGTGGTTTCCCTGTTTCCCTCTTATTCCACATAGGAGGTTCCCGGAGTTTTGCCAATCTGCTAGACACAGCATAGATTTTCATTCCACTTGAGATATCCCTTCCCTTATTGTTCTCCCTTCTTTTAGAGTAAGTGGCCTATCAAACGTATCAGTGTATAATCCTACAAACCAGACGCTATAGTTGTGGACGCCTGCAGTCATCTGAGAAATTAAGCTGTCAGGCATGTGGAGACTTTGAGGTTCATGGGAAGTTGGGTCTGCCTTGCTGAGGGAGGAAGCCATGGTCCTATCAGAAGTCGAGCGTGGTTGCAGCCTCTCTTGCTGGGAAGAGGATGATGGAGTGATTCCAGCTCATGGTCTAGGCTGCCCACAGTGACTCCCGGTGTTTTCAAACTGGTCTGCTTCTCACATCAGACTTTATTGCCTAGAGCCTGTGGATCAGTTTTCTCAACAAATACATGTCAAGTTAAATGTGAAATATGCTTATTTCTGTGCTATTTAAGCAAACTGATATCAGAATAGGTAACAGTAGAATGCATTTCAGAGTCTTTGAGTGTTATTCTCAAAGAAAATTGATCTTGATTAGCCCAAGCTCAACTTAGTTCCAGAAATAATTATTGATTTGTTTAAGCGTGGTGTATGTGCTTGCTCAAGGAATTACAAGATGAGTATGACAAAGCTCATTCCCTCAGGGAGTTGGGTGTTTCAGAGGGATGAAGTAAAAGAAGCTTTTAAAAACACAAGTAGAGTGTAAGAAATATCATGAGAAACATCAACAAAGGGCTGAGGATAGAAGGTGATAAGAAGTCTCAAATATCTCAAGATATTCAGCGGTGAATCCTCACATAAATTTGCTGTTAGGGGAAGAATTTCAAGCATATTGATAGTCTTAAATTTTCTTTTCTTTTCTTTCTTTTTCTTTTTTTTTCCAAGACAGAATTTTGCTCTGTCGCCCAGGCTGCAGTGCAGTGGTGCCATCTCGGCTCACTGCAAGCTCCGCCTCCCAGGTTCAGGCCATTCTCCTGCCTCAGCCGCCCGCGTAGCTGGGATTACAGTTACCCACCACCATAGTTGGCTATTTTTTTGTATTTTTAGTAGAGACGGGGTTTTGCCGTATTAGCCAGGATGGTCTCGATCTCTTGAACTCGTGATCCGCTCGCCTCGGCCTCCCAGAGTGCTGGGATTACAGGCGTGAGCCACCGTGCCTGGCCGATAGGTCTTAAATTTTCTAGTCTGTCTGGGATGGTAGGAAGGAGAATGATTTTTAAAACATTGATTATGCAGCATGGAGTTTGGGGACTAGTAAAAGTTTTATTAAAATTATTATTTGCGGATTGATATACAGTTGTTTTTATTGGAGGTTGTATTTCTGAAAATACTGCATTTTAGTGTGACGATTTACTAACGAACAAGCAGGGACTCATTCTAAGGTAGGAGATAGGAAAAAAACTAATAAGCAAAAATCTGCTAACAACTGTAAATGGCTGTCAAACTTTTTTTAATGATTAATGGCTAATGGGGACAGATGGAAATTGTAAAGTAGTGCAGAGCATTGAGGGATAGAGTATTTTTTTTTCTTTCCGTCATATGTTCTACTTTTGAGATCTACTTTTGAGAGAGAAGAAATTAGAGGTCAGGTTTAGTCATTTCTTTTTTTTTTTTTTTTTGAGACGGAGTCTCGCTCTGTCGCCCGGGCTGGAGTGCAGTGGCCAGATCTCAGCTCACTGCAAGCTCCGCCTCTCGGGTTTACGCCATTCTCCTGCCTCAGCCTCCCGAGTAGCTGGGACTACAGGCGCCCGCCACCTCGCCCGGCTAGATTTTTGTATTTTTTAGTAGAGGCGGGGTTTCACCGTGTTAGCCAGGATGGTCTTGATCTCCTGACCTCATGATCCGCCCGTCTCGGCCTCCCAAAGTGCTGGGATTACAGGCTTGAGCCACCGCGCCCGGCCAGGTTTAGTCATTTCTATGGTCCTTTTATGAACAAAAGAAAACGCTTTTTAAAAAATGTGAGAAGTGTTAAATTATCTTTATTTGATATTACACATAAACCACACTAAAATGCCTTTCAATAAGTAAAAGGAATCATTTTAGATACAAGGAATCTAATTAGATTGGCATAGTTAAGGCCAAAAATATAAAGTAGACATTGCTACCTTATCTTCAACTCTTGGCTTTAAGAGGCAAATGAACATGAAACACAGATGAATCTTGCTTGATTCTGAGACAGTGTGAAGGAATTTCCCCAGTATTTCAATATATTCACGTAACCATTATATAAATCTAAATATAAAACCAATCTCTATTAAGTTTTAAGATGGCATTCATCTTTGTGAAAAGTTGAACATTACTAACGAAATCAAATCATATCTTTCGAAGGGGTAGTGTTAGCATTTACTGAATTGGAATTACTATTAAAATTCAAAAAACCAACATACTCATTTAACCACAAGCCAGTCTTAGTTTTAAATCAGGACTGCCGAACAAAATATTCTGTCATTGATTATCTGAATTCTGGTATGTGAGATCTATTAAATTATGGTACACATAAAAAAGTCATGAGACATTTCTGTTTTGTAATAAATAAGGCAGTAGCCAATTATTACTCATTAGTAGCGTTTTTGAGATTAGTTATCAAGTCTGCCCTTTCTGCCTTCTTCTTAATGCCGGCAGAGATAATTTTTGTTCCCGGGAGGTTGTTCTTGGGGGTCTCCAAATAGTGCATCAGTGTATCCTTTCCCCAGGTGATGCCTTTGTTCTTATTGGTGTCTGTGTAAGAGAATCCAACAGCTTCACCTGTCTTCCACCCAAAGAGACTATGGAGATTAGGCCCAGTCTTGTGCTGGCCTCCCTTTTCCACCATGTGGCCCTGGGCACACTTCTGAACAAAAATCTTCTTGCCTTTCTCAACATCACTCATATTTAATTCTGTTAAATCACTAGCACTATGAAGGTTCCCTCTGTGAAGTGGGATGTCCCGCTGTCTTGAAAATTACACTTTAAAAAATAAATTCCTTCAAGGATTCTTTTCATTTTAAAGAGAACATTTGCTGTCAATCCACTCTTCTTATTTTATGAGGTCTCTCAGTATTGCTTAGGAAAACTGTGATTCACAGAGGAAGGTCTAGCTCTAAGGTGTTTCCGTTGGAGATACTGTTATATATTGCTTCTCGGCCATTTGGCTAAGATGAAATATAAGATATTCTTATATACAGTGTCAGGGTAGGAGCACAGACTAGGTGTTTGGAGGGTTTGGGGTTCTAGCCCTGACTTTGCTGATACTGTCTATGTGATCTTGAAATTCTGTCTTGACTTTCCAGGGATTGGGAGTGGGTAGGTGGTGTTTCTCTAGGTGATCCTGGAGGGTCCTTTTACTCTTCCAAGTTCTGTAATGATTCCAGTATTTTCTTTTTTTAATCACCACTATGTGGCTTTGCACACCACAGTTTTACAAATAGTATGTGTAAGAATATCCAATTTTGAATAATATTGGACATCATCCTGGCACTTTTTTGTTGAAACGTAGTACACATAGGCTAGCCTTTGACTTTTCACTTGGTCCTTTCTGCTTAGCTAATATTTGTATACAATACAAGGTAGAACTTGGAAACTTTACTGCACGTGGTAGTTGTGAACATAGCTTGGCTGTGGCAGTGATGCTTGTTTCACTTTCTGTTAACATACAGCCTATGTGTGTATTGGGATTTAATAACATAAGTCATTGTAGAAAAATGTCAGACGTAACAGTGATGATCTCCTTTTGGGTGGCCAAGAGGACAGCTTTAACATCTCTTAAATGTCTTAAAATACTGTGTTAAAAATGGTACCAACAAATGGCAACCAGGTACCAAACCCAGTTTGAATTTAGCATATATCTTTCTTCCATTATTGTAGTTCTTTGTGAAGGCTTTAAATCATAGAGAGATTCTCTATGATTTGGCTAACAGGGTTATAGATAGTATAGATGCACATGCATGTGTGTGTTTTTGTATACTTGTAAAAATTGGTGGTTCACTGAATAGCTAGTGTTATATGGCATTTGTTTGTTTAGACTTTAATGATAAATGAACTTACAGAAACTCTGCTTTAAGCCACACTAGCCAGACTGTCAAGTAGTATGCTTTTCTTATAGGTGTTGGAGCCAATTGTGGAATTCTCAGTCAAATGTACAGTGAAACATCTTGAATGTTATTTTGATGCTCTCCCATTTTGTTCAAACAAATTCTAATTAAATTAGCTACTGGCACATTCTTGCTGAGTCTCTGGTATCACTTGGAAGGAAGGTGGTAGAAGCTAAGAGAAGTATATCATAGTGTCATATTGTTTGAAATAGTTTCATGATTTCTGTACCAGGACTCTTTTTTGAAACAGGGTCTTGCTCAGTGTCCGAGGCTGGAGTGCAGTGGTGCAACTTGGTTCACTGCAACCTCTGCCTGCCAGGTTCAAGTGATTCTCCTGCCTCAGCCTCCCCAGTAGCTGGGATTGCAGGTGCTCACCACCACACATGGCTAATTTTTGTGTTTTTAGTAGAGATGAGGTTTCACTATGTTGGCCAGGCTGGTCTCGAACTCCTGACCTCAAGTGATCCACCCGCCTTGGCCTTGCAAAGTGCTGGGATTACAGGCATGAGCCACCGCACCTGTCCTGTCCTGGGGCTTTTAACTTAGTTCATTATTGCCTTGTTGCCTCCCCTATGTGGTCAGTTTCCTTTAACCCTGTTAGCCAAATGACCATGTGACACAAGTTACCTTTCCTTTTAATGTTACTGCTTTTTATTTTTTATTTTTATGTTTATTTTTATTTATTTATTTATTTTTTGAGACAGAGTCTCGCTCTGTGGCCCAGGCTGGAGTGCAGTGGCCAGATCTTGGCTCACTGCAAGCTCTGCCTCCCAGGTTCACGGGGTTCTCCTGCCTCAGCCTCCCCAGCAGCTGGGACTACAGGTGCCTGCCACCTCGCCCGGCTAGTTTTTTAATATTTTTTAGTAGAGACAGGATTTCACCATGTTAGCCAGGATGGTCTCGATCTCCTGACCTCGTGATCCACCCGTCTTGGCCTCCCAAAGTGCTGGGATTACAGGCTTGAGCCACCGTGCCCGGCCCTTTTATTTTTATTTTTTGCTATGTAGCTTATAAAATTTCTGAGTTCTAGAAGAATTCCAAAAGCTGTGAGAGATGAGAAATTTATATAGCCAATTTGGACACAAGTTAAAAATGAAATCAATACTGTCGTTCTAGAAATCTAAAAAGAGAGGGGAAAAATGTGTCAGGCACCGTTTCTCTAAATTGCTTCCAGCTGCTTGCTTCCTAATATGGAAATATTTATTAAAAGTGGCATGTTAAAAATTGAATTCCTACAGCAAAATATGAGTGGTTTCATAATTTTGTTAAACAGCAGGAAATAGCTGAGATTTTTGTCACTATAGTGGCTTTGTTTTTTTTCGAGGGTCATGGTGTAGAGCAAATATACATATTTCCCAGCCAGCAAAACAACGGTAAATGGCCTGAACAATTTAAACAAACCAAAGAAAATGTCCTAAGGTAGTAAATAGGAAATTATGGGATTTTCCCTTAAATATTGTAACACTATAAATGTTCAAAGAGGTAGAAGGAATCATTTAAGCCAATAAATAAATGAGCATGATCATAAACCTTGGCTGGGAATGAGACTTAGTTGGGAATGAGGCTTAAGTAAGGAAAATGGCATGAAAGGAAAGTCAGATAGGGCTTGGGTCAAGAACAGAAATTCACATGTTATTTATACTAATTGCAGGCACAGTGAATAATTTAAATAATTATTAGGCCAAAATGCTATAAAGAGGTGTTTTAAAATTAAGAAACTTATGTTAATTCTAACAAGAAATTGAGGAAGGGAAGACAGATATGTTGTAGGCATTGGAATGAGGGTTTGGGGGAATGTATATCTGGAAAATGAGAGAAACAGTGGAGGGGAATAGAAACTGTATAGGGGATATATTTGAAAGTTTTTTTCCTTAAGATATTAGTTAAGGAGACAGGTACACATGCTCGGGAAGAGTTTGTTAGGTTAAAAAGCAATTTCTGGAAAAGTATTCCAAGTTAAACCTGAAGGAGGCACCAGAAATCCTGAAGGAGGAATGTAGCAATCAAAATACATTGTATAGAATGTTCATATTGGCAGTATCAATAGAGATTTTGCTTTATGGTCCTCCTTAACCAGAAGGAAGTTTGAACAAAACTGAGATCACTGCATATCTATGTAGTATTGGTCTGGGGTGGGGAGGAAACAAGCAAGATATAATCATCTGTTCTCATTCATGTTCACCTGTTAAGGTCACTTAAAAATGAATCATGGATATTTCGTAGTAAATAGTTGTCATTGTTGCTCAATATATCTTTGTATTCATTAACCATTTTCATCACATTGTAGATTAGAATTGCAATTTATAAACCGCAAGGAAAATAGTAGTGCATGACCTTATTAATCATGCAGAAAAAAGATTAACATTTACTGGTAGTTTGTCTTAATATAATCAGGACCAATCAAGCCTTGACAAATGAGTAACTTTGATAGGAAATATAGGCAGTTATCTGTAGGACTTTGTTTGGAGTAAATATGAATTATCTATAGGATATACACATTTGGAAGCATTTCTAAATGATTTTCTAGATATAATTCATGATGTGTCAAGATAAAGAGTCAAGTATTTCATAAAAATTAATTTCATAATAGCTGTGATTCTGATCAGAAGAGAATTAGGGTTGGGGTCTTATAGTTTGAAATAGTATATTTAGTATTTAAAAAGGTTTTTGGATGTGAGAACAATTATTTTTAAAACTAATCAAGCTATGTATAAAGTCTGAAAATCTTTTTTTAATTGGTACATTTATTAAAAACATAGATGAATGGTCCTGTGCTTAAATGTCATTGTGGTTGTGTGCTGACTTTCATACAGTGTAACTAAGGGACTGTTCACAAATACACTGTAGATAGAAGTATAAGGGTAAACAGACATAGCTGTCATAGAGACATAGTTCCCTTTTAATTAATACTTGCCAGAAAATGGCGCTTGACATTGTTTACTATTATACTAACATTCACAAAAGGCTGAATATCACAGGCCTAAGGGCATACCATGACCGTGAGACATCTTTTCGTACTTCCCAAATAGTTCTATGTTTTAGCTATGGACCTCAGTTACGAGAGCCAAACTTGTTCTTAATAAGTAGAATTTTTATGTCCATTCAGTCGAAGAGTCTCTTACACCTTTCTGGGCCTCTTTATTTGCAGATAGGAGTAGAAACTGTATCCAAGTTCTTCATATCTGGCAGTCACATGTGGTGCCCAATTTTCATATGCTGCCCAATTTCTTTAAGATCAAAGCAGTGACTTGCAGCAGGGCCGCACAGATGAGGAAGCTCTGTATGGAGGAGATCACATCCACACGCATTCCATTTTGTGTCCTCCGGGTCCAACCTCATTGAGAGGCCCTTGATCCGGAACACTCAAGTTCTAACTCATTGGCTTTCATCTGCCATGCTCTGCTCTCTGAAAATCTTTCATAGTGGGTCATGGATTTAAAGTTGAAAAAAGCTATGGGAGTTTCTCAAATTAGCAATTCTCAAACATTCTTAAATTGATAGAAATTTGAAAGGCAAATATTGA
Organism: Piliocolobus tephrosceles; assembly: GCF_002776525.5. Classification (NCBI taxonomy): domain Eukaryota; kingdom Metazoa; phylum Chordata; class Mammalia; order Primates; family Cercopithecidae; genus Piliocolobus; species Piliocolobus tephrosceles. The sequence goes on from NC_045446.1 coordinate 98,507,832, forward strand.
GTCAAATTATGATGCTACAGGATTCTAAGGCACTTTGAACAGAAATGAAACTATGCATTGTAGAATATGAACAGAGTCAAATACTTTGAAGTTATATAACCTTGAACAAATTGCTGAATTAAGCTTTAGTTTTCTAATTAAAAATTTGTAGGAACAAGATTTGACTCACAATTGTTCTGAACAGTAAATGAAGTAGTCCATATGTAGTTTATTCACTAATTCTTATTTCAATCATTATTGAATATTTCCTATATGCTGGCCTATCTGTGATACATGGGGGATACAAATAGAATAAAAATGGTCTTAACCCTCATGGGAATTACAATCTGTTAGGAAAAAGCACAGAAGTAAACAAGTGATTCCAACAGGGCTTACTATAATGGGGATGAGAGTGAACGCAGAGAGTCTGTGTAACAGGCTAATGCAGTAGCCGTTCACTCAAGAAATTCCAGTAACAGTTGGGTGGTGGAAGCAGATCTGATTTTCATTTTTCTCTTAATTTCCACATTCCCAAACTTATGCATATGGTCAAGGTTTACTATAGTTGTGCCTTCTATTAAATCTTAAAACATAAGATTGGTAAATATGGATTTTGTTAGAAGAAAAATCCTATGAGATTTCTTAAACCATTATAAATTATTTCCACAATTCATAATTTATAAGTATTCTTGTTTCATATAATTTTAGTTGATTTCTATTGTGGGCCTTTAATCCTCCTTGTGTCTAGCAAAGGAGCGACAGTTTGATTTACTCTTTACTGATTTGGATGCCCTTTATTTCTTTCTCTCGTCTCATTGCTCTGGCTAAGACTTCCAGTACTATGTTGAATAGAAGTGGTGAAAGTGGACATCCTTATCTTGTTCCAATCCTCAGGGGGAATGCTTTCAACTTCCCTTGCTACCTTTTCCTTGCATTGCCCACCCTGCTCTCCATCCTCCAGCTGAAATTTCTTCTCCTTTAGTGTTGTGTAATTTTAGGACTGTTGCTATAGCAGGTATGTTTGTCTTAGCAAATTAATATTTGTGTAGGAATTCTGAAGAGACAAACTTCGTTTCTGTAATAACATTTTAAGTTGCTCTATTTTCATTGGCTCTTAAATTTTAAAATTTCATTTTTATTTGTGGTAGAAGACACATAACATAAAATTTACTATTTTAACCATTTTAAAATGTGCAGTTCAGTTGTGTTAGGTATATTCACATTGATGTACAACCAATCTCCAGAACTTTTCATTTTTCAGATCCGAAACTCTGTACCTGTTAGGTGGGTCTTAATTTTAAGACTGCAGTTCTTGCAAAAATTTCACAAACATAATACATTTGCTACTTACTGGTGGTGGTATTATTATTATTTGTTTTTAATTTTTTTTTTATTTCAGTAGGTTTTTGGTGAATAGGTGGTGTTTGTTTACATGAATAGGTTCTTTAGTGCTGCTCTCTGAGAATTTGGTATACCCATCACTGAGCAGTGTACACTGGAACCGATGTGTAGTCTTGTCCCTTGCCACCCCCAGCCCTTTCCCCCAAGTCTCCAAAGTCCAATGTATCATTCTTAGGCCTTTGTGTCCTTATAATTTAGCTCCCATATATAAGTGAGAACATTTGATTGGTTTTCCATTACAGAGTTACTTTATTTAGAATAACAGTCTCCAATTCCATCCAGGTTGCTGTGAATGCCATTATTTCATTCCTTTTTATGGCTAAATAGTATTGCATTGCTTTATCCATATTTCCTTTTTTTTTGTTGTGGTTTTTTGAGACAGAAAAAATGTTTTTCATTTTTCAGATCTGAAACTGTGTACCTGTTAGATGGGTCTTAATTTTAAGACTACAGTTTAATTTTAAGACTATAGCTCCATCGCCCAGGCTGGAGTGCAGTGGTCTAATCCTGTCTCACTGCAACCTCCGCCTCTGGGTTTAAGCAATTCTCTTGTCTCAGCCTCCTGAGTAGCTGGGACTACAGGTGCCTGTCACCATGCCTGGCTAATTTTTGTATTTTTAGTAGAGACGAGGTTTCACATTGTTGGTCAGGCTGGTCTTGAACTCCCGACATCAGGTGATCCACCTGCCTTGGCCTCCCAAAGTACTGGGATTACAGGCGTGAGTCACTGTGCCTGGCCTATCCACATTTCTTTATCCACTCATTGATTGGTGGGCATTTGGGTTGATTGCATGTTTTTGCAATTGCAAATTGTGCTGCTATAAGCATGTGTATGCAAGTATCTTTTTCGTGCAATGACTTCTTTTCCTCAGGGTAGATAACTAGTAGTGAGATTGCTGGATCAAATCGTCTGGATAAAAAGTACATCAAATGGATCTACTTTTAGTTCTTTAAGGAATCTCCACACTGTTTTCTGTAGTGGTTGTACTAGTTTACATTCCCACCAGCCCTGTAAAAGTGTTCCCTTTTCACTGCATCCATGCCAACATCTGTTAGGTTTTATTTTTTGATTATGGCCATTGTTACAGGAGTGAGGTGGTATTGCATTGTGGTTTTGATTTGGATTTCTGTGATAGTGATGCTGAGCATTTTTCCACATGCTTGTTGGCCATTTGTGTATCTTCTTTTGAGAATTAGCTATTGATGTCCTTAACTTTTTGATGGGATTTTTTTTTCTCGCTGATTTGTTTGAGTTCTTTGTAGATTCTGGATATTAGTCTTTGTCAGATATATAGATTGTGAAGATTTTCTTCCACTCTGTGGATTGTCTCTTAACTCTGCTGATTTCTTTTGCTGTGCAGAAGCTTTTTAGTGTAATTAAGTCCCATCTATTTATCTTTGTTTTTGTTGCATTTGCTTTTGTTGGTCATAAAGTCTTTGCCTAAGCCAAGTCTAGAAGGGTTTTTCTGATGTTCTAGAATCTTTATGGTTTCAGGTCTTAGGTTTAAGTCTTTGATCCATCTTGAGTTGATTTTTGTATAAGGTGACATATGAGGATTCAGTTTCATTCTCCTACATGTGGCTTGCCAGTTTTACCAGCACCATTTGTCGAATAGGGTGTGCTTTCCTCACTTTATGTTTGTTATCTTTGTAAGTACTTGGCTTTATTTCTGGGTTCTGTATTCTGTTTAATTGGTCTATGTGCCTGTTTTTATACCAGTGCCATGCTGTTTTGGTGAATGTGGCCTTATAGTATAGTTTGAAGTTGAATAATGTGATGCCCCCAGACCTGTTCTTTTTGCTTAGTCTTGCTCTGGCCACACAGGCTCTTTTATGGTTTCATATTAATTTTAGGATTTTTTTTTCTAGCTCCATGAATAATTATTTTGATGGGAATTGCATTGAATTTGTAGATTGTTTTTGACAGTATGGTTGTTTTCAAAATATTGATTCTATACATTTATGAGCATGGGATATGTTTCCATTTGTTTATGTCATCTGTGATTTCTTTCAGCAGCAGTGTTTTGTAGTTTTCCTTGTGGTTTTTCACATCCTTGGTTAGGTATATTTCTAAGTATTTTATTTTATGTTTTTGCAGCTATTGTGAAAGAGATTGAGTTCTTGATTTGATTCTCGGCTTGGTCGCTGTTGGTGTATAGCAGTGCTACCGATTTGTGGACTTTAATTTTGTATCCTGAAAATTTGCTGCATTCATTTACCAGTTCTGGGAGATTTTTGGATGACTCTTTAGGATTTTCTAGGTATACAGTCATATCATCGGCAAACAGCGACAGTTTGATTTACTCTTTACTGATTTGAATGCTCTTTATTTCTTTCTCTTATCTCATTGCTTTGGCTAAGACTTCCAGTACTACGTTGAATAGAAGTGGTGAAAGTGGACATCCTTGTCTTGTTCCAGTTCTCGGGGAATGCTTTCAAGTTTCTCTGTTTAGTATAATGTTGGCTGTGGATTTGTTATAGATGGCTTTTATTATGTTAAGGTATGTCCCTTCTATGCTGGCTTTGCTGAGGGTTTTAATCATAAAGGGATGATGGATTTTGTCAAATGCTTTTTCTGCATCTATTGACATAATCATGTGATTTTTGTTTTTGATTCTGTTTATAGTTTATTAAGAAAAGATTGTGTAGATGGCTTTAAAACAAAATATCAAATAGTATGTTCTTAATTTATACCATAAAGTTAGAGAATATTTGAATTACTGGAATTCATTTGATTTAGGATGACTGAGGCATTATTTTTTGATAGCAGGTGGGCTTGCTTTTTCTTTTTTAAATCATAAACAAGTTCTATTACAGTTTGGTTATTTAGCCAATAGAAATGTGTATATTTAAATATGTTTGGACTTTTGGGAAACAGTGTTTATCAATCTTAAATGCTCTTATCGGGACGGGCGTGGTGGCTCAGGCCTATAATCCCAGCACTTTGGGATGCCGAGGTGGGTGGATCACGAGGTCAAGAGATTGAGACCATCCTGGCCAACATGGTGAAACCCTATCTCTACAAAAAATACAAAAATTTGCCGGGTGTGGTGGCATGCGCCTGTAGTCCCAGCTACTCGTGAGGCTGAGGCAGGAGAATCGCTTGAACCTGGGAAGTGGAGGTTGCAGTGAGCTGAGATCGTGCCACTGCACCCCAGCCTGGCGTCAGAGTGAGACTCTGTCTCAAAAAAAAAAAAAGAAAAAGAAAAAGAAATGCTCTTATCTTTCATAGGAGTGGCTTCAGCTATAATAGGTAATCTTAAAGGTCTCCTCCAGTGTTGACTGTTCTTTATTTTATTGGTTTACTTCACTGTTAGATATAATGGTTTTCATTATAAATTATTAGTTGGCCCAAATGGGAGCGACTTTAAGAAAACATAAAAATTTCATTTCTTTGTACTGTCTTTAATTCTAACTTTTATTTTCCTGTGATTTTTGCTTTTCATTTAAAATACCATTTTTTAACAATAGTTTTATTTTCTTTTGTAGGATATGTAGTAGTAATGCTTGTATTAAAGTAGCTTTTTTTCATTGATTATATTTTGAATTTTCTTGTAGCCAGTGTTAGCTAACATGGTCCTTATGATGAGAACCATTATTGGTTTTGTGACTGGTGGTGGTGGCAGCAGTTCTTTTATCTTCCAGATTATTTCTAGTAACTTTCTACACTTATCACAGGACATTGAGAGTAACTATCAATTTTGTATTTTATGATACTTTCCTTTTAGCTGTTTGAAGTCGGAGAAGAGGTGCAAATAGAAATGAAAGTCATATTTTGATGTTTTACATATTGTCAGCTAATGTTTCACTGTACTTCTTTGGGCTGCTATAAATTTCATTCTTGTACCGATAATACAAAATCTTGTCAAAAAATATAAGTCCTACCTAATAGTAGATATATTTTATATTTTGTTAATGAATAGAAGTATAAAAAGTATTAACACTTTATTTCTTGTCCAAGAGCCATTTTTTAAAATTCTAAAACAGTAAAATCTGCATTTTAAGAAGTTAAATTTATTTTTAAAAATTCTTCTAGTTGGAAAATTATAAAGTTTAGTATACACCCAGAAAACATTTACTAAAATTGATTATGTAAAAAATTAAAAACTTCACCTTCACAAAAACCAAATCATAGCAAAATAACAAGATTACCTTGTATGGCAAAAGTCTAAATATAAATGATGGGCTGTGGAAAACTACTGAAGCATTGTTAACGAATGAAGAGATTTCACAGCTTGATAAATTAAATGCCAGGAATTCATTAGAAATACTGGCAGATAATACAAATGGTGCACAGAAAAATAATGTCCTTGAAAAGATGTTCTGTCATACGTAAAATAATACAACTGTAACTTAAAACTTCCCTGAGGTACTCTGTTTCACCTAGTTGACTGGCAACATAAAGCCTAATAATATACTTAGCTGCAGATGCGGTAGATCAATTCCTTATAAATTTTTGGTGGGAATGTAAGTTTGTATAACTTTGGGAGGGTTATTTGGAAATGTATTTCAGAAATTAACTATACATACTCTTTGAGCACTTTCACTTTTAGAAACTTAATCTGGATATATGAAAACACATGTGTATGAATAGATATAATCAAGGCTTTTAATTGTGGGAGGTAATTCTTTTAGTAACTTCATGTTTTTCCTTTGTACTTGAATGTGAGTGGAATCTCTCTGGAAGGATACAGAAGCTGCTAACAGCACTTGATCCTTAGGAGAGAAACTGAGGTTGCTGAAGAGGACCTGAAAAACAACCTTTTAACTTAGGTACAATTTACAGAATACATGTGCATGTATTACCTGCTAAAGTTAATATTAAAAAGAATGCCGTGGAACTAAGACTGTCTTGTCAGCCATGTGTAAAACACACCATCAGTGGACAGCACAGGTGTTTAGCACATCACTGATGTGCTGGCAGTGCCTCAGTGTGTTAGTATTTGCCACTCAATTCAAACATCTCTCCCTTGAAAGGAAGTTCCTTGACCTGCTTTCGTCACCCCTGACTACCTAGGGTGGTCATATTGATTTATTCCATATATTTTTTCTAAGATCTTATATTTGTAATTAATGTTTTGTTCTAGTTGTTTAATATATTTTTCCATAGATAGAGTTGGGCTCCGTGAAGGCTGGGAGTCCACCCCTCTTGCACTGCTGCATCCTCACTATGTACTATGATGCCTTGGATGGTGTTGACATTCACAGCATCTTTGAATGAGTCTTCACTCATTCTAGAGTATCAGAGCAAAGCCAGAGCCTAACAGGAAAATAGGATAAACAAGCCTCTTCTCACCCACGTGGGCATTTCTGTTCCTTCTTCCAGTGACTTCCCTAAAACAAATTAAAAGTTTTACTTTTTCAAGGGGGCAGGACACAACTCTTTCAGAAACCAATGTAAACCATAGAAGGCAGAGATGCAAATGCTTTTACATTTTGTCCTGTAATTTTAGTGGTTTCATGGATTTCCCTAAAGCTCTTCAACTTGACCCACCTCACTTAAGGATCCACTCTGCAGGATTGTTCTTTCTGACCTTTATTCCATTGACAATTTTTGGTAACATTTTTCTGATTTTCCCCCCATTGTTTCTAGACTGGGCTATTGTGTTTTATGAACATTTTCAAATGTACAGAAAAGTTGTAAGAAGTAATACTTTTGGACACCCAAACGCCCAGCGTTCCACCATTCATATTCTATAGTTAGCCTTTTACCATATTTCTCTGTTTCTTTGCTTTTTTGAAACAGTACCTTGCTCTTTGATCCAAGCTAAATTGCAGTGGGGTGATCACAGCTCACTGTAGTCTTGACCTCCTGGGCTGAAGTGATCCTCCTACCTCAGCCTCTTGAGTAGCTAAGACTACAGGCCTGTGCCACCAACCCTGGCTAATTTTTTTTTTTTTTAATTTTAGTAGAGACAGAGTGCCACCAAGTTGCCCACACTGGTCCTGAACTCCTGGGCTCAAGAGATTCTCCTGCCTTGGCCTCCCCAAATGCTGGTTATAGTCATGAGGCACCTATCTACCATATTTTCTTTATCACAAAAATATCCATCTATCTATCCATCCTTTTTTATTTAGTGCATTTGAGTAAGTTGCCAACATCATTACACTTTCCTCCATATACTTCAGCTTGTATGGCATTAACTACAGTTCAATATTGTTTACAGGACTCTTTTTTGAGATAGAAATTTATATACAATAAAATGCACAAATCTTACATGTAACATTTGATGAATTTTGACAAATATATACACCTGTGTAACTCAAATTTATCAAGATCTAGACCATTGCCATCACCCCAGAAAGTTTACTCAGGTTCTTTCCTAGTACTTTTTGTTTACTGGTTTATGTGATTATAATTTACTATGTTACGTTTATATTACAATGATCCCTCAAGTTTATACTGTTTGATCGGCATTGCCACTGTCTTTAGATGAGGTCTGATGAGAGATCCAAGGTCCTTAAGAATTGTCCTAGCCCTAAAACAAAGAAGATGCAGTAGGAGTCAGTAACAAAGTCGCCAGCCCTGGTGGTTGTGTTGATGGTGGTCTCTAAGCCTTTGTGAGGAAAAGGAGGTGTAGGAATACTGACTAGGCTGACAGAAGTGGGGGTCTTGTTAATCCCTTGCCTTCACAGGGGTCCTACAGGTTATTTTTTAGGTGAACAAGTTTATTAGATGTTTTACTACCGCACAACTTAGTTGCTCTCTGAAGTGAGATAAGGAAATGAGGATTATATTAACTGAGGAAGAACAATAGTCACACATCTTAGAATAAGCATAGTGGTGGAGAGAGGGTAGGCACAGCAATGTAGAGCCTTTTGTCACCAGTTGGTGATATTTGTGGAGTCACAGACCCCGGGAGGTGGAGGAAGTAGAGAATGTCCAGTGGGAAGAAGAAATCTAAAACTTAATCTGTTTTCATAGAAGTCTTGTGATGTGTATATAGTGATTATATTACCAGAAGGAGGGGCTTGAGTGAGTTGTCCAGGTTCTTGGCATTTTGAACAAATTGGACAAAATGCACAAAATAACAAAGGAATGAAACACAGGAAAGAAGCAGCAAAAAGCAGGAATTTATTAAGGCGAGAAAGCACTCCACGGGGTGGAAGTGGGCCTGAGCAAGTGGCTCAAAGTCCTGTTATAAAGTTTTCTGAGTTTTAAGTACTTCTTTTGAGGTTCCTATCAGTTACCCCTTATCTGGATGAAGGATTTGGTCCAAGCCTAATTAAAGGCTGAGGTGAATTGGCACCATGTGCAGATGAAGGGATGGTCCCTGCTTGGCCAATCCAGGGTATTTTCCTTTCCGTCTGAGGTGTGATGGGGTGGGGGGATTGTAGGGAGAGTAGCCTTTGATCCTTTGTTACTCCGTGTTGGGAGATGGGGGTTTTCCTTGTGGTTTAGCTCTAGGAACTTTGTGTTAATTGGCTTACAGTCCCTGCCCCCAGACCCAGGTGTTTTCCTTTTGATCCAGCTGTGGGAAGTAGGAGAACTGGCCTCGGGTTCCCTGCCTCCAGACCTTGGTGTTTTTCTTGATTCAGCAGGAATTAGCCTTAAGTTTCCTGCCTCCAAACCCTATTCTCCTGCCTCAATTAGAGCATATGAAGTGTCTCTGATACAATAAAAGCTACCTCAGAGGCAACTGATCTTTTCATTAGCTTTATATAGGTTGAAGATGGTGGTAACTTCTAAAATGATGTAATTTGTGGTCTGAGAAATAAATGTAACTAGATACTATGACTTTCATGTTGAACCGGAAATACAAAGTCGGTGTTTTAGTAATACCCGCGTAGTAGAACCATCATCGTCAAAACAACTTTCTTGTAGTTAAATCATAATATTTTTGCAGATGCACTAGCAGATTTTCATAACCATGACCATTATCTAAAAATATAATACGTTGATAACTTGGCACAGGTCTTTTATTTTAGTAGATTTGTTATTTTTAATTGTATGGTGGTTTTTTTTTTTTTTTTTGCTTATTTATTTATTGAGACAGAGTCTTGTTCTGTTGCCTAGGCTGGAGTGCACTGGCACAATCTCGGCTCACTTCAACCTGCACCTCTCAGGTTTAAGCGATTCTCATGCTTCGGCCTCCTGAGTAGCTGAGATTTCAGGGGTGTGCCACCATGCCCAGCTAATTTTTTTGTATTTTTAGTGGACTCCGGGTTTTGCTGTGTTGGCTGGGCTGCTCTTGAACTCCTGACCTCAAGTGATCTGTCCGCCTCTGCCTGCCAAAGTGCTGGGATTGTAGGTGTGATTCACTGCACCTGGCCTTGGTGGTTTATTTTTAAGCATTTATGTATTCATCGTTGTTAGTATCTCCTACTAAAAGATTTGCCTTTTTTGTGTGTACTTATTACCATAATGTAGCAGTTGTAACCAATGCACTGCTTCCCAAAACTTCTGGTAATTATAGATAATGTTCTAGATTGGCCCCTCCTCTTTTTTCCTTGTGTGATTCCCTATGGTACAGAGTTAAAAATCAATCAACTAGGGAGACTGCAAGTCTGGTATTTTGCAAAGTAAGCCTTTATGCACTTGGCTTGATCTCTCTGTGTAGCACAAAATCAACATATAGAAGTGGTATTTGAGATTTATTGAATACTTTTTTTTTTTTTTTAATTTAAGTTCTAGGGTACATGTGCATAACATGCAGGTTTGTTACATATGTATACTTGTGCCATGTCGGTGTGCTGCACCCATCAACTCGTCAGCACCCATCAGTTCATCATTTATATCATGTATAACTCCCCAATGCAATCCCTCCCCCCTCCCCCCTCCCCATGATAGGCCCCAGTGTGTGATGTTCCCCTTCCCGAGTCCAAGTGATCTCATTGTTCAGTTCCCACCTATGAGTGAGAACATGCGGTGTTTGGTTTTCTCTTCTTGTGATAGTTTGCTAAGAATGATGGTTTCCAGCTGCGTCCATGTCCCTACAAAGGACGCAAACTCATCCTTTTTTGAATACTTTTTCATATGTTTTACATTTACTTTTCAATCCTCCCAATAACCATATGAGATAGATGCTATTGTTGTCTTCAACTTACATCTAAACCCAGAGGTTGGGTAATGGTAACTTACTCTCATATAGCGTATTAGTGATAGAGCTTGAGCTCAAATACATTTTCGTTCTTATCTACTGCACCAAAGACTTCTTATTCTGTCTAATGGAAGCTGCATTGGGTTAAGTACCACCAATAGTAATACTAGCTCTAATTTGAGGAGGATAATCCAAATCCTTAGACTCAGGTTGTGTCTTGTCACTTTCTCATCAAAGCAGGTTATGCTATGACCTCTCCAACCCCTATCTCAGGGGGTCCGCTCACCATTCACTTAACATAAGTAAGCAGTGGCTTTGAATTTTTAGTGTCTTGCTATAGTGGTTTTAGGTTGTAAGCTAGGTCCTAATCACTATATCCTGTTAAGTGTTTCCTCTATCTCACCTCTGGACACAGCTTTTTTTTTTTTTTTTTGAGACAAAGTCTTGCTCTGTCCCCAGGCTGGAGTGCAATGGCATGATCTTAGCTCACTGCAGCATCTGCCTCCCAGGTTCAAGTGATTCTCCTGCCTCAGCCTCCTGAGTAGCTGGGATTACAGGCGCCCACCACTATGCCCAGCTACTTTTTGTATTTTTGGTAGAGGTGGGGTTTCACCATGTTGGCCAGGCTGGTCTCGAACTCATGACCTCAGGTGATCCACTCGCCTCAACCTCCCAAAGTGCTGGGATTACAGGCATGAGCCACCATGCTTGGCCTGGACACAGTTTAATTGCCATCAGATATTTTACTGTGTTCCTATGGTAAATTACTATAATTGGAGGAGGAATGTTGGTTGCAAACAATGTATTGCAATCATTTTGCTTTCCAAGTATACATTTTCCTACTCTAAGAACTTAAGTTTGCAACTTCACGTTTTAAGATATGTATGAAATTTTGACTGGAAGATAGCTTTATTTATCTTATGCTCATGTATTACATTATGTAATTTTTAGTCCTTAAATATTATCAAATAGCACCATTCTAGTAATAGAGAAAATGTAAATGTTATTGGTCTGCTAGCCCTCCTATTCGTGTTTAAATTTTTAGGTTTTGGGAGGAGTTCTTAGTTAATAAGCCAAATAATGTTATTCCTGGACAGTGTTTTTAACGCTTCTCATTAGCTAATGAGTAATAAATGCACCCAGTTCTGAAAAGTGTATTGCCAGAGTTGGATTGTTAATGTAAAGCAGTCATTTCCCTAATCATCTGTGTTTTTTGTATGTTCTCACACAGAAGAAAGAACCTTCTAAATCCAGCATCAAGAAAAAAGTGACCAAAGTTGCAGAAGCAAAAAAAGTAATGAAGAGAAATTTTAAAGTGAATAAGAAGATAACATTTACTGATGAAGGGGAGGTAAGATTTTAGAAGTATTTCGTTTCTGAGGTACATTTGGAGTATTAGGAGAGATTGGCTCTCTTGCTTACTTACCACTCATTGATGATAGAGTAAGTGTTTCTCTACAGCATGCTGGGCCGTTCCTTTCACTGTTACTGTAGGCTGTACATCAGCTCTACTGCTGTGAACAAGGATGCCTTACTGGCAATGAACCGAGATACTTCTTGGTAATACTGACACAGAGTTGATTTTGAACTTTCAAATTATGTTTTTATTAAAGATAAGGTTTTCTCTTCATGGTATTGAACATTATGTTCTATGGAACAGACATGAGAATACTAATACAGCTACTTGGTACAGCTTCTTTTGCTTCACTCAGGCCTCTACTTTGCACTTCCTCAATTTTAAGTGCTGTACTTGCATATATCTTGCTGGGCTGGCTATGGGAGGGAATTCTCTGCTTTACAAAGTAACCTAAGACACAGAGGTGCCTTGTTTAATCTCAACTTTCCCTAAGCCATATTGTAAATACATACCCATAGTATAGGGAAGGGGTTACCACTCACAGATTACTCATAAAAGTTCATGCTATTACATAACTGTTGTCTTCATTTTAAAATGATGAAATAGATCCAGTATGTCAAGTGACTTACCTGAGGAGTGGTTATAGTAGGTAGGGTCTTTTGAATATCATCTCATGGCCTCATTCTCACCAGCCCAGGTTTTCCTGACTATCCTCATGTAGCACAGAGCACCTTACCTCCATCATAACCTCATTTCTCTCACCTTGCCTCACGTTTCTTCACAGCACTTACTTTGTGACTTCAATCTATATTTGACTATTGTCAGTTTCCACTCCATTTCTTCTTGCGAGGAAGGTATTTTGTTGATTTTGTTCACTAGTCTATCCCCAGCACCTAGAAAGATATCTAACATAATAAACCCTCAGAAAAATTTATTGATTGAATGAAACATCTATTTCAATAAAAGAACAGCTTTTCATATTAACTAATATAGCACATTATATACTCATCGTCACTAACATAAAGACTGTTTAAGCAGCCTCTCCCCAATGGAGTATGTTTCCTTTTAATTTTGAAGTTAAAGTTTTGGATGTTATTTTGGGGTGTATAAATCACATGAAAAGTAACAAAATAGTGTGTCATTCAAAGGTGGTGGAAGTTGAAGAGGAAGCTTATCTAAATGACAGATAATGAGTCTTTATGGAATTACGAAAAAGAGGTCAGCACCTGAGAAACAGACTAAACTAGAATAGTCATATGACATCTGATGTTCACTGTAAAATGAGATGAGTGCTGTTGGCGTAATGAGGTTCCTTAGTATGCTACTAAGTTTAACTGCACAAATTATGCCAATTAGCTCCAAAACGAATGTAAATCCTCAACTATAAAATGTTTCAGTGTGTACTTAGTGCTAATAGGAGATGTTTGTGGATGTGAGCCATAGTGAAACTTCTGACTTAACGCTCTGAAAGAAATGCCATTATTTTATTTTTTTTCTAGCCCATAGAAGGATAAACTTTTTGCCCTCTGATTGCAGTGGGGATGAGGAGCCAAGTATCATGATATTCATACTGTTACAACTGATCCCTCGTATTGCCTCTTTAGGGTCAGTGACTGCTAGCATGGCTACTCAGTGATATTTATCAATCCCATTGGTTGCTAAAGGTTGAGACTCCGTAGGAATCTCATCTTAAAGAATGGTTATGGTGGCCACAGAGGAGAGAGGAGACATTAAAACCTGCGATGTGTGTGCTTGCAGTTTCCATTTGCCGGCAGGTTAATTAGCAGTCTTTCAAAACAATGGCAGTTATTTAAATCCTTCTGGCAACTAATTATTAGATAAGAGTTATTTTTGTCTGAATTGTCTATAGAGTTTTGTGGTGTTAGACTTGGAAATTACTGAGTTAAATAAACCTCTGTTTTTCGGGAAGGGACACAGATATCCGGAGATTAATTTATTTAGCATTACGTAGTAATGAAAAAACCAGGATATTTAGTTAGCCAGGTCCCCTCATTCCTAGATCAGTGCCCCATCTTCTAGGTCACCTTGTTCCTTACCCTAAACTGTGTGTGTAAAATCATGTGGATTTGAGCAAGCCTGTGAAACCCAAACTGATTATCTCCTTTTCAGTTAGTTATTTCAGTCATTATATGTAATGTCAGTTGATATGTGATTCATTGATCCATTTTGAGCACCTGTTTAATAAGTGCTGGATACTATGTTGGGCTCCAAGGATAAATGAACAAGACATACAACTGCCCTCAAGGAGATTAATTCTAGTGAGAGAAACAGGATAATAAAACAATGCGGTGCAATGAACTTGGTGTGAGAGTAACACACTGGGAAGCCCAAAGGAGGTACAGCCTGAGTCCTACTCAGCCTGACTCCTGCTGTGTGCAGATAATTTTGAACTGAGTTGTGTGGAGAATAGGATACTAAGAATGCTGTTTGGGAAGATGCTGGAGCATCACTATTCTGTGACTGTCTTCTCCAAATTATTTGGTGAAATTTTCTTTTAATCCTGTTCTCATTGGGTTTGGCAGTGTTACTTTACTCTGACTAGGGTGGTCTCTTCTGTGGCTTGAAGTTGGTTAAAATATTTAAGAATACAGATTGTAAGGCAGAAAGTGGGTATCTGCACCTTTTTGGAATCATCAGACAAAATGAAGTGCTTTTCTGGGGTGTTCCCTACTTCTTGTTGACACTGACCTTTTTCCTGCCTGTAGTTGGTTCAGCAGTGGCCACAAATGCAGAAATCTGCCATCAAGGATGCTGAGGACGATGATGACACCGGTGGTATCAACTTAGATAAAGCAAAGGAAAGACTTCAGGAAGAGGACAAATTTGACAAAGAAGAATATAGAAAGAAAATTAAGGCAAAGCATCGGGTAAGCTTTCCATCTTGAATTCATATGAGTAGAATTTAATGTCCGTAAGTATATCTAAATATTCATTAGCTGTTCATTAATAAGTATATTATTTTCTTTATTGTTTTCTCTGACACCTCTTTTTCTGTGGCTACTCTCTTCTTTTTTCTGTTCATTTGTTCCTCTGCTGGGGGAGTCTGTATATTGACTGGTTTCTGAGAATGCCACTTAAATCTGTCTTTGGTCTGAGGTGATCTAAATAATATTAGTTGATTTGTTGTTATTATTACAGTTTGTATTTTGAGATAATTGTAGTTTCACTTGTAGTTGATAGAGATATCCCAAGCTCTCCATTTCAATAATTTTGTCATTACCAGAATGTTTTATATAAAACTATGCAGTATATAGCTTTTTGGAACTGGCTTTTTTCACTCAGCATTATTCTATGGAGATACAGCCAAGTTGTGTGCATCAATGCTTTCTTCCTTTTATTACTAAGTAATGTCCGATGGTATGGATGTACTGAGGTTTGTTTCACCATTTAACCATTGGAAAAGATTGATGGTGTTTCCAGATTCAACTTAATAAATTTCTTTCCATATCAATTACTTGATAATATGTTAAATCTATTGTATTAAAACTGGAGACTTTGTAAAACTTCTATAAAAATTAGCATGTGCCCTTGTGGCCTTCAACTTGGCAGTTTTCTGTCATCCTTGATGTAGTGGTCACACATGATATTGTTATGCTGTTATACTACTTCATTCCCTGGAAGTGAACATTTCACTAGATAAAAAAATGAATTAACGAAATAAAGTAGATTTACATTTTTAAAGAACTTCTTTAGCACCCTTTTGACACAGTGATTTCAGGGTAATGCAGTGAGAAACACCCGAGAAACACTGCTATAATATTAAATTTTGTATTAAGAACAAAATACCTTTTCATTGTTAAGTACATTGTTACTTAACAATGTAAGTAAAGTAAAAAGAAGGATTCTTAGAGCTTTTCACTCCTATTTGACCTTTCATGGACCAGTAAAAACTTTTTTATAAAAATAGAACAGCAGTTCTCATTTCTTTATTTTAATATTTGATGTAGCTTCAGAGTAGCATTTGATGAAAAAGTAGATATTGGAGATAGCTTTAGGGATGGAAAATGAATGTTGAGAAAAACATTCCAAAAATATGGAGAACAAATGAACCTGAAATATACTGGTTACAATTGTTGGATATTTATGTTAATGAGAGAACTAAACATTTCTTGCATTGCTACTCTTAGTGCAGTACTTAAATTGAAATTTGACATTAGCAATTCATTAAAATCTTTACTATTAAGAGTATCAGGAGCTTGTCATGTTTCAGCTTGCAGTCTACTTATTTATCCAGGGGACAACTGAGCAAGAATGTACTGTATTTCTAAGTTGTAGCCAGCAGTAAAAGAAATATGAAGGATTTACATAAAATAAAGTTCACCCCCTTCCCCTTCCTTGCCATCTCTTTTCTCCCATGTGGAAGTTATTACTATACCAGATCATTGAATATTGTCCCGGAAACCTTTAGAAAGTTAATTTCAAATTGGCAGATTGTACTTGTTTTATACAGTGTTTGTTTGCTAGGCTCTGCCATAGGCTGTGAACATAGAATATTTAAAATATCCGGGTGCTGCTGAGTGGGTGCAGTGGTTCACACCTGTAGTTCTGGCTACTTAAGTGGCTGAGGCAGAAGGATAACTTGAGCCCAGGAACTTGAGGCAGTAATGTGCTATAACTGCACCTGTGAATAGCCACTCATTAATAAAAGACTCTGTCTCTTTAAAAAACAAAAACAAGAAAAAACTAACATATGTACATGGGTCCCTCCATCTTCAGGAAGATTATAATTAAGTCTTAGTTAACTGTGGATATGCTGTTACTTCACAAAAGCTGCTTACACATCCTTTTTTTTTTTTTTTTTTTTTTCATAAAATGTTTTGGAATGAATAATCACATGACTCAAAAATCAAGATAAAAAATTGCACATTGGCTGGGTGTGGTGGCTCACGCCTGTAATCCTAGCACTTTGGGAGGCCAAGGTGGGTGGATCATGAGGTCGGGAGTTCAAGACCAGCCTGACCAAGATAGTGAAACCCCGTCTACTAAAAATACAAAAATTAGCTGGGCATGGTGGCACACACCTATAATCCCAGCTACTCAGGAGGCTGAGGCAGGAGAATCTCTTGAACCTGGGAGGTGGAGGTTGCAGTGAGCCAAGGTCGTGCCACTGCACTTCAGCCTGGGCAACAGGAGTGAGACTCATCTCCCAAAAAAAAAAAAAAAAAAAATATATATATATATACACACACACACACACACACACTGAGAATTCATGCTTCTGCCTATGTCTGTGTGTCTTGTTCATACCTACACCCTTACAGCTAACTCCTTTTAATTTTAAACTTGTCCTTTCACTTTCCTTATGCAAATAGAAATAAGTAGGAATACGTATTTTTTTCTTCTTTTCTTATGTGAAAGGTGTTTCATACACTTTTCCGTTTTCAATTAGTTTTGAGCTTGTAAATCATTTTCTTTGCATCATTATTAGAATATAGCATGTGATTTTTTAGACTGTCTCCATGACTATCTCATAGCAAGGTTGAATGGAACAGTTTTGAGCTGACAAAGTTGTGAGAGAAATCACCTGAACTTTATATACAGCTGGTTTTGAAGTCAGTACTTCTGTGACTACAAGAGTCACAGTATTTTTTTAAAAAAGTGACAACTTTCTATTTTATGTAAAATAGGTGTATTCTGTACAAGACATGCCTTCCAAATAGGATTTTGAAAATCTTACCTGGAAAAAAAGCACAAAGAAATAACTAGAATAGTTCTCTATATTCAACTTTAATATAAATGTTACCTGATGCTCACATGATTGATTTTGTGGTATTTTCGTTGGCAAACACACACATGTATTTGTGTGTATTAAAGTAGAGAAAACTTTGCATTTGTGAGTACTGTAGCATTAGCATGTTTACTGCAATAGCATACATAAGGCACAATATAGGTACTCACATCATTTATGCACCAAGCTGTTATGGAGTAGATTTCTACCCGGGAAATATGGAATGTTTTCTTAAGTGGCACATCTTCACATTTGGGATAGTGAAGCAGTGATGTTTGGGAAGAATACTGTGCTGTATTGCGGAATAACCTGTACTTGAGTCCTCAGTGTGGAATGACTACGTTGGTGCAAAAGTAATGACAGTTTATACCCAGTCCAGTTTGGATTACTAGTCACTGGTTGGGACTTTGCTTTCCTAATCTGAAAAATCAGGGAGTAGGAGTGGAACTTAATGCCAGATGTCAGTGAGATGTCTGGCCCCATAGATCTAGTTAAGACCTGGGAATAAAATCATCCTTTACTGTTTGGAAAATAGAATTTTAATTTGTAATTTTTTTCTCCCTGACAAGTCAGATTGCTTGCTTTACTTTATGAAAAGACTTTCTTCTTGCTGGACGTGGTGGCTCATGCCTGTAATCCCAGTGTTTTGGGAGGCTGAGGTGGGTGGATCATGAGGTCGGGAATCTAGACCATCCTGGCTAACATGGTGAAATGCCATCTCTACTAAAAAATACAGAAAAAAAAAAAAAAAAAAAAAAAAGCCGGGGGGGGGGGGGGGACCCGGTGTCCCCGCCAGTTGGGGGGCCGAGGCAGAAGAATGCCAGGAACCCGGTAGGTGGAGCTCGCAGTGAGCCAAGATCGCACCACTGCACTCCAGCCTGGGTGACAGAGCGAGACTCCGTCTCAAAAAAAAAAAAAAAAGACTTTCTTCTTTACGTATTTCCAGTAACCATTAAAATTTTAAATACTAAATATATTATTAATCCTGCAGAAATTACTTTGCTTTAATTAATTGCTTTACTTGAACACCTTGTTGGTTTTTGAAGTCACATTTTTCTTCCTGAGTATATACTACTACGATAATGACACTTCTTTGTTCTTTTAGTGTAGGATTTTGCCTTGGGCAAATATAATTCTATTTCCCTTTGAGGCTGTCACTCATAATTTTGTTACTTTTATGAAAGTATATTGAGAAGAACTATATGTCCCTAAAGAATATTGAAAATACTAACAACGGGGTCTAGGGGAAGCTTTACTTCAGGAAGATAGAAAAAGGTGAAAAAACTTTTGACCCAAAGTTACGAATAAGGGATGTGCCTGAATGAATTTTGCATGTGAAAAAAACTTCACAAAATCTATCACATGCTTCTGTATTTAATACATTCCTTTTAATGTGTATCAGTTGTAGAAGATTTTGTAAGCCTTGGCATTTTTTTTCAGTGTGTTCAAAATATTTTATTATAATTTTGGTTTAAAGTATAGGATATTTAATATGTAAGTGAATTCAGTCTTAATGATTCTGTTTGGAAGTAGTTGTTAGCTCTTGCGTTTAAAAGTTAACAGCCTTGAATCATAGCTTTGCATATGCACTCAGTCTTAGTATAGTAGGACTCAGCTACTCATTTTGTCCTACTTGTTTTTCCCTCATACTATTACACCTGTCTTTGAATCATATTTTCATCTACCAGATTATGAAAGCTATATAATTTCTAATGTGATTCAAGTAAATCTTTGTTTTAAAGATTTAGAAGCCGGGCGTGATGGCTCAAGCCTGTAATCCCAGCACTTTGGGAGGCCGAGGCGGGCGGATCACGAGGTCAGGAGATTGAGACCATCCTGGCTAACACGGTGAAACCCTGTCTCTACTAAAAAAAATACAAAAAACTAGCCGGGCGAGATGGCAGGCATCTGTAGTCCCAGCTACTAAGGAGGCTGAGGCAGGAGAATGGCGTGAACCCAGGAGGCGGAGCTTGCAGTGAGCTGAGATCCGGCCACTGCACTCCAGCCTGGGCGACAGAGCGAGACTCTGTCTCAAAAAAAATAAAAAAGATTTAGAAAACTGAGTTATAAAGATTTTTTACATTTATTTTTTATTTTAAAGTTTTATGTTATTTTTAATTGACACATAATTGTATGTATGGGGTACAATGAGATGTTTCATTACAGGTATATATTGTGCAATAATCAACTTAGGCTAATTAACATAACCATCACTTCAAATATTTATCATTACTTTGTGGTGACAACATTTAAGAGTCCACTATTTTCGCTATTTTGAAATACACAATACATTATTATTAACATGGTCACCAAGCTGTGCAATAGATCACCAGAACTTATTCCTCCTGTTGGGTGGAAACTTTGTACACTATGACCAACATCTTCCCTTTGCTCATCTCGCCTGCACCCCTTCCACCCAGTCCTTTGGTAACCACCACTCTACGCTCTACTTCTGTGAGCTCTTATGAAGTCTACTTCTATGAATTAGATTCCGCAGATAAGTGAGACCGTGTGGCATTTACCTCTCTGCCTGGCTTATTTCCCTTTGCTAAACGTCTTCTTGTTGCAAGTAACAGAATTCTGTGTTTTCCTTAAGGCTGATTAGTATTCCGTTGTACATCTATACAGCACATTTACTTGATCCATTGTTTGTTGATGGCCACTTCAGTTTTTCCATATCTTGACTATTGTGAATTAAGTTGCAATAAACATGACAGTGCCGACATCTATTTGACATATGAATTTCAATTCCCTTGTATGTAAGAGGTCTAAAGATCCTAACTGGTTTAAAGTACAAACCAAACCAAACCAAACCATATAGTTTCATGGCATCACTGGGAGGAGAATTCAAGCTGCCTGCTTGCCAAAATGCATAGCGGCTTCTCTGGACTCCAGGGACCCTTCTGTAACTGCCTTGGGTCATTTAGCAGCTTTAGTTGCTCTTCATGAGTTGTCGTTTTAGCCTTTAAGCACTGCTTTCTTCTGAGACCACCCCACCCTTCAGCTTTGTCTGACATTTATAGGTAGCTGTGCTTAAATAGGTCTGTTATTTTTTTTTTCTCTTTAGAACCTCTTGAAACCAATCATTGGAAGTAAAAATAGCAAAAGCTGTAACTTTTGCATATGAAACCATTAGTGAACTAGTAAACTGTAAAGACAAAATGCTACTCTCACATGGAAGCAATGTGGTTTTTTTTTAATTTTTAAATTTTTTTTATTTTTGAGACAGAGTGTAGCTCTGTCACCCAGGCAGGAGTGCAGTGGCGCGATCTTGGCTCACTGCAAGCTCCGCCTCCCGGGTTCATACCATTCTCCTGCCTCAGCCTCCCGAGTAGCTAGGCCCGCCACCACGCCTGGCTAATTTTTTGTAGTTTTAGTAGAGACGGGGTTTTACCGTGTTAGCCAGGTTGGTCTCAATCTCCTGACCTCGTGATCTGCCCGACTCGGCCTCTCAAAGTGCTGGGATTACAGGCGTGAGCCACCGCGCCCGGCCAATGTGTTTTTTAATAATTCAGTCAGAACTGTTGAAAGATAGGCCATGGATCCTATTTTTGAATGATTTTTACTTTAATGGAGTGAAAATCTGCTCTGTATTGTGTCATCATTCTTAGTTCTGAAAGATGACTTGTAGTTAAGGTGATAATATTTGCTATCACAGCTGAGAACAGAGAAAAACAATTCATTATGAAGCTCTTTCATTCCCTTGAAATTCGAGTGCTCTATCTATATCGGATTATGAATTTAGATAACATAAACATGTCAAGATGTGGCTCTGGACTGCTTCCCGAGATGGTACAGCATTACTCTAGGTTCCATTTACTACCAGCTTGAACGTTAGAAAGTTAAGAAAGTATTAAAGGAAGACTTTAGAAAATCTATCTTGTTTTATTGTTGTTGACACATAATTAAGTTGGCATGGAATCCAGTTGACTTAACCATAAATTTGTGTGATAGTCAAGAAAGAGGGAAACTGTAATCAGGCATCTGAGGAATAGTAGCCGCAAGAATATTAACAGTAACAAGTAACACTTACTTAACTGGACCCTGCAGTAAGTTTACATGTACCATCATATTATATGCTAATAATTAACTTCTGAAATCAGTGAGCTAGCATTTTACAGATTATAAAACTAAGACTTTGAAGGGTCAAGTAATGTGTCCAGAACCCTGCAGCTTGCAAACAGCAGCCCTGGGACTCTTACCAAAGTCTTTGTTACTGTTCAGGCTTTATGCTTTTTAACTATTCAGCTGTGTTGCTACCTATGTCAAGCCATCAGACATTCTTTTATAGCACAGTAACTCTGAAGCAATGAGTTAAAAGGTGGATGATCATAAGAGTAGAGGGTATTGAAGAAGAAATGACAAATAATGGAAATTTTTCATGTTTCCAGAACAAGGTCATTGATCTCTAAAAAATTAAAAATAAATTAAGGCTGGGCGCAGTGGCTCACTCCTGTAATCCCAGCACTTTGGGAGGCCGAGGAGGGCGGATCACGTGGTCAGGAGATCGGGACCATCCTGGCTAACAAGGTGAAACCCCGTCTCTACTAAAAACACAAAAATTAGCCGGGTGTGGTGGCGGGCGCCTGTAATCCTACTACTCAGGAGGCTGAGGCAGGAGAATGGCGTAAACCCAGGAGGCGGAGCTTGCAGTGAGTCAAGATCCTGTCACTGCACTCCAACCTGGGAAACAGAGCAAGACTCCATCTCAAAAAAAAAAAAAAAAGAATAAATTAGATGTTGTGGTTAGTAGTATAGTTTAAGACTCCATACTAATACCACTGTTTCCTGAATGTTCATTGTATAGCTATATGTGTACATACACTAGTGCCAGAATCCATTTTACCATAGCTATGGCCATTTAAGAGTCTAAAGTAAGAGAGCCAGAGACTGGTCTGGCTCACATGGTCCTTATGAAATTTTACTAAGATCAGAAGTGTCATCTTGAGGACAAGAGACTCAGCATCTGGTGCCTAATTCTAAAATGGATGTTGTGAATGAAGCTTATTTATAGAAAAGAATACAAGATCCTTTTCTTTACAACCCTTTTTCTTCCTAGTTTCAGCCCTTCCACTGTCACAACCAGGTTTATTATTAAAATGGAAGCCAACCTGTTACTACAGAACCTTTGCCTACCATTTGGAGATGTCTGCCTGGGGAGGTTTCTGTTCTTACTCCCACAAGCTTATACCATCTAGTGACATTTAGCTCAATATCTTGGTGTTTGGGCTGTCTTTATATCCAGCATCAAAAATGAGACAAATATTCAGAATTACATAAATCTGATCTATTTTCATGCTTTCTTTGGCTTTTTTTTTTTTTTTAAACCATGTGGTGTTGGAGAGGTGGGTTGGGTATTAGGTTGATGGTGAATAGTTAGAGATTGGGGTTGAGGAGCAGGGAGCAGTTTGCTGCCAGTGGAATCAGGGAGTCTGATGGGATTAAGTTATAAACTGCAAAGGGCAATGGTCTATATCTGTTTTGCCCATTATATGTATCCAGAGCCTACCATGTGGTTGGGTAAATATTCAAAGGATTTAACTAGTGAATCAGTGTTTCCACATCAATTTGTTTTTCTCATTCTGTCTTCATATCCTTGTTATAGTTGTTACAGATTTATTCATAGAAGTCCACTTTTTTCATGTCATTCAAGCAAAACTCTGTAAAATAGATAACAGATCAGAGAACCTTGTTGTGTTCAGTTCCTGGGAAGGAATTAGGTTTACTGGAATTTTGTTCTTGGAGGGCAGGGGATATCTTTGGGACATAACAATTCTCATAATCTTTCTTTTGTTCACTTTTGTTAAGCCAGTTTTCTTTTTTGAAAAATAGGTTATTCTAATACTGAAGTAAAGATACATGTCCCCTTCTTCTTTACGTGATAGCTGGGGACTCAGTTCCTTACCAAACTGACACAGTTGCCTGAGAGTCATGCAAATGGATTATACTTCCATAACCTCCAAAAATGAGTCTTACTTTCACATTACAAATTTTCAAGTATCACCCTAGAATGAAAAAGTTTAAATTCGTAGTCCTGACTGCTCATGAAATTCATATTTCATGGTACTTTCTTTTCTGGAAGCTAAGGACCTATAGTGTGTGAGAATCCAAAAGAAGTATAATATCTATAAAGGGAGGATTTTATACCTTGAAATTTGATTTTCTGTTTTTCTGTCCCTTGTGAATTTGATTTTCATTATTGAATTTCATGCTCCCCTTATAGTTAATCATTTTGTAGCATGGCAGAACTAAAGATAACATTTTGCCTTCTTTTTTGTAGCATAAAGTAGTTTTTGGTACCAGGATGTCCTCAAAAACAAAATAGGAAAAATAAAGGATTTAAAGCATTTGAGCCACACCTAATTAAAAGGGGAGGAGGACTTCAGTTACTGAATCTAATGAAATTCACTTATACTTTTCTCCTGAAGTGACTATACTCCAGCCTTTTATCTTTATGTTTTGTCATATGTCATAACTGTCTTTAAAATATTTTTTTCTTATCCCCACAAAGAATATATTCATTTTCTAAGTTTTGAATTATGATATATCTACTTTCAGTTCTTTTGCTTCTCTCTCAATGTTTACTCTTGGCTCTTTTCAGACAGAGTACTAATAAAGCTTTTTCAGATAAGAAACATTTTCTAATGATTCACTTCAAATTATTTTCTTTTAGTTTTACTCAGTATTAAAAATTTGTCATTAGTGCATTTGTTTCATGTCTTGGTAACATTCGCTTCATGTTGTAAAAGTCTTTGGATATCTCTTGTCTGTCTGAAAATTTTGGTAGAAAATTTAAAAGGGAAAATTATGTTATCTGCATGTACATATAAATTCTGATAGCCAATTTAAAGCTGAAATTTAAAATATCTTTTAGTGACTATAATGAATTAATATTGGAATTCAGTAAAAGTAGAAAATTGGCCATTTTTTTCTGCTATGATTAAAATGACTAAATGGAAAACCTCGGCATGGTTATGTTTGCTTGAGTAGAAAGGATTTTTCTGATGTGAATATATTGAATTTATTCTTTGCAACTTTGAAGTGCCATTTTCAGACACTGATGTGTTGAAGGAAGACCAGTTGTTGAATAATTACAACAAAAATTTGTATGACTTTTAAATGTGATCAGTTACCTGTTTCTTCTGCACAGAAGACTGACAAAAATTAATTAATGTCTATAAAATGCTGTCAGGAAAATAAAAAATGCTATCAGGATGAAAAGACCTGTATGGTAGCAGACTATTTATAACGATAAAGGAAGTGGCAACATTTGTCTAAAACATACTGATACGGATACAAATACTACCTACGAACCTACAAAGTGAAGTCAGTATTCCAGTGGAGGAATATGAAGTGTAGTGGTGTGCTAGATTTGAGGGAGTGAGAACTTCGGCTCCCCAGGCCCAGTTTAATCCCAAGTCCATCACTTACTATGTGTGACATCAGGCAAGTTACTTAGTTACTTTGATCTTCCATTTTTCATCTATAGAATGGGAATAGTAACACCTTATAAGTTCTATTACATAGGTTTAAAAAGATAAAAAACCAAATCGTTATATGAAATGCCTAGCACATTGTTGATACTTAATAATTCTGAGCTATTTCTGTTGGTAAGAAAATGACATAGTAATGTGCTAATGGACAAATAAATTTTTATGAAAGTACAATTTTTTTCCTCTTTGCAGTTACTTGATATTTTGTATAGCTATAGTCTTAACATTAGTGTAAGCAGCAAAACACTCAAGTCCTTGCAATCTTCGTAGAATAACATGAAATATAGTTATATTTCATTGTAGTGTCTAACACAGGAAAACTCTGCCTAGAGGGTGGGGTGGGAAGAGAAGGGAGATAAAGTTACAAATATGTGTATCCACAAGCTAAAGCCAGCTCAAATGAAGTGTTAATTATGATCAGTTATATCACATTTTTTCTTTAATCTTGTTTTGCTTCTTTCATGTATTTTGTCGTCTGCTAATGCTCAAAGAAAGCCTGTGATTGGTGCCAACTTAATTTAGGAACAAATTGTTTAGAAACTGCCATTCATTAAGTTATTTTTCCCCACAACTTGGGGAAGCATTGAGATTATTCTAATTTAGTGGCAGAACATCTTTTATAATCTCATTAGAGAACCATTTCAGGGATAAAGTTTGATAATCACTATTGCATTAATTGGCTGCTTGCTAAAATAATACTAGTTATTATTTTCTTCTGTTTTTAAAGTCACATCTGTTAATGTTTAGCCCCCAAATGTTAACATTTTTATTTTTATTAGAATGTATCGCAAAAAAGCACTAGATTTGGCACATAAAGACCCAGGTTTGAGATCGATCATTTTCTAAAGAAGCTCTTTGATAATAAGCAACCCAAAAGCTTTCTGAGTTTTTCTTTTTTCTCCTTTGCATTTCCTTCCACTGAACTTGGTTTCTAGAACTTCCAAGTAATCACTAGGATGTGTCTCTTGTATAATCGTACATTATGTCTTACCTGTCCTGTTAGTGTGTGTTTTATTTGAAAGTCAGTACTAACCATTGCATAGCCAGAGTAAGTGATAGAACTGGGATTTGATTCCAGATCTGTCTGACACATTTTTAATGATTCATGAATACCTATGCCAATCCCATAGTCAGTAAATATTTGTTGAAAAATGAATGTCACATATTAGTTAGCTTTAGGGAACAAAACTGTAATGAATATGTACTCTGTTTTATACCTAATTATATGCTGCTAATTTTTCTCCTCTTCCTTGTCTCCAGGAGAAAAGACTGAAAGAAAGGGAAGCCAGAAGAGAAGCCAACAAGAGGCAAGCAAAGGTAAGGGTTTATATACATTTATTTTTCCAAGCTCTATTAAGGTAGAATTGATAAAAGCATTTTATATTTTGGCAAGAACAATGCTTGTAATGTTAAAATGGAATTTAAATCCTCTTCTTTTCAGTATGGATTTTATATGTCATTTGTATATCATGATATTCCAGTTGGATTCAAGCCCATGCAGCCTTCTATTCACTTTCTTGTATTCATCTGTTTCCTCTCTGGTGCAGGCTGAAAAATACCTAAGATAATTTGTTACTGGGTTTGCCTCGTTTACTCTACCACTTTTTCCCATTGTATTTTGTGTCTACTAAATACAAAAGGCAGTTGACTCTGTGGGCCAGGCCTGATAGAATTTTCATCTGTATCATCTTCAGGTAGACAGCCCATGTGAACCCAACCTGATAACAGGTAACTTTGAAAGCATCAGTTCAGCTCTTAGAATCTAGGGGAAAAGCATTCTGTATCTCCCACTTTTACTATAGTCTGTAGCTGATACTTTTCAGCGAATACATATGTACAGTTTTCCTCAAGTATGTATGTATAATTATAAACACCGTCCACGTGCAGCTATGATTTTTATATAATGTGTTTGTCACTGAGAAGTGTTCAGCTTCTGCATTCTGAGGACATTTAGTAGAAATGATTTCCTAGAACTAGGGCCCAATAACGTATGTCATTTCTCATGCTGTATCTCATTGTGCTGTTTCTGACTAGCCATGATTTCCTCTTGACAATTAGCAAAGCTCCAACTCCCTTGAGGAGGCCCTTAATATTCTTTGTCATTTTTTTTTCTGTGCTGGCCATAGCACTTAGAGAGCAAGTCAGAGATGATAACTCATGCTATAGTTCTGAAGTGGGAAGCAATTATTCTACAGTGTAAGATGAAAAGACTGCTTATATTCAGTATTAAATATCACTCTGTCTTCAAAGGTGCCCGAAAACGAGAGCTCCAGTGTGTGCAGCCTGACTGCTAAATAAGGTGGTGGCTTCTGCTTATGCTTTAAAGTGCAAGCGTGAACCACCATGGCAGGGATACTAGATCTCGGAGGCTGTAGTGGGAAGGATTGAAATTTAAGAAGAAAATCTTAAATCTAATAAAAGCATTTGATATTTATGAATATTGCATGTTCAGCATAAAAATAAACCTATTTTATTTCACTAAGAAGCTCTCATTTCTGCATATATAAATGTAAGATGAAAGATATAATCTAGAGCCAAAGAAAGCCCTGTTACTGTATTTCTTTTGTTTTTATTCATGCATATTTCTATATATCACTAAATATGGTTTATTTTTTATATTTACTGATGCTGTATGCTCAATTTTTTTTTCCCCTAGTGGTTTAAGCTGTAAGAAATTGCTCTCACCCTTGAGCTATCCTCCTGGAAACCTCTTCTTTTATTCCCCCATAAATTGATGTGTATATTTGGTTTTAATACTGTGTCTGCTGGGGAAATGAAAAAATGGTAAAGTCGTGAGAATCAGGCATTTTCACTGGGGACTGATCTCTGAAGTGAACTCCTTACGCCAGACTCTCCCTTCCATTTCCCACTCCCCTTCCGTGTTTGTGCTGTGTGTTTATTTCCTGACATCTAAAAAAGGAAGAAGATTTTTCTTGTCAAGAGAAGGTCTCGTTTCTGTATAACCACTAAGGATCGGACTAAGAACAGAAGGAAGAGCTGACATGGCTTTGCAGCTCAGCCAGGAGCTTTAAATAGACAGAGGCTGTGTTTTATTATTGCTCTGAATAGTTTAGCTACCTCCATTTCACAGCCCTTGTCTGAGTGCTCAGAGATGGCAGCCCTTTTGTAAGAGTGATATTACCAGAGGGATCAGTGGCTGGTTTGCAGCCAGGACTCAAACATTCCTCAAGACACTGAGGACTTTCAGCAATGACAGGTTCAGGCTGACTGACAGAGCCCAAGGAATGAGCTCAAACCAACCTTTTGCACCTAGCTTCCTTTCAAATGAAAGTGACAGGGGGTGAAGGCTCTCATGGCTTTTGAGGTGCCTTTTGGAAGCAGACCCAGAAGATATTATTTGGAAACACTTGGTAAAGGGACGATGGCACAAATTTCTGTGATATGTAAGGAGAAATATGATGTAAACTATCAGGTTTCTCTCAGTGTGTGTACTTCAAATGACAGATGTGACTTAGTTTTTGAGTACACTTTGTCTTCTCGTTGATCCTCTTCTGTAAACCTGATCATTGTGTTACTTAGGTTGTTGCCTTCTGAATCACTTCAGTCAGATTCCAGCTAGAGCATCCCTTTGATCCCTGAACCTACAAGATATCCAGAAGGTATTTTAATGGTCAAAGAAAGTGGTACTTGCAGACTTAATTTACCAGGAAATGTAGTCATAGCTGTTTATAGCTATTCTAAGCAATCACTGCATAGAAACTGAAAGTGTAAGAAAGGGAGGACTCACATAGCTGTCTTTCTACCTTGTTTTGTGTTTTGTGCAGCAAACATCATTTTATTACACAAGGAAGGATATAAAGGACACGGTATTTTTTTTTGGGGGGGGGTTAGTGTTTGAGTGAAGTTTAATGGAATTATCTTTATTTCCCAGAAAAGAGAAAACTTCATGTGAATTTTCAGTTTTAGAAATGATGATTACTGGTAATCTCTTCTCTGGCATATTGAAAGTATTTCTAAGAAAAATTGCTTTAAGGTATGAGTAGGATAAACTAAAGTTGGAATGGACCTCTCAGGAATCTGATACGACTTTTTGTTAAAAGATAGATCTAAGTTCTGCCTAGATTATGTTATGTGCAGAATTGGGAATGGAAGATAAATATGGAGCTGAAACTGTTACAAAGGTTTGCTGGGTACCTAATAGTGGTTTGGGAAATATAGGTCTTTTGGGTATCAAAACTTTCTTTAGCAGAGAAATATTTGAACTGCACAATAGAATTGTTTTTACTTTAGCTAACAAGATGTCATATATTCTTATGACCTAGAGATTTTAAACTAAGATCCAGAAAAATACTTGTAGCAGTGATCAATAGACCACATTGCTTTTTGGGTTCAGGGAGGTTACATAATCCTGGAATACAGCTTTATCTCATTATCTAACTAAATTTCCTTTTGCTTTGAGGGTCACAAGTGCCAGTAGGAGTCCTTGGTTGCTGGAATGATTTTGTAGAAATGTAAGGAAAAGGAACAACAGTGCTAAAACTTGGGGAAATAGATCCTCAGAAATATCTCAGTACTGTGCTACTTTTGAAAAGAACGTGTGATTTTTATTTATTTATTTATTTATTTATTTATTTATTTATTTTTTAAGTTGGAGTCTTGCTTTGTCACCCAGGCTGGAGTGCAGTGACGCGATCTTGGCTCACTGCAACCTCCACCTCCCAGGTTCAAGCGATTCTCCTGCCTCAGCCTCCTGAGTAGCTGGGACTACAGGCACCCACCACCACGCCCAGCTAATTTTTTGTATTTTTAGTAGAGACAGAGTTTCACCATGTTAGCCAGGATGGTCTTGATCACCTGACCCCATGATCCGCCCGCCTCGGCCTCCCAAAGTGCTGGGATTATAGACATGAGCCACCGCACCTGGCCAAAAGTGTGATTTATTAAACAAAAGTCTGAGGCTGATGAAATTGAACACTGACTATAAAGGAGCAAAGAGTAGGAAAGAGCTCAAATACTTAAAATAGTTAAAAGTTGCTTTGACTGTATTAAAAATGATTATAGTTCATAGTTTTTAGGTGTGGGGAAAATTAATATGATGTCCTACATTTCGAGGTTGAAGTTTTATAGACATTGTACATTTTTACTTGTTTTTATTTTCTGGTTTGTATTGTGTTTTTATTTATACTTAACAAATATTAGTTTTAGGTAACAGTTTCTTGAATACCTAAGGTAATCTCTGTACTAACAGAAAAGTAGTGTTGAAGTTAGAGCTCTCAGAATAGGAGGTCTGAAGAAGTGGTAGTTATTTAATTTTAAAACTCTAGGCCGGGCGTGGTGGCTCATGCCTGTAATCCCAGCACTTTGGGAGGCCAAGACGGGTGGATCACCTGAGGTGAGGGGTTCAAGACCAGCCTGGCCAACATGGCAAAACCCTATCTCTACTAAAAATACAGAGATTAGCCGGGCGTGGTGGTATGCACCTGTAATCCCAGCATACTTGGGAGGCTGAGGTGGGAGAATCACTTTAACCCAGGAGGTGGAGGCTGCAGTGAGCCGAGATTATGCCACTGCAGTCCAGCCTGGGTGACAGAGCGAGACTCTGTCTCAAACAAAACAAAACAAAACAAATAAACAGACCAACAACAACAACAACAACAACAAAAAAAACCTTAAAAAACTCTAGTAGACTTGAGAGATGCCCTGGACTGACTTTCTAATCTACTGGTCTTCAATGACTTTTTCTCTGACCAAACAGTAGTTTCATAAAGAAAAGCTAGCTTTATTCATTTGATATTTTGTTCTTCCTACTTTTTTGGTGTTAAAATATCCTTTCATTTATGAAATGATACTGATAATTTTTAAAAAGTCTTATTATTTGGCAAAGTAAAAACCCATTTCACCCCTTTAAAATCTTTTTTGAGCTTTTTCGGATCCATGAAATTGAAGAGCGAGTGTGGCAGCCACTGATCTACTTCAGTGGTTTTCAGTATTATATCGAGTGACCTATGGACTCTCCTCTCCACCCCCCACCCCACCCCCCACCCCCTGCATGAGAGAGTTACTTGGGCAGGGCTCTAGGGTTCCATTTAGTCCTCATCCAGACCAGCTGAACTTTATTTTCCTCTTTACATTTTGAGCTTCCAGGGAAGATTTTGTTTGAAATACTGTTTTCCTTAAATGTATACATACATAGCTAATACTTTAAAAGTACCCAAATAAGTTAGGGCTGAAAGCAAGTGAATGACTTGCCTAATGTCATAGCTTCTTTGGTGGCAGAACTGGTATATGCCCCCAGGTCTCCTGAATCTTCATTCCCTGTTGTTGTTTATTGTCCTATGCTCTTTCTGTATGTTGCTTTTTTTTTCTTTTTCTATACAAAAACAAATGTCATCCATGATCCATGATCTAACAACTAGTCATAGAAAATTACTAATAGCAAATACCTTTAGTAAGGAAAGAACTCTGGGCTGAGGTCTAAAAAGCAGGCTATGTCTCAAACTTTCTGGGTGGCTGGGGACATGCCATTTATCTATCTGGGCCTCTTGTCAGCATATGTAAAAGGTTACCCCTTTCATGAAGGTTTTTCTGACTCTCTGACATCCTACGGGCTCCTGCTTTTGGAACTACTCCCGTGGTCCCCTGTCTAGAGCACCTCCAATAATTACAGCGCTGATGTGGTTGCACTTCTCTCTGTCTTTGGCTCTGGCTCTGGCTCTTACTTTCCTTTGTATTCCTATCGCTCATCACAGTGCTTGTCGGCTGAGGGCAGGCTTTCTGGCTCATAGTTGGCCATCTCCTCGTAAACAGTGCTGAGGTCACTCATGTTTTATCTTTTATTTTGTAGATGAGGAAATTGAAGCTTAGGAAGTTGAAGTAACTTTCCCAAGAATATTCAGCTAGGAAATGGCAGAGCCAGGATGCAAAGCTGCTTTATATGACTCTGAAGCCTTGACTCTGAAGCATTAGGACCATAGGTCATTTCCAAGGTAGTCAAGAATATTCACATTCCAGAGTATTAAAAGCTGAAGCAGAAGTTGCAAGTAAATATTTCTTCTCCTGAAATTGCTCTCCTTAGCCACAATTAGTTCTCTTTTACAAGTGGCTACATTAGGAAACAGAACATCAAGAAATAGAACAGAACCGTAGGCAGATACAGATTATTGTGCATCTCCTATTAGTTACTATAAAATCTCACTGGAATCCCAGCAGCTTAATATTTTCTTACAGATTAAATATTAGGAAACATTTACCATTACTTCCAGCCCATGAAGACCAGTTAAACATACCATATTCTCGTATCTTCTTGATTTTTAAATTGTATACACATTTTCCCTCTGCCTAGGATGTCTCCTTCATTGCTTTTTCTTCTGAACTGTTTCCGTTTTGAAGCCTTTTCTGCCTCCTTCAGGTCGACTCAGGAAATTCTTCCTTTCTGGACCACCGGACTTCGTGTACATCATTCTGCTGTGTTGCTTGGTGATTGTCTCTCATCACTAGACTGTAAACTCCTTGAGAGCAGCAGCTGAATTTTTTTCATGGTTGGCACATAATAAATGCTCTGTAGATATGTGACTCAGTGAAATGCAACGATATTCATTCTTAAAGTTAACATTTTACTTGTTAATGCTATACAGTAAATTCCCATTCTGCCAGACTGGATGTATCTAACACACTCAGCCCTTTCCAAGTTGCTACTTCCCTTCTACCCCATCTTGTGTTAAACAAATCCATGAATTTGTATTAAGATGATAGATTCTTAATATTAAAACAATGTAGTAAACTCTATAGGCAGTCACAATTCCATTGGAATACTTTACACATGTCCTATTTGCGAAGAATTTAATGAATTCTTAAAGGATGAGTTGTCCTAAGATGTGCATATTGATTTTGCCTTTCTTCCTTCCTTTTATCTAACTTCGAGCTCCTCAAGTTGCATGTGGAAAACTGAGTGTGTGGTACTCTCTGGGTGGTAAAAGGGATAGTCTAGGGTAATTTGATATGTTGATTTTCACCTTGCCTGTCAACTTTGGAATTGAATGCTCATGGAAGTTGTGACTTCACTCTGTAATGCGATTCCTTGCCCATAAATATTTGTTGATTGACCGAAAAAGTGGATCCTGCTAAAATTTCTTTGTTGACAGTCTCATGGTGAATGTTGCATTTGATGCCGTTGAACATGAGTAGCCTGAATAATTGTGACCTTATTCAAATGTGGTTAGATTGTAGGAGAGCTAGCACTCAGATCCAGGTCGGATTGCACTCCTTGACTCTGCAGTGGGTGTTAAGGATGATCGTAAACCTGTTCAGGGCAGCCATTAATTCTGAGAATAAGAGGAAATTTTTCAGGAAACAAGTCAAACCTGTTGTTTTTACACTTGGAGTATTATACCAGATTCATTTAAGGCAGAATTTTAATGACTGTGTCAGAATGTGTTTATTCTAATACTTCTTAGAGAACTAATGTTTGATGTTAGAGTCAGAGTACTGTTTCTTTTATTAAACTTGCAAAATGTACTAACCAGATAAAACTTGAGGAAAACAGATTCATAATAAATTTGAGTAAGGTGTTAGAAAAAAAGGGCTATGTGTGTGTATATCCCTTTGTTTATGTTGTAGAAAGTAGTTGTATTATTAATAGTCTGCTCAGTTGGGTGGTCATTTAGATCCTTTCCAATGAAACGGCCTAAACAGTAAATCAATCCAGGTGATGCCCTTTATACTTCATCATGGTTTATTCAGCTTGTGTCAAGTTAGAGATAATTTGACATTTATATACTTGAGTTAGGGATTTATAGGCACATCTAGCAGAACAAATTAACTGTATTTGAATCATGGTGGTCAGTTTCATTATGTGGCTGAGTCTGTTATTCCACTGGTTACATGCTCTACTATGTAGAGAACTGGGTATGTGTGGATGTGACCATCATGATTGTGGAGACTGATACTTACAATCATTTGCCTATATTTTTGTATGTATTAGCATTCATTAATGGTCTAAATGATGGGAATTCTTTTGAGTGTTAGTAGTCATTACTGGCTGCTGTAAGATTATATCATCATAATTTCTGATATAGTACACAAAAGTCTCAAAGTTGGAAAAAACATGTAGATTCTTTCCTCCTTTCTTCTTCTTCCTAATATTTTGCTTCATAACTCAGAATCCTGTTGCTTATGTGAAGAAATAGAGGCAGGGCTAGAGAACTATTATAAGACTTACTTTTAGTAATTCTCAGCCTCTGGTACAAGAATCTGTGTGGGTTTTCCTTGTTATTACTAGGAATTTCTAAAATTCTCAGCATTGACTCTATCTATGCCATACATATATATTATCATTCCTTAAAAGTATGTAAAGGCTGTATTAAGATTAACAAAATAGGAACTTGTTTGTTTTGCTAAATTCAGAGTACTTTTCTGTCTTTTGTTTTCTTAAATGACATATATCACTGTAGAATTATCATCTTGTAAATAGTTTGATGTTAAACATCTTCCTCTACTGGAAAAGATTGAGAGCACTGCCATATGGTATGTAAGCAGAAACAGCCATACTCTTAACACTTAGTCAGAATTGAAGACAGTCAGTCATAGGGAGGAAGAAAAGAGGGGGAAGATGGGGCGGAGGAGGAGGAGGAGGATGCCACTTTTTTTCTCTTTTTTCTTTTTTTTGTGAGACAGAGTCTCACTTCATCACCCAGGCTGGAGTGCAGTGGTGTGACCTCAGCTTACTGCCACCTCCACTTCCCAGGCTGGAGTGATTCTTGTGCCTTACCCTCCCAAGTAGGTGGGACTACAGGCACATGCCACCTTGCCCAGCTAATTTTTCTATTTTTAGTACAGACAGGGTTTTGCCATGTTGGCCAGGGTGGTCTTGAACTCCTGACCTCAAGTGATCTGCCCGCGTTAGCCTATCAGAGTGCTGGGATTGCAGGCATCATCCACTGTGCCCGGCCACCACTATTTCTTAAAAGGAAGGGAAGGCTCCATTTCCTCCATATCTTAAAGGAGAAAAAAAGTCAGTAGGAAAAGGAAATAATAGAGATGGAACACAGAAAAAGAACAGACATAAGTTTCCTACTGTGCTAGTTGATACTGTTTGTGAACTTGATTGGACTGAAGCATACAAAGTATTGATCCTGGGTGTGTCTGTGAGGGTGTTACCAAGAGAGATTATGTTTGAGTCAGTGGACTAGGGAAGGCAGATCCATCCTTAATCTCGTGGGCGCAATCTAATCAGCTGCCAGTGAGTATAAAGCAGGCAGAAAAACGTGTAAAGGAGAGACTGGCC
The DNA here is from genome assembly GCF_002776525.5 of Piliocolobus tephrosceles. Classification (NCBI taxonomy): domain Eukaryota; kingdom Metazoa; phylum Chordata; class Mammalia; order Primates; family Cercopithecidae; genus Piliocolobus; species Piliocolobus tephrosceles. The sequence goes on from NC_045446.1 coordinate 98,543,095, forward strand.
TAGCCTCCCAGGCTACATCTTTCTCCCTTGCTGGATGCTTCCTACCCAGATAAATTACCTGTTGTGACTGCCCTGGACATGCCTGCCTACCAGACATCTGATCTCGTAAGACCATTATTAAAGTCTCACTTTTGCTGTTCTTTGTGCCTCTAAGTCCATTCTTTGGGTTTGGACCGGTGAGTGTGTTTCTCACAGCAGCACTAAGTATCACTGTCAAAGATTAGAAATAACCTAAATTGTAGGGTAGATAAATTGTGGCATAGTCATATGACGAATTGTTATATAGCTATGAAGGAATTACTGCTACATCCAATAACGGACAAATTTTGGAAACATGGTATTGAGCAAAAGATGCCAGACAGAAGAGTAACTACTGTGATACTCTATTTACATAAAGGTTTTTTTGTAAAAGCAAAACTAATATTTGGGGTTAGAGTTTACCTTTGAGGAAAAGAGGGAGTGATTACTGGGAAGGAGCATGAAGGGGGGCTCCTAGAGAACTTGAGAGTGTTCTAATTTCTTAATCTGGGTGGTAGTTTCATGGGGTATATTTACTTTATGAAAATTCATCAAGCTGTAAGCCTATGGTTTGTGCACTTTTTTTGAGGTATGCCATACTTCAATTAAAGCTCAGGAGTTTGAGACCGGCCTGGGCAACATGGTGAAACCCCGTCTCTACTAAACCCCGTGTCTCTCTCTCCCTTTCTTTCTCTCTCTCTCTCTCTCTCATCAATCTAATCAACAAGGTCTCACTCTGTCGCCCAGGTTGTGGTTTAGTGGCACTATCATAGCTCATTGTCAACTTGACCTCCTGGGCTCCAGCAATCCTCCCGCCTTAGCCTCCTGAGTAGCGAGGACTATAAGAATGTACCACCAAATCTGGCTAATTTTTTATTTTTATTTTTGGTAGAAACAGGATCTCTATGTTGACTAGGCTGGTCATGAACTCCTGACACCAAGTGATCCTCCCACCTTGGCCTCCCAATGTGCTGGAATTATAGGCATGAGCCACTGAGCCTGGCCAAAGATTACTTTTTAAAAATGGGGAAGATGAGATCTCTTTATATACTTTCAGCCTAGATATTTTAATCTGTAGATTCAGGAAAATAATATATTATGGATAACTCTTGTAATTCTAGAAGCATTAGGAGCCTCAGTCCCTGGAGTCATTCATGTTTTATGAAAGCTATGAAAGACAATTAATAATTCATATTCTTCAAATACACATTTCTTTTAAAATCCCCTTGTTCCAAGAAGTGTGATGTTTGACCTCCTAAAACTTAAAAAACAATTTCCCCTAAATGAGAAAATGAGCTTTATTTTGACTTTGGTGTAAATTAAAATGAAAAAAATTGTATTTTTTAAATAAGGAGGAGCGTAGTCATCATTATGCTGTTCAGAGACATTTAACCTCCTCCCCATCCCAGTGAGTTTTAGTTTCTGCTCTAAACTTATGAGGTGATGTGGTGGCCTTCGAATGTTGTGGAGATCTCTACTCTTCATGCTGTCTGATAGGACACTAAGAGCTGTTGAACTGGCATTTATTTAGAATAAAGGAACACAAGGGTGATGAAAGGGACATTGGTCTGAGTGATCATTATATGTGACTACTGTAACTTTATAAATTGAAATAGATGAATAGTAACTGACCATAGAAATTCAGAAACATACAAAGCTTGAAAGATCATCTAATAAAGAAGTGACTATTTTCCCATGAGGAGACATATTCATTTGACTTACCTCATTCTTACCGTAGATTCTGGTTATTTTTTATTTTTCCATGTGCATCTTATGTGAATTAGATATTTATTTCTTTCCTTTCACTATCTACAGGCTAAAGGTACTTAGTATCTGTAATGTACCTTATTTATTTTTCCATGCACATCTTATGTGAATTAAATATTTATTTCTTTGCTTTTACCATCTATAGACTAAAGGTACTTAGTATCTGTAATGTACCTGGACTCTGTCTGGTCAGGTACTAAGAGTTTATGATATTATTAAGGGGGAAGTAGGCACTTTTTGTTAATGTAGCCTCATTTTTGTCTTTACTTGAGGGAATAAATCTTTTATAAGATTCCAGATAAAATGTTAAGCTTGGAAAATGCTGCAGAAATGTTATATACATGATCTAAAAGTTCTTTTATCAAGAATTCTATCGCTTATCTGTCTTTGAATTATAAGATGATTACTGCTAGAATTAAGACCAATTGTTTTATTTTACCTATCTTGATTTTCAGCTGTGTACATTAGTTTTCCCCCTTACTACAGACACATTTGATTTTTATTTCATAAAATTATCTCATTTCCTTCAGTTGGAAATGATACATATTCTCAAGCTCATCCATTTATTTATATTAGCACAGCTTTCTTTGGAAAGTGTATTATTGGAAGACTTCATCCTCATTTAATTGCTTTTAACATGAGTCGTACGTGTCTGAATTCTAAACACGACTGCTATTGATCCCAGCCTCCTGGCATCCATCCAACCGTAAGATTTTTGCCCCACTCAGTAGAGCTAGTAGTACATGATGTTTTTGTGGTTGGTGCTTTGAGGAGAACAGAAAGTGAGAGAAGAAAAAAAAATATTGTCCTCTCTAAGCAGAAGAGAAAAATGAGAATGAATGGGACTAGAGTCCATATTGTGAGTTCATCAGTAATGCTAGATCAGATTTTGGGCTTCAGTTCATTCAGCCTTTATCATTTACTGCCAAGTTGTTAGAGCTCTCCTAAAAGAGCATTAGGTTTGAAAAATAGGAGGTCCAAATTCAGTTCTTGACAGTAAGCTTTGGAATCCAAGGCAGTCATGTTTCCTCCGAGCCTCAGTTTCCTCTTTAGAATAACAGTAGTGGTATTGCCTGCATTGCCAACCTTCCAGGGTTCTTGTGAAGATAATACATGTGTAAGGACTTTGTGAGCTATGAATCACATTAAAAAATGTGAGCCATGATTGATCAGCATTAGTATATGTTGCCTTTTTAGGCAGGTTCGTTCTCAGATACTTAGGATCTAAACCAGTGGTTCAATCAGGGCTGGAAATCACTGAAAGATATCTCACAGTGCACATATCTAGCTTCCTCTATCCTCACCCTTCTCCCATCAGAATGACTGGGGTAGGGGACTTATTTACGTGTGTTCATGCAGTATATATGTATAATTAAGATACTACTACCACCCCATTAAGAACCAGTGATCTATATTCATATATAGAATCAACTTCTATACTTTTTTTTTTTTTTGGTGACAGGGTCTTACTCTGTTGCCCAGGCTGGAGTGCAGTGGCGTGATCTCGGCTCACTGCAGCCTTGACTTCTTGGGCTCAAGTGATTCTCCTACCTCAGCCTCCTGAGTAGCTGGAACCACAGATATATGCCACCACACCTGGTTAATTTTGTTTATTTTTTTGTAGAGATGAGATCTGTTTTGCCCAGGCTGGTCTCAAACTCCTGGACTGAAGTAATCCTCTTGCCTCAGACTTCCAAAGTACTGGGATTACAGGTGTGAGCCACCGTGCCTGGCAACTTGTATACTTCTTACAACCCTGAGGTGCTAGACCTTTTCCATTTTTGGGTTGGCTACACTCCCATGGCAGAATGTCTACTAGAAGATAAGAGGGTAAATGTAAGCCCAGTCTCTTAAATTATTTACAAACCCAGCATGAGCAAGCTCTAGTTGTCCTTCAGTGTACCTGATTGCAGGCAGTCTGGCAGCTGTTGTTCTTAGCCTGAACCCTTTTCAACACCATGTAAAACCAATGCTGGGATATAAGGGCATCAGAATATGAGAGATACATTGCCAAGAGCCTTGTAAAACACAAGGGGCAGCAGGATTTGGTTTGTTCTTGGTGGGTATACATGTAAATCCTGTTGTGTTTAGCTCAGTGTTGGAAGGAGAGAATGCTTCGAGTGACCACACTGGGAGAGAGTGGCCCTGGTGCATTAGGTGGAACCAGTGCTGACATAGAGGGTCCGACAGTCTGGGACTCTGATTTCTAATCCTGGTGGTAGCAGTAGATCACTGTGTGGCCTTAAGAAAAATCTCTTAACTATGCTCCTTGAAGTGTTCAGGACTGTATATCCTTTTAGCTCTACAATTCTGATTTCTGTTTTTCAGGAGGTGATGATCTATCATTTTTGTATCCTTTGTAACCTTCCCATGTAGTATTTTCGAGGTGTGTCACTTATTCTGAATAGTATGTTTACCAGTGATTGAAATACAGCAGGAGACTAACCATTTCAGTAGAAAGGATTTGATTGGTCTCCTTGGGGCTTTTGGAAAGTGTAAGATTGGGGAGGGTCTTACCAGTTTTTTTTTTTTTTACTGGCACTCAAGAGGAATAACAGGAGCTGGAGAAATTGGTGAATCATAGAGAATCTTGAACACCAAGTTGAAGATTTGGGCTGACTCAGGAGAGTGTTCGGGATGCATTGAGATTTTGGTGGGGGAATGCAGCATAAGTGGTAGGATGACCCTAGAAGGATTCATTTGTTTACTCCACACACATGCACACATTTCTTGAGTACCCTACTATGTGTTACCCCTCATAATGCCACGATAGAATTAGCCTGCTCTAAGGAACCCACAGTCTAATGGAGGAAATTTGTAAGTAGAGCAATGTAATTAATACTATGATAGAGAAGTTTTGGGAGTCGTCTACATATGTAATGATTGAATCCAAAGGAAAAAAAATAATGAAACGTCTATTTGGTATTTTCCATGTGTTGCATAGCATCGTAGCATTCTTTTTTTTTTTTTTTTTTTTTTTGGGTGGGGGAGAGTCTTGCTCTGTCACCCAGGCTGGAGTGCAGTGGTGCGATCTTGGTTCACTGAAAGCTCTGCCTCCCAGGTTCATGCTATTCTCCTGCCTCAGTCTCCCAAGTAGCTGGGACCGCAGGTGCCCGCCACCATGCTCGGCTAATTTTTTGAAATTTTTAGTAGAGATGGGGTTTCACTGTGTTAGCCGGGATGGTCTCGGTCTCCTGACCTTGTGATCCACCCGCGTCGGCCTCCCAAAGTGCAGAGATTACAGGCGTGAGCCACTGTGCCCAGCCTGTGTCGGGTAGTATTCTAAGTGCTAACTCCATGGGGAGCTTAAGTAATGTATTTTAAGTGTACAAACTTCAGCTCTTGAATTTATAGGTAATAATGTTATCCCCATTTAACAGAAGAAGAAATTTTAGTATAGAAGGTTGTATACCTCCTTGTGTGTAGTGGATTCCGAATTCCAGTTTGGTAGTTGGACTCTGGAGAGTGAATGAGAGAAAGAGCCAGGTCACAAATCCTGGGGAATAGCAGCAGTTAAGGAACAGGCAGATGAAAAGCAGCTGGGAAAACTGGTATATTTTTCAGGGATGTATGAAAAGAGAATTTAAAGGAAGACTTGGGCAGGAGTGCCACAAGGAGATGAAGTAAGTTGAGAACTATAAACAAACATAGGATTTGGCAATGAGAGTATTATTTTTATGTTAATAAGATCAATTTTGTTTCACTGTGTGGTTTGGTGGGGAGAGCTGGAGCAGCTGGGAAAGTCAGTTCAGAGACCATTTCAGTAGTTGTGATGTTAAGTCCTGGGCAGAACTGTGAATAGGTGGAAAGGTCATTTTGTTCAATAAGTATACCTGTAAAATATCAGTAACTGATTGGAACATGGAGATATTCGGAGAGATGAGCCAAGATCACCCTGAGGTTTCCAAAACTTGGCACTTCTCATGTGCCAATGCTTTAGGAAGAACTAAGATCTGTAACAGAGGACAATTTTTAATAGCTGCCAGTATTGAACTATTGCGTACCACACACTGTGCTAAGGCATGTTTGTTTAGTCCTCACATGTAGGTATTATCAACACATTTTGACAGATGAGGGACCTGAGGCTTAAGTAAGTTAAATTTACTCAAGGACTGACATTTAGTAAGTGACCGACTTCAAAATCTTAACATTTAGCTTCTGTTCTATAAGGCTGGTCAGCAAAAGATAAAATAATGGACATCGTTATAGAAGCACCACTTGTGACTGGTATAAAGACAGTTCAGACATTGGAGAGATTATTTTTGACTTGTAGGATTCACAAAAGAAAGCATCCCAGGGAGGGCATTTGAGTCAGGCCTTGAAGCATAAATCAAGATGAGTGTTCGTGGAAGTTCTTTCATAGTAATGAACCATGGAAACATAGTAACAATAGGTGGGATCACATGTGCTAGGTTAACATCAAACAAAAGGAAACATTCAGTCACAAGTTATTACCAGCACAATTTTACCTGGAAAGTAGAGATTCTTAAAGTGGAGCAGTACAAGTTAAAATAGAGGGCTTTGAATATTAAGAATTATAGTTATAGTAAGTAGTTTGAGGTATATGGAGTAAGCAGTAGTCACTGAAGACTTGAGAGAAGTAGGAATGTATGTTCACGCACATATGCATTTATTCACTAGTTTGCATAGAAAGTTTGAACTTTGAGGAGCAAGCCAGAACTTCATTTAACACTCTACCTTGGGAAATTTTGGTTGTTCAATTTAGGCCAATAATTTTTAAAACTGAGATCTGGTCTCATCCATGATAAAATATCACACTGTTTTGAAAGTTAACTACCATAGTCAAGAACCTGGAAGTGAACAAAATGCCTCTGTCAGTCAACATAGAAGTGATGACACCTGTGTGTATGGAGTACATTCATAATGCCTCCAGGCAAGGCCCACACCCATACACACTAATTTTCATTTTAGTCGGTCCCAACATACCTGGTTTTGTGAGTTATAACACTGCAGAAGATAAATAGCAAATTAGAACATGTAGTCTGTTAAAGGCCAGTCCCTTATCAGAAAGTGAAACATGATAATGGACAGCAAGGAAAATGTATAGGAAAATTATTAATGAAATAGATATCATGACTTTAAAACACAGTAATAGGGGCACAGAGTCCCCAGAAATCTCTCTGGATCCAGAGTGCACTACTTTGTTATAACACTGATAATTATAATGCTTTTCCTCCGACATCAAGGAAATAATAAGTTAATAATCTGTCTTCAGGCAGCCCCCCTGACTTAAGATCTCTGACTTAAAGATCTCTTTCATTTGAATGGTAGCTTGAGGAAACTCCTAGTTTTCTAGATACTATAGCTTTGCATATACTGAGCCAGATTCATTTTTCTTTTGCCTCCAGTTCTTAAGACTGCTGACTATATTTCTTTACCTTGTCATGGAGGTTTGCAGTCAGGAAAGAAGGGGCAGAAAAAAATTTTGGGGGGCACCTCATGTCATTTAATACCTAATAACAAAGGACTTTCATAGCAGCATGGTGAAATGCTGTTTGTGTTACCTCCAGTTTTCAGATAAGGAAAGGAGATCCAGAAAGTTTAGGTAGAAGGGCATTCTGGGTGCAAGGAACATTATCAGTATGGCTGGACGATTGAAGACCGTGAAGGTATGGCTGTAGAAGAGTCGGGAGTTCAGTGTAGGGATTTCCACATTTTTTGGGGGTGGGGGGGTGGGGAGGGGCTACACTTTAGAGTAAGAAATGCATTTTTCATCACTTCCTGGTAACATGTACACACAACATTAAAAGAAAAATTTCACAAAATGATAACATACCCTTACTATGTGCCACATGCTCAAAATTTTCTATTTCATTCTATTTTCTTTTTATAAAATGATGGTCACAATCCGCTGATGGCATCATGATACACTGAGTTGGTACTCTAATGAGAGTTTGATGATGCTGGTCTAATGTTAGTTGAAAGTGGATGATTTTATGGAGAGGCAAAGCTAGAGGGGTATGTTGTGGTTATATTCCAAATGTTCTCCAGTGCCAATGTTCTCTGATCTAGGCAACAAAAGTCCTTGAAGAATTTGTGTCAGGTTGCTAACATAACTATGTCTTTGTGCCAGTACTGTAATATGTCAGTAATACCCTAGCAGAGCTCCTTAACAGTTTGTGAATAACTTTCACATATGTTACTTAATTCATTACCCATAATAACTTTGAGATGAAGGTAAGAGGAGAGCTATCTATTGCGTTTATACAGATGAAAAAACTGAGGGTCAAAGAGGTAAATCCCCAGCCACAATTAAGAATTAAGCTCTTTTTTTTTCCTTTTTTTCCCCCATGACTGCCTGACAGTGAGTAGGAGAAAAAACTAAGGTAAACTCTCCTTTTCAAAAGCCTAGGCAAGAAATAATGATAAGGATGGACATGGAAGGGGGAGAAGTTAGATGAAGAATTAAAGGAAAACCCAAATAATTGCTTGATGAATTTACTTGTGTATTAAAAGCCATGCACATGCATTCTAAACTCTGGTTCTTTCATTTTTAAACCAGTTTTTGTTTTTTTTTTTAAGTTATCTTGTAAAATTCCAGCCCATTTACCCGGCAAGGCCAGGGCATAAAATTGCCATTATGCTCTGTCATGGCCTATGATCGTTTTCATCACTCATCTTCTCTTTGAAAGAAGCTGAATTGAGAAAGCATTTTTCATTGTTTAATGTTGAAATCTAAAAATACTGATATTTGAACTTTAGAAGCATATCATTTGGAATAAGACATGTCAGCAGGTCTTTTGTCAAGTGTGAATTGTTACAGATGTGACTGAGTCTTCCATTTTGATACAGGTTATTCTGCATTTTATTGATAAGTTTTCATTAACATTTTATTTTTGGGGGAATTTCTTACCCTTCTAAAATTCATTCAATGAGTAAGTCTTGCTGTAAATTTCAGTCTGAGCAGACTGTGGATTATTCATGTTTACAAGTAAACTTTAAAATCTTAGTTTTGTGCTTTTCTGATGTCCTATAATTTTGCCAAAAGAATTTTTGTTTTTTTAACATGAAAAGTTTGATATGTTCAAACTTTTATTTTATGAGTCAGTATATCGATACTGACTCATTGCTTTCTGCAATGTGTTCATTTTTTAAGATTTTAACTGAAATTTTGGCAGTAGAGATTTTTACTTTGATTATAGAAAATTATGGTAAAATGTGAATATGAATTAGGAGAAGGCTGAAGTTGAAGAACTTACTTCATTCTTTCACTTGCTCAGGAGAAACCCTAGAGATAGCCTTCACTTCTTTCATTCTTATACTGCACCACAATTTATTTGTAAATCCTATTTGACTGTATCTTAAAAGTAGATGAGAAAATTTGGTGAAGTCCACATAGCATCTAGAGTTTAGTTAATAGTAATATACCAGTGTTGGTTTCTTGGTTGAGAGAAATAGACTATAAAATTACAATAGGAGAAACCTGCGTAAGAGGTATATGGGAATTCTGTACTATCTTTGAAAGTTTCTTGTAAATCTACAGTTATTTAAAAATAAAAACTATTAAAAATAGATCCAGAGTTTAACCAGTTTTTAACACTCCTGCTATGCCTATCATCCAAGTCACCATAATCTGTAACATGAATTACTAATTGTAGCAGTCGTCTAACTAGTCTGCTAGTCTTTTTTCTCTTATCCTCCCACTCTCTTATCACCAGTTTATTCTTAATTATAGTAGCCAGAATGAGCCTTTAAAAGTAAGTCGCATTTTATAATTCTTCTGCTCAGAACCCCATCCTTTAAGAGTTTCCCTGACTAATTTGTCACAAAAGCTACAAAGTTCACATACGATCTAGCTTCCAGCTCCTTCTCTGGTCTTATTTCCCACTGTTCTGTCACTAACTTGCGTAACTTCAGACTGTCTAATTACTCCTCAAATGCACCAAGCAGATTCTGGCCTTTGCTCTTGGTGTCACCAGATAGCTTTGTTATTTGTTTCCTTACTGTCGCCAGATTTCTGCTAAAATATAACTTTACTAGAGAAGCGTTCACTGATTTCCTGATGCAAAATAGCAACCTCCTCTTATCCTGTATTCTCTTACCCTGATTTATTTTTCTCCATAGTACTCCTTTCTACCAGGCAATATATAAATACATACTAGTTTGTTGTTGTTTGTTTTTATCATCACTAGAATAGGAAACTCAGGACAGGGACTTTGTTTTGTTCACTGCTGAATCACCAGTGCCTAGCCTGATACGAGCAAACAGTAGGTACTGAGTATTTATCGAGTGAAAGAAGCAGTAACTCTTTAGTACAGTTTCTTGTTTTCATTGTGACACTTCCAAAATAGTGTCAAAATTGAAGAATTATAGCAGACTGTTTACTGAAAGGCATAGTAACTCTAGGGATGTTTCAGAATGTTTTCAAAGGCAGAACAGTAAAACAAAATAAAGAGGGGGAGGGCTAGAAAGCAGTGTTAACTGGACCCAGATAGATATTAGCACACATGGACAATCTCTAATTATACACTTTGTCTCTGAGTTCATATGTAAACTGGAACATTTTTTCCCCCCTAGAAAAGATGTTCTATACTGTGTTTGATTTGCATTATCACTTAGGATGCTCATATAAAGTATCATACAAACAGGATACTTTGGTGAGTGAAAGGGGTTGTAGTGACTAATTCTACCAAAACAACTGTCCTGGGCAAACCCAGGTGTCATCACCTTAATTGTAACTCAAAGATGCCTTCAGCTTCTATGGGAAAGGGCATCCTGCCCTCTGCTGGGGGCTTGCAACTCCAGAACACATAAAGTCCTGCTGGTAGAAAAATTTGAATTATAATGTAATGCCTCATTGCATTGTATTCATCCCATTTTCTTTCCAGCATACTCTACTGGTCACCCTAGCACTGAGAAGAAAAAAATAATCTTTTCCTTCCACTGCTCTAGAATTAAAAACAAATTTCAGCTCTGCTTCCTCTGTACCCATCCATTTGCCTACACCCCAACTCCATCCTCCTCCTTAACAGTCCCACTAATTTAAAAAATTGAGCTTTGGGCCAGGTGCAGTGGCTCACGCCTCTAATCCCAGCACTTTGGGAGGCCGAGGCAGGTGGATCATCTGAGGTTGGGAGTTTGAGACCAGTCTGACCAACATGGACAAACCCTATCTCTACTAAAAATACAAAACTAGTCAGGCGTGGTGGCACATGCCTGTAATCCCAGCTACTTGGGAGGCTGAGGCAGGAGAATCGCTTGAACCTGGGAGGCAGAGGTTGCGGTGAGCCAAGTTCATGCCATTGCACTCCAGCCTGGGCCACCTCAAAAAAAAAAAAAAAAAAAAAAAAGCTTTGATAGGGTGAATGTCTCCCCCTTGTTTATGAATAAAGGAGTTTCAGTGAGGTACTAAGATATTTAAGTTAACAAATGATTGCATTGCTAGTAGCAATTTACTAAAATGACATTCATTGTAACATTCTGAATTTGCCCTACGAGTTAACGATCTTGCAATAATCTTGATTCTTACTTTTGTTCTGTATGTTTTTAAACTCATCTTCTCAAATGTTTCTGTGGATACCAAACAATGGTACAATATTATATCAAGATAAATCACAAATGCATAAAAGAGATTGATGACTAATTGTACTCAAAGTCAATTTTACATAATTAATTTTCCATTAAGTGGTTATTTGCATTGAATATCCTTTAAGATCATTGTGTTCTCTTTTCGTGTCTATAAAACAAGCATTTTTTTTTACTGTGTTTGGCTATTTCAGAGAAAAGCAAATTGATACAAGCATAAAATACTTAAGAAAACAGCCCTCATTCCCTTGAAATTAGCACTTATATAAGTTTGTGTAGGGGATGGAAGGATGCGGGCGTAGTTTATAAAAAGTATTTTAAGTTCCACAGAATCAGGGATACTTTGAGATAATATTCTCCCCAGATTTAGACAGCTTTAGTTTGCAAAACAAACTTGTTTTAACAACAAAAATAGGAGTCCATTTTGGTTCAGTGTGCTAGCTTCTCAGCTGACTTCTATTATTTCTGGCACTAGTATCGTTTGTTTTAGAAGAGTTTGTAAGTTAATTGTGGCACCCAGTGGGCTGTGTGTGTTTGAATTTGTGAAAATATTTGATAATGTTTCTCTATAGCAGTATTTTTGGGGGCAGATACAAATATGTTTTCTTAAAAATACGGATGCTAATTTCCATCCCCCCCCCTCCCATTTCCCTTTCTCTTATGGTCATTCTCCTTCCCTTCCATTCTCTCACTTTCCCACTCCTCCCACCTCTTCTGCTCTCATATTATAAAGACTTCTGAAAACTAGGAATTACCCTCATTAAATATGGGCTGTGTTGTGACTTGAGATCAGGAGCCACTGCTCAGGAGGAGGCCTGGAATAAAATCTGTGAGTATTTATGGAATAAACATCATGGGCATAATTCATATTTAAATCATCCTCAGTGCTCACACAATTCTTTATGACTCTCACATGAATCAGTGCAAGATCAGCAAATTTTGCATTGTCATCTTGTGTTAGGGTAATATGATATTTAAGTATGGACTAAGTGGCTCTTTTATTAGAGTAAAAAATTGAGTTATGGTATATTGTTTTTCCAAGTAGGTAGACAAGGATGTCTTAATTGTCTGAAGGTCAAGTTCGAGAAAAACTTGACATGTTGTCCATGAGTAGCATATTTATCAAAAATGAGTATGTTGCCTCTGTCCCCTTGGGAACAAAAATTATAATATTTTTCTTTCTTCCTTTTCACTGTCAGCTTTAGATCTACAGATGAGTTATGCCTGATAGTTCAGAGAAAGATGTTTTTGAATGACTAAACTAAACAACCCATTTATTATAGGAGTAAGCCATTATAGGATTGTTTTCCCCTGATAATCTGTGGTTGTCTTTGTCTTATAACATTGTCCTGCCTGTCCCAAGCAAGAAACCTTTTATCCTTCTGAGAACACCTTCTTTTGGACAGATTCTTTTGTGGTCTGCATCTTCTCTTTTTTCCTTGTAAAGAATCTCAAATTTCTTTCATAAAACCTCTTCCCAGAGAGATTGAATGACTGATTGTCCAAGAAGGAGAATTCAGACTTAGGGCCCTCCAACATACATGTACACTGTCTGTCTAGGCATTTTGCTTGAACCAGAACATCCTTCAAATGTTTTATTTGCAATACAAAGCTATTTATGAGAAAGTATAGATTATAGATCATTATAGTTTTATTACAGCACAGACTGTAAATCACTAATCCCAAGTAAATTACTCTATTAATCTTTCATTCTTGTAGGTATTGGACTAAATTGGATCAAACAGTACATGAACTTGTTTCATTCAAATAATTGCAAAGGGTCTATTTCTGTTAGGTGTTGTAGCTAACCAAGTAGCTACCTACTTGACCTAAGGGAAGATGTATTCTATTTAATCTGCAAGATTGCTGAGAGTCAGAGGGTATATTGCTTTGTGTGATGTTTTCATAAAAGCAGGAAAAACAATAACTCTACAGTGTTTTATAGCTCAAGATATGCAGTAAAATCAGTGGTTCACCCAAGATGACTGGACTTATAGGAAAAAAAATACTGTATGTGATGAAGATTGAAATTTGCTTAAAATAATATTTTTTTAAAAGTTGCTTAGTGGAAAAACTGCATGACAGTTAGAACTGTTGAGAAACAGAATGAGCCCCCCTCATGAGGGAAGTGTGCTGCACACTGTCTGTACTTCAGATGCCATTTTCACTGAAGCAAGGGATTTCTGCCCTTAGTGGGAGTTTGGATGAAACAGATCCCAAGACCTTTCAAGACACGCAGAAGCTCATAATTCTGTTGATTACATTGCAAAGTAATCAGAAGCAGAAAATAGCATACTATTTAGCAGAGAGCTATCTGTTAGCATGACAGTTGCTTTTTAACCATTTTTATTTTATTTTTTTTAAGATGGGGGGTCTTGATTTGTTGCCCAGTCTGTTCTTGAACATTTGGCTTTAAACCATCCTCCCACCTCAGTCTCCCAAAATGCTGGGATTACAAGTGACAGTTGCTTTTAGAGTGGGTGCTCTGAGATATTTGAAGGTCCTTGAGAATAGTTTTATCTCTTTAGTAGCTCTAAAACCTTTCTAACCTCCTGACAAATCCAGCCTTACTTGACATCTCAAAAGCTCATTTCAGCCAGACTTGTTTTTTTTTCAAACTGTCAATGCCAGAATAACGGGGTTTGAATTAGTGAAATGCTGCAGTACTTTAGCTGAGTTCCTTTATTGGTGAAAAAGAGGCTCTGGAATCAGAATGTCTGGGTTTGAATTCTTGTGCAAGTTATTTAAACCCATTGTGCAATTTCCCCATTTATATAATGAAGATAAAAATAGTACCTATTTCATAGCACTGTTTGGGGGAATTAAATGAAGTAATGCATGCAAAGTTACCACAACTAAAGTTAAACAACCAATAAAATGGGATTATGGAGCCAGGAGGAGGTTTTGCCTATTTGAAGAAATAACCCTAACCCAAGAAACCATAGAACCATAAAGTTTCTATGAAGCCTGCATTACTGTGTATGACATTTTAATTCTGATTTAAAGGAAAAGAGACTGGCTGAGTTTAGTCAGTCTATGCTGGTTGTCTGACACACACATTTCCAAAGTTCTAATACACGTATTTTTAAAATTAGACTTGTTGTATCTTAGCCCTTTGTCTACATTGAGAACGTAATGAGTCATGATTTGAAAGTGCAGATCCTGGTAGAAACCAGGTTTGATGGGTCACAAGCTTGTGAAAAATTGCAGGTGTGTCTAATCCCATTTTTAGACCTCCCTCTAGCCTTTTTTCTGTCATTATAGAAGAACAGTTTCAGGGGTTGTAAACTTAGAAGGGTCTCTCAGCAAGAGATTTGTTGTTGCAATTTTTAAGCTCTCATCAGAATGCCTTTTGTGGCTGCTGATGTGTTAAGTGCACAGATGAAGAGTAGTGCCTGTAATGTACTAATATTCATCCACAACAAATGACCAGGGGTCCAGGAGAGCAGTTAGAAAAAGAGAGGATCTTTGTTTCCACAGGAAGAATATAAAACTAACATCCAATATAATAACTAACGTCGGCCTTGGCTTCCCAGTTCATGAAGCACTTTCACGTTTTGCAGTCCTATTGGTTAGCTTCTTACTACTGCCCTTTGCAAGGAGGTGGTTACTGTTTTATTAGCAGGAACTAGAGATAGTCAGTGAGGTTGGAAAGGCCAAATAATGAATCTCCGGGAAGTATCTGTGGGTTTTACTGTTTATTTTCATACAGATGTTGCCTAGCTTATAAGACCGTGGGAACCTAACTTAGAGTGACTAAGGCCATTATGTACACTAGAGCATGTGATGTTCTTCCAGGTTTGCACGTGAAGAAAATAGAACCTTGGAGAATATTACATATTCTCCGAGAATGTTAGGTTGAATCTTTGAAAAGTAGTAGGTTCAGTCTTTAAAAAATATTAGGTTGAATCTTTAAAAAAAAATACTGATAATTGACTCTTGATAAAAACAGTAATATCACATGATAGTTTGAATCTAATAATTATTTGTGTATTTCTGATTTGATGTTGATTTTTGTGGTTTGACTCTTACACAATAGTCTTTTTTTCACTCATTTTTAGGTCCATTGGGAGTACCTTCCTGTTACCATGTTATATCTGACATTTGTTATTTTCTGTCATCAAATGAGGAGCTTGAAGGTCAGACAGGTTAAATGACTCATCTAAAGTTGTACATAAGTTACGTACCAGGAAAAACCTCAGACTTCAAACCTTTTTTCCCTCTATGCCACATCAGCAGACAAAATGGTGCGGGGCCTTTGGAGCCATGAGGTATGAGGAACATACTGTATATAACTATATCCACAGTTACAGAGGAACTATGGATATTTTATTAGTTTCGCTCAGAAGATACTTAGGAAGGGAAAACATTGACTTTTGAGACACACAGACCTGGATTAAAACCCAGTTTATTTACTAGCTGTGTGATCTTGAACAAGTTTCTTAAACTCTCTGAGCCTAAGTTTTTTCCTTTGTAAAGTCGAGCTATATTAGTACCTAAACTCTAAAGTTGCTAAAAAAAAAAAAAAAAAGTAAGTGAGATAACACTTGTGCAGCACCTGTTAGTACATGGCGCTTACAGACTTGTCCACAAATTAGTTCCCTCTCTTACCCCACTTTTCTAGAAGAGAGAAATCACATCCTTTTTTTGATTATTGTAGAAGTCATATCGAAGACCAGCATATGGGTGTTAAAATGTGGCAGCTTTCCTTGAAGTTTTTAGAGAGATTTCAGTGTTGTCTCGCCACCACTACTAGCTGTGTCCAAATAAAAGTCGAAAACCTCCCTTATAAAGGAGATTCTTGGTTTGATAGTGGTTAGTCCAGTTGACCTCCCGAACCTTTGCTAGTTCTTGGGTTCTTTGAAGAGATGGCTGTAAACACTGAGAACAGAAGGCCAAAGCTTGGCATATTGTCTTCATTAACAATCAAAAATATTCTGGAAAATTCAAAACTCTGAATATATAGCCCCCATTGTGAAAAGTGTAAATGGATGAAGTCCTGGTTGTCTTGTGGCTGTTTTTATATACTATACTTAACTTTTCAAAATAATGTTTTCAGATTAAATCTTGGTGCAAAGTTGAATATAAATTTCTGTGGTTGCTTCATATTTATGATTCTTTGAAAGTTATCAGCACTGTTTTCCATGATTTAGACATTATTCTGGGAAAGTAAAAAGTCTAGTAAGTTGTGTATATTTATAGTTCTTTAAATTTATGTAATACTTTTGGTTATAGACAGCACAAGTGGAATCTCATTTTAATGACCAAATGAGATTCCAGAAGTGTTATATCCAAATCTCAATCACACTTAGAAGCCTATTGTTATAGCATAGTTGCTGTAAAGAACTTCATTGAATTTCTAAAATATTTGTACAAATCAAGCTTCTGTTAGAGATTTATTGTGAGGATGGGGGGTGCCTTTTGAAGATAAGTTTGCAATGTTTACATTTCATATGTAAAATATCTATATTTTCTAGTCTAAACTTGGGCACCTGAGTAGATACAGACTTCACTATGGGAATCCTGTGGAAGACACTTGTATAGCTCCCTGGCTTGGAGAATTTTGTCTTGGTAAGGAGAAGGTAGAAAAGCACAGTTCCCATTTGCTTTGCCATTTGTTGTAGCTTTCCAAATCTGGCAGAGTTTATCTCATCATTTGAAGTGAAACAGTCTAGCCTGAGGAAAATAAGTTTACATCAAGAAGGCTTATTAAGGCACAGCTGGATGGGCCTAGCAAATGTGTCTTTTTCCTTTTCTTTATCTTGCTTCTGTTTGTACTTCAGTGATTTCTTTTTCCCTCTCTCCTTCCTTTTCTTTCAGATGAAGGAAGCTTTAAAGGAAAGCTTTTTTTCCATCTACTTATTTGAAAATATTTTCCATGACAAAATACCATATTTGATTGTCATTGAATGTCATACAAAGATAGGCATATTGGATTTGTGTACAGGACAAGATATTTCAGTGTAATGACTTTCCATTTCCAAATATGGAAAGGTTTTTAAAAAGAAAAGATAGATTGGACCAAAATTTTTGTTTGTTAATCTGTTTCTCCCTGGAAGAAAAGGCAACTCAGCTGAGATGCACTGAAGCATCCTCTTGCGAAGAACGAGTTGCCTCAGTGAACTGGAGATTACATGTCAAAAGTTTATTTGTGAATATAGATGTGTACCACACCATCACTACAGCAACAGAAAGTTTTCATGTCTTTTTTCACTCATTTCTTTTGGCCAGCTACTGTTACTTCCACTGAAATATAATTTTTGTATTGGTTTTCTTTTCTTGTTTTCTTTCCCTAACGTGGCAATTTAATTTTCCTTTTGAAATTAAATTATGATTATTTAAAAACAATTCTCCTTGTTTCTGCCACAATAACCCATCAAGTCTTGTGACAAAGACTTCCTGTAATGTTTCAGGTGGTTCTTTCCGATGAGGGTCATTATTTGACATGTTATCATGGGATTCTCTATATTAAAGACTTCTTAGATTTATTCCAACATGAACTGCTGTGGTAAATACTTGCCTTCCTTTGTCATTTGGTTGTCAAAGCCATATGTTAGTGCAAAGAACCTGTGCATTAGAGATGAACATAGTTTTTCTTTTTTTTTTTAATCTCAGTTTGAAAACTTACTATGTATGTGAACTTACAAAAATTATTTAACTGCTAAACTGTAATTTAGTGACCTATTGTAGTGAATAGCCACTAAATGCAACTGAAATACTTTTGCTTTCGTTAACTTCCATAGTGTTTCGGCACTAACTAGAATTGAGGATAGAACACTTTTTTTACTGTGGAAATTTTCTAAGTCTCTTTTTTTTTGGTGTGGGGGGGGAGATGAAGTCTTGCTTTGTCGCCAGGCTGGAGTGCAGTGGTGCGATCTCGGCTCACTGCAACCCTTGCCTACCAGGATCAAAGTGATTCCCCTGCCTCAGCATTCCAGGTAGCTGGGACTACAGGTGCACGCCACCACACCTGGCTAATTTTTTTTGTATGTTAGTAGAGACGGGGTGTCACCATGTTAGCCAGGATGGTCTCAATCTTCTGACCTCGTGATCCACCCACCTTGGCCTCCCAACATGCTGAGATTACAGGCCTGAGATGCTGCGTCCAGCCGAAATTTTCTGTCTTCTAAACATTTGGATTCATTACTTGTAGAGAATAAGATTAGTAGTATTCTTACAAAGATAAACAGGTAGCTTCCTATTTATATAAATAGCTCATACTATACTTTAGATCCTTCTTCAAATTTCTGTAGTGGAATTACTATAAGTAGTAATATAATTTTCATAAAATGGAAATTTCTACATTGCTCCCACTGATAAAATATCATGGGTAAGATTTGTAGCAGATTTGGGAGCACTTAGCAACACATGGTTATAGTATTTGGCTTGGCTATTTTGATACAGGGGCAATGCTGAAGGCCCAAAAAGACGAAGGTCCTTTATTTCACCTGTTGTTATTATCAAGTTACTTCAATAAAGTAAGTAACCTTGGCCCTAATCGGATGACTCTCACCAGCTCTGGATAGGTGACATTAGAAATAGAATAAGAGTGCTATCTGTGCCCAAAATTTTACTAATAAAAAAATGAATTTTACATTCTAATGGGGTTATTGTGACATGGCTTCTTTAAACAAGCCTCGTCAGAATGTCCCTTATTACAAGGTGGCCATATCAAAATGTTCTGTTGCTTCTTACACCTATCAAGACCAGGTTTTTATAGATATAATTGCATATTTTTTCAGCTTTAAGACATGATGTTAAAAAAGATTTGCTAGTAACTGAAGGCAATTTCCTAACTTTTGGATCCTTGAAGACTAGTTTTGAATAACATTCCACTTGACAAAATACTTTCTTAGCATTTGTATTAGTCAGTTCAGGTTGTCATAACAAAATACTTCAGACTGGATGGCTTAAATAACACATTTATTTTCTCACAGTTTTATAAGCCAGAAGTCCATGTTCAAGGTGCTGTCAAGGTTGGTTTCTGAGGAGGACCCTCTTCCTGGTCACCCTCTTACTGTGTCCTGACATGGCCTTTCCTTTGTGCTTGCAGGGTGAGGGGCAGGAGTAGGGGAGAATGATACTGATCTGGCGTGTCTTCCTCTTCTTCTAAGTGTACTAAGCCTATTGGATTAGGGTCCTACCCTTATAACCTTATTATCTCCTTAAAGGCCCTGTCTCCAAATATAGCCACATTGGGGGTTAGGGCTTCAATAAGTTAATTTGGTGGTGGGAGTGGGGTACTGAAAATTTAATCCATAACAGCATTGCATTATAGTTGAATATGTAAAAATCAATTAGACATCACCTTAATCTCTGAAGGGCCCACTTTCTAGTGCTTAAAGCCCACTCTGTAAACAGATTATCAGAGTATAACCTGGTAAATATGAGAGCAGATATATTCAAATGACAGTCTCATTTTAGCTGGGTATTGAAAAAAATTGTAGGAGTTGATGTGAACAAGGAAAACATAGGCACTTTGGCAAACGGAAGTAACATCATCTACCCCAGGGTTGCTCTGTAGTTAACAGGGAACCTCAAGGAGCTTTTAAACAGGAAAGTAACACAATCTGGGTCATCTGGCCCAGACTTTAGACAGATATGGAATTTTCTATTTCCTTAACTATGTAATCAAAGCTATTATTACCAAGTGGTACTTAAAGCTGTATTTCTAGAAAAGCTTTCTTCTGTGCTCTTTTGAAGTCTTTCTGCTATTGACATTGAATTTTTTATTTTCTAGTGTAAGGCATTTTTACGTTGTTCTCCCTTTTGACTGACCTGAAAAAAAGCCTTATTTTTATAAGTACCACATATTTATAGACAGACTCTTATGCATATTTTTGCTTTCTCTGAACTAAACATATGTATTGTGTTTAAAACTTCTTAATCATTTTAAAAATACTCTTTAAACCATTTCTCAGTGCTTCACATGCATTGTGAGCACAAAATTTTACAGTATCAAAAGGATTCAGTATTTTATCCTCTAGAAACCTTTGTAAATAGTCAAAAGCTTGTAGCTTAATGGTAGCATTCCCCTTCCCCTCCAAGATGGGGAGACTGTTAAGTTTTGTGACTGCCCGCCATAGGATGATTGCCTTTGTGCAAGTTTTTCTCATAGATCAACTTAGCGATGTGGAAGTCCTGGATGTAAATTAAAGATGCGTGAGCACAGTGTGATCATAATGGCAAGCCTGCTATTTGAGGTAAAGCAATCTGGAAAAATAAGCCTTACAAAACAAGATCTCTCTATTTCATAACAGCATTATGGTTTGGGGAGTGTTAATCCTTTCAATTCAGTAGTATATACATGGTTCCCAACTTAAAAATGGTTTGACTTAGAATTTTCTAACTTTATGATGGTGTGAAAGTGATCCACATTCTGTAGAAGCCATGCTTTGAGTACCCATACAACCCTTCTGTTTTTCACTTTCAGTACAGTATTCAGTGAATTACATGAGCTATTCAACACTTTATTATAAAATAGGCTTTATGTTAGATGATTTTGCTCGATGATAGGCTGATGTAAGCATTCTACACATGTTTAAGGTAGGGTGGGCTAAGTGTGATGTTTGGTAGGTCAGGTGTGTTAAATGCATTTTCAACTTATAATAGGTTTATCAGGATGCAACCCCTTTGTAAGTCAAGGAATATGTGTATACAGTAGTCCTTTTTGATAATAAGGGACATATTTTAGATAAATAGTCTATATAGGGTTCACAAATGTTATTTAATTTAAAAAAATTTTTTTTGCCACCACTCTGTATGGTGCTGACCAGTGTTGCTTTATCCTATGGTAGAATATCCTTTAAGAGCAAACCAGTAGGAGATTCACTAACAAATAGTTGAATTGTCAAATCTAAATACTTTAGTATTTTTAAACTCTGTTTACTTCCTATTGGAGAAAGGAATAGCATCAGGGTTGCTTCACCATGAGGTAATTATGAACTGTGGGGAAAAAAGAAAATTAGAAAAGCATCCCATCCTCCATAAAATAGATGAAATAATCACTCCAAGTAACTTAATAATTCTCTGAAGTCATTTTCTTGCTTTCCTATACCATAAAACCTACATGAAATGGTGTTTGCTCAAAATATGCCCCCACTCCTTTACATCTGGGAATAGGCAGAAGCATTCACATTTTCTGTGCTCATTTGAAAAGATAACTCTCGACGCCAGGGTGTTCCATTCATGTTATGATCCCAGACTGCTTTATTCATGCTTTAATTCCTCATCTGTCTCAGAAATGGAGGCAGTGGTTAGAAAAGATTGAGCACCTCATCAATGAATGTTGGGCTGAAATGAGCTCAGCAGTCTGTTGGACTAAAGAAGACTTGTGTTTAATTCCACCTTGTGAAGAAACATTTTAAAACCCCATAACAATTTCATGGCGACATCTATAATGTAAGCAGTTACTCCTCTATTGTGTAGATAATAAGGTAATTTGAAACATGCTCTTAAGTTGTTATATGTATATAGAGAGTCAAATTTATTTCTTTTCATTGATGGTTGGGAAGTGAGACTTAACAAGTTTCTTGTCTGTGTTAACTTTTGTTTCAATTTCTGTTAGTACTTTAGGAAATTACAGAGAAGTGCTTTTCAGTAATGTGTGAAAATGCTCTTTGAAGAAAGGACATTAAACTATACACCATACTATGCTTTTTTGCTTTTTCTGGGCCAATGATATGACCTTGAGCAAATCATTTAAAATCTCTGGGTCTTCAACATTTCCTAATTTATTCTTAAAATGTTGCTTCCATATCCAAAGTTCTGTTGTTCAATAATGTCTTTGTCCATTCGTTCCTCTTTTTTCCGCTCCTACCATTTCAAATAATCATTAGCATTAAAATCGTTAAGTGTTGGCTTTAAAGGAGCAGGAAAGGGGTATGTTATGGGGTTTTTTCCCCCTCCCTTGACATGCTTTCTCTGCTTAAGGACACTGTGTACTAATTTTCACTAAAACTTGAGAGACTTGACTGGTGTTACTTTTTTTTTTTTTTTGAGACAGAGTCTGGCTCTGTCACCCAGGCTGAGTGCAGTGGCGCGATCTAGGCTCACTGCAACCTCTGCCTCCCAGGTTCAGGTCATTCTCCTGCCTCAGCCTCCCGAGTAGCTGGGACTACAGGCGCCTGTCACCATGCCCGGCTAATTTTTTGTATTTTTTAGTAGAGACGGTGTTTCACCATGTTAGCCAGGATGGTCTCCATCTCCTGACTTCGTGATCCGCCCGCCTCGGCCTCCCAAAGTGCTAGGTGGCAAACTGGCAGAACCAGATCTAGAACCTACTTCCTGGCTCGTCCTATTTTCAGTAGAATTACTACTGAGAAAACAGTAGTAATTCAAGATATTATTTTTTGTTATATCATATTCTTTCCTGCATCGTGCCTTTCCATCTGTTACCACGAATGAATCGTCCCAACTCCAATTTAAGGCCAGCCTCTCTACTTGGTTGCTGGATCCCATTCTCTCGTTTCTCCTTGGGGACTTTGTTCCAGGATTATACCGTGTCTTTTCTGTATTTGCAATTTCTCCCTCTTTGCCAGATCTTCTTCTTAGTATGCAAACGTGTTATCTAATAAGGGGAGGAAGTCTCTTTCTATAGTCTGCATTTATCCTCAGTTGTGTCACATTGATTTACCTTTATAGTCAAATGCCACAGAATTCTGTATGCTGTTATTACCACTTCCTCATCTCTCATCTCTTCAGGCTACATACTCAGCATGTTATACCTCCACTTCACCAAAACCTGTCTTTTCATAATCAGCAGCAACTTCTGTCTTATCAAATAAAGTGGTCAATTCTGTCTTTATTTTACTGGACCTCTCAGCCTTTGAGACAGTTGTCCGTTCTCTCCTTGAAGCCCTTCTTCAGTAAACTTGAGGATATAAAGTTCTCCTGATTTTCCATTTACTTCCCTGGGAGCTATTTTTCCATCTTGTTTCCTAACTTCTCTTCTACTTCCAGTCTCGCAGTTGTTGGACTGCTTCTGAGTTTAGTCCTTGGACTTCTTTTCCTCTCTGTCTTCACTTGCTTCTGGATGATCTCATCCATTTTTAGCCTTTAAATACCTTTCCAGTGTTGATGAACCCTAAATTTATATTTCTAGCTGTGACTTCTCTCCTGAGCCCTGGTTCATGCATTTAACTGGCTACTTAATTTTTCACTTGGGTGTCTATTAGGCATTTCATATTTTTCACAACTAGACAAATTTTTTATTTACATATCTTCATCCTGATTTCTGCTAAATCAGTACCTCTCCAAGTCTTCTCCATCATGGTGTATGCCATCATTACTCCAGGGGTTGATTAGGCACACACCTTCCTTTAACATACCAGGTACATGGCTACCTCTGGGCCTTCACACTTGATGATCCCTATTCTAGAAAGCTTGTTCTCCCCCAGTCTACATAATGGACTGTCCTCTCTGCCTGCTTCCCTCCTTGTCCCTCCTTCGCTTCTCGCCTTCTACCTCTTCCCCCCCCCCGATAATTATTGATGGCTACCTACCAATTACCTGCTAATTAATATTTTTCCAGCCTTGATGTAGGTCTCTGTCTTCATTCGTCTCTGCTCTCTCTGCTCTTCTGTAACTCAGAAATCACAGCACTGGATCGTATCTCAGCTTTTATCCTACTCTACATTCTCGTCTTTTATGAAACTCTTCTTCCTCAGTTTCCCTAACTCTATCCCCCCCCCCATTTCAGAATTATTGATCTTATTGGTTCAGTTATCTAATGTTTTGTTTTCTCTTTTGCTGCTTGAGAATTGAATAAAGTTTGCCATCACACTTCTTTACTTCTTATTGTACTTTTAAAACTTTTTCCCCCTTAACTTCAGTTTTGATGTCTTCAGACCTGACTTCCAAGTCTTATGAATGCAGCCCCACCTTTCTTTTCAGTGCCTTTCTCAACTTCTGCACAAACATGTTTTGATAAGCTTCACACATTAAACATATTTATAATATGACTCATTTTTCCCTTACAGGTGGTCTTTCTACCATGATTTTGTAAAATTTAATGAAATTACCAAAAACATGGATCAAGCTTTTTTGAGTCTTCCCCCTCCCTCCTTTTTTATGTCCAAATTCCATTTACAGACAGTCTAATTTCCACTGCTTTAGTTTAATACTCTTTGTCACATTGTTTTTGTTATTGTTGGTTTCTTCATTTGTTTGTTTATGTGACTAATGACAGTAAGCTTCCAAATGGCCTTCAGTGTATCTTAATGCCCTCGTGTCACTACTAGTTTTTTCTCAAGCTCATATCTAATCTTGTCATTCTCCTGGTACCTCTAGTAGCTCCTCATTGCACAGTAAATACATGTAACCTCACAGTGTGGTATCATAGGCCTTCCATGATTCCATCTCCATCCATTTTCACTTTTTTTTTTTTTTTTTTTGAGATGGAGTCTCGTGCTCTCACCCAGGCTAGAGGGTGGTGGCACGATCTCAACTTACTGCAACCTCCACCTGCTGGGTTCAAGCATTTCTCCTGCCTCAGCCTCTCGAGTAGCTGCGATTACAGGTGCCCGCCACCATGCCTGGTTAATTTTTGTATTTTTAATAGGGACAGGATTTCACCATGTTGGCCAGGCTGGTCTCAAATTCCTGACCTTGGGTGATCCACCCTCCTCTGCCTCCCAAAGCGGGATTACAGGTGTGAGCCACTGCGTCCGGCCCATTTTCACAATTTTAATGGTTCATTAAATTTCCCCTGCCTCTGCCCCCGTTTTCCCATACTCTGCTTTGCAGGTAGTAAGATAAAATGCTTTTAAATTGAGTTAAAACTACAGCATGGAAAAATTTTAGGGATGTACATGGTAACAAGTGTAATGCTCCCAAGGGTAACCTCTGGGGCCAAAATTTATGAATAATCAGACATTCAGCTAAGTCACTTTGAGGTAGAAAATCTTCTATTTATTACACATAGAGGTATAGAGAATTAAGGGAAAAGATTTTATTGGGAAACTGAGACTTGAGCTGATCCATAAAGGAATAATTGGATTTGGACATGTCAAGGGAAGAAGGCAAAATTCAAGTGAAGATACAGCAGTGGGAATAGCTTTCAGTGAACTAAAAATTAATTTACCCATGTGTAATACCAGGTTTTTGGCATTTTATTTTGAGAAGGGGAGAGGATAAGAGGAAGAGTATATGATTCATTCTCCTCTGGTATCTGTGCATACCACTTGTTGACTTCTGTAGGTGGGAAGTAGCATTTGTTAATTTCTTGTATTTGCCAGGCCCTGTGAAAGATATTTAAGCTTCAAAACTCTAAAAAGCAGGTTGTTAAATCCCCGTTTGTAGATGAGAAGATAGACTCAGAAAGATTAGGTAAAATACTTAAAGAAGTATCAGATCTAGGGTTCAAACTCAGAGCTTTTAGCTGTACAGTCTGTCTTCTTCCTCTGAAAAATTATGTGAAAATGCATTGTTTTTTTCATAGGTCATTGTCAGTGGCCTGTGAAAATTCATTCTTTATACCAGGTTTTTGGATAATGGAATGTAAAAAGCCTCCTATACCCCCTGGAAATCTGAGTTCTTCTGAAAGGCCTTTTGAATTTTGCCGTTGAAAATCCATCCTCATTTGAATGCTGTCTGTAACATTGCTTTACTTATCAGTCAAATTCAGGATGTGAGATACCAGAAACAAAGTAGCTTTGATTTATTTGGAATGAAACAAATCAAAACCACTAGGCAACAGATAAGAAAGATGTTTCTTCAAGATAAACAAGCATTTTTCAGTTATTTAACCTCTAAGTTAAGTTTGAATCTGTGTTCTCATGTCGTTTTCCAGCAAACGTTATTCCAAGAGTCATATAAAACTAATCTCGTTCATGACTGATCTCACCCATTGCTAATCTCATTCAAAACTGGTTTCATCAGGTGAAAATTCATGTGCTATTCTGTACATTTGTAGGTTATCTGTTACTTTTATGACCATTGCTTTAGTGTAATGAAACATTTCTGTATTTTATCTTCTGGGCTGCCTTAGTCACCATCCTTCTCTATTCTTCCACAACTAAATATGTAACTCTTGGAAAATGGCGTATTATATGAAAACACTAGAAATGGAATAATTAGCTCGTTACTTCAATGTTGTAGAGTTTGGAAATACCTACAAATTAGAATATTTTTAATAGAGAAAAGGAAAATTGGGGTGTTTATCTATAATTTCAATCTTCTGAATGGGAATATTTATTGCCATGTTGTACACGGCCCATTTAGGTATCATGTAATATTGTCCTTTATCCAATGTGATAGTCAAGGCTATTAATGAATAATAGAATAGAGATAATTAATTGATATCTAGAAATAAGTACTTATTTCCAAAACAGAAAAGTAAGCATTCTTTTTTAAAAAAATCTTAGAGGTGCATTTTTCTTTTATATTTGTCTATATGTAGAAAATTAGTTGCTTGGGAAAGAGTTGTTTTTATTTTTCCTTTGTTCTAGCTTTGTCATTGATTTTTTTTTCCTTTAAAAAAAAAATGTGGTACAGCAAGTTTGTTAACGCTCTGAGCAGATTGCTAGTTAATTCTCTTGATTTTAGAATAAACCCGCACTAACCTGAAACTTATAGTCTGCTAAAAAAGAAATAAAAATAAAAAAACACCACTAGTTAGAAATACAGCTTTTGGCCAGGTGCAGTGGCTCATTCCTATAATCCCAGCACTTTGGGAGGCTGAGGTGGGTGGTTCACCTGATGACAGGAGTTCCAGATCAGCCTCGCCAACACGGTGAAACTTCCTCTCTACTAAAAATACAAAAAATTAGCTGGTTGTGGTAGTGGGTGCCTGTAGTCCCAGCTAGTCCTCAGGAAGGCTGAGGCAGGAAAATTGCTTTAACCCGCGAGGTAGAGATTGCGGTGAGCCACGATCACACCCCAACACTCCAGCCTGGGTGACAGAGCAAGACTCCATGTCAAAAAAAAAAAAAAAAAAGCTTTTTTTCCCAACTTTCTAGTTAACTAAATTGCCCTTGGTTTTTATAGTGTTTTCAATCAGAGAAAATGGATATTACTTGTCTGAGGTAGTGTTCTTAATGCTTATGAGCCTTATTTTTTAGGTTCAATGACTCACGGATTTTAATAGCCTGCCAGTCACTTCATAGACAAGTCTTCTTAGGAGAGGAATAATGATGGGAATGAAAATAAAGATATCAAACCATTTATATTATTTTTCTGTAGGCCATAAACCATAAAAAAAAAAAAAAAAAAAACTCTCTGTAGACCAGCTTGGTCAAGATGGTGAAACCCCGTCTCTACTAAAAATACAAAAAAATTAGCTGGACGTGGTGGCACGCGCCTGTAATCCCAGCTACTCCAGAGGCTCCAGAGGCTGAGGCAGAGAACTGCTTCAACCTGGAGGGGCGGAGGTTGCAGTGATCTGAGATCACGCCACTGCACTCCAACCTGGGCCACAGAGCAAGACTTTGTCTTAAAAAAAGAACTCTCTGTATTGAATGTCAAACTAAATTTGAATAAGGAGTGGCAATACTATTCTAACATGAATGTATTGGTAGCATGTCTGCACATACCATGGGTGGCTCCAATTCTCTTAATGCTTATACTTACCCAATATATATTCCCCCCTTCTATTAGCATTGTAGTTGTGTTGGCCAAAGAGTCTTCTAAACTTCTTTCTTTACTATGCAGAAGCCCAATGATGATCTAAGTAAGTAAAATATACTCTCTTCTGGTTGTAAAGGTCATATGCCGTTTGCTTCCTATAGTCAGATATAGTTGTTAATGTTACTTGTCTTGACTATTTCTATATATTCCCTGCCTAACTTCCCCGCACACACAGACAGCTGAAAGACTACAGCTGTACCTGTATTTTTGACTAGGGACTATGCTGCAGAATTCCTATGTCCTTTCCTAATTTGATGAGGTTGGCTTAAACTAAAGCATTTTACCAAGGATGCTGCATGGCTGTGCTGCTGCACTAGTAATAGACTAGACGTGGGATATACATTTTGATGTGTCTGACAAGATTTATCAAATTCCATCGTTTAAAAAAAAACTTTTTTTGAAAGCTAACCAGTAGACCCTGGTGTTCATCTCCGTGGTTGAAATCTACTGCGATACAAGGTGGTATGATTTAGTGATAAGAACATAGTTTGTAGCTAGAAGACTTGATTCTAGTTCAGACCTTGCCCATTTACCAACAGCATGGCCAAGGTATTTAGTATCTGAGCCCTAGTTTCCTTTTCTATAAAATAGAAATAAAGGCCCATCAAATAGGTTTGTTTGAGAATTAAGAGTCAATTTAGTAAAAGTGCTTTGTAAACTATATTGATTATACAGGTGTCAGAATTCTTATTTCAGGATCTTACAGTGTTTCCAGGTTATCTTTTTCAGCTTTTTTTATTACATAATTTGTAGATGTCATAATCAGAAGAGAATAAAGCTGAAATCTGTAGTGATTCATAACACATATTGCTTCTTTCATCTAAAATTTTAATGTCGCCAAATTTTAACTTAATTGAAGATTCCAGTTCATTGTGTTTGAATAATGGAAATTTTATTTTATTTATGAGCTAGAAGTACTGTCACTGTATAAAACTTTAGTGAGGGATTCTCACAATGGATGAAAGATATTATTCTTTTAAACATTATTCTTTTCTGTTGATATTTAAGGTTTTTGAAATTTTAAATAATAAAACCTTTAAAGGCCGGGTGTTGTGACTCAAACCTGTAATCCCAGCACTTTGGGAGGCTGAGACGGGCGGATCCCAAGGTCAAGAGATCAAGACCATCCTGGCTAACATGGTAAAACCCCGTCTCTACGAAAAATACAAAAAATTAGCCAGGTGTGGTGGCGGGCGTCTGTAATTCCAGCTACTTGGGAGGCTGAGGCAGGAGAATTGCTTGAACCCAGGAGGCAGAGGTTGCAGTGAGCCGAGATCACGCCATTGCACTCCATCCAGCCTGGGCAAAAAGAGTGAAACGCCATCTCAAAAAAAAAAAATAAATAAATAAATAAATAAAGTGAAACGCCATCTCAAAATAAATAAGTAAATAAATAAATAAAATAAAACCTTTAAAACTAATTGAAAAGGTACAAAATAAAATTATCATCTGTTTTCCCACTAATATCAAAAGTCAACATTTTGTCTTGCTTCAGATTGCTTTTTATTAAATAAACAAAATATTACTGAAAAAAACTTTTGCCAAAGTCCGGATGACCATAACAAATGTCAAATTCTGTAGCTCACATTATAAGTTGAATTACAGCAATATATGGAGAAACCTTAAAAAGGTTATTTAATCATAGAATAGCCATTTACCTGTGTGCTTTTATGGCTGCTATGAGACAAGTAAACTAGAATTATAAAGCAAACTCACAGTTTTGGAAGACAGAGCCAAGAATGAAAAACAAGCATGAGAATGAGAAAATGTTTTCACTTTGAAGTTTGGCTTGAATAGCCACGTGATAAGTATAAATGATTGATCTGGCACTTTGAAGCATTATAAAGAAAATGCAATGCATAACATACCAATTCTTTAATAGTTTTCAGTACTTAAACAGGTTAAGGAATTTCATTTCTTTTGTAGCAGAGATTCAAAAAATGTGTGTTGAATATCCTTATAAAGATAAAAAGCATACAGAACTTGATATATGGCCAGATAATACAGAATAAACCAATAGATCTTGGGTATTTGTTATGGTATAGATCCATGGATTGCCTTAGTCAAAGGCTTTCCCTGAGAATTTCACTTTTCTGAGTATTTGGTAGTTTTACGGTATCTCCTATAAGGATAAACGTAGTTTCATAGAAATGTCTTAGATATTCATGATCGATTGTAAAAATGAGGAAAAAATATGTAATATGGAGCCCATATTCTGTTCCTAGATGGCTATTAGTTGAAGAATTCATCTGTGATAAACCATGACTCCCAATCGTAGCTGAGAGAAAGACTTCTGCCCCCTAGTAACTTCTTGGGAATAACAAATGGTGCCTGTGTAGTAGGATTTATCAGTGGTATGTTGCAGATGTCCTCAGCTATTCTAGAGCTGCTACTTTGCTCTCAAGTCCTCTGAGTGTCACCTGGTTCCTGTAGTGCTACAGCACCCTCTTTTTCCCCCATTGCTTCAACATGGTGCTTGCTGCTAGAATGAGTTTTTCAAATGCCACTTAAAAAAACAAAAAGCCTCTACCCTGTTTAGGGGTAGGCTCAGAAACCTGTGGAGAGCTCCTCATTCGTTAAACTACTTTTTTCAACATAATATGACCTTACCCTACAATCCTGCCAGAAATTTACTTGTTTATTACACTGAGTTCTATCCACAGAGAATTGGGGGAGCATGTGAGAACACTTATAATAAAATAATGGGTGAATATATTTAGAAATGAGGGAGGAACCGTGGAAATACTGAAATAAAGAGCTGAAGGTTTGAGACTAAGGAAGAAATCCCACCTGTACATGCCATGCCTGCAGCAGCTGAGGTTAAAGTTCAGCTCTAAACTGCTAGATGTGACCTGATTTTCTGCTTCGCCTCTTAGAATCTCTTGCTCTAGTGCATGCAGCCTTTCTCCCTGCTCTCCGTCTGTGTTCGAGGCCATTTCTGTGTGTGTCTACTGACTATCTTTCCATCTGCCACTTAGTTTTAAAATTTTGTCTCAAATCCATGTCTTGCCTTTTTTGAAGCTCTTGTGGAACTCCTTTGACCCTTATAGCAGTTACACTGATTGTGCAGCAGTGTGGGGTCTTCATTAAGCATTTTGGTGACAGTCAGGAATTATGTTTTAGGCCAGCATTCTCAAAAAGATTTTAAGCATTTTGAGGAATTTTTACATTTTTAAAAACTAATCTGTTGGTTTTTCCTTCATTCTCATCATCCTGCAATGGTGCCTGTGCTCCCAACTTAATTCCAGGCCCTTGAAAGATCATGTTTCACTGTTCTCCTGAGCCCTTCACAGGCAAGCTCTGCAGGGCTGAGGTTATAACCTAGCCAATGAAATCATGATTGGCTGGCAGATAAGTAAGTCTGTCTATCCAGTTGACTCTTGCATGTGCAGAAAGCATTATGAATGAACAACACATTCTTTTAATAATTGGAACTTCCATCGTAGACCTTCTCAAATTACATATGACTCTGTGGATAACTTAACCAATATCCAAAGAAAAAGTAGACTTCTCAGAAAAGTGTTCCAATTCTGCACTTTCTTGCCTCAAAGTATAGTTGTAAATCAGTCCCCATCATAATGCCATTACTCTTAACATTATATTACATACTGTGGTTCAGGAATGAATCTCAGGTAAGCACCAACCCTGTCCTCTAAAGTATGCTACACCTATAAAATTGGCTGTCTGATCACCCATTGTTGTCATAATTTACACTCAGGATTGTGCTACTTGAATTTGTGAGCAGCAGGCATGGAGCCAGAATTCTCCAGAGCACTTTGTGGGGAGGGCACCGAGAAGAGAGAAGAGCTAACAGGGTGGTATAAAAATCCCCCTAAAATTAGCAAAGATGAGTTTCTCAGACCTAGCAGCAAATATCCTCAATTTGTTCAAGTATTATCAATAGCTTCTCAGTGTCTCCAACCAGAAGGCTGAGAGACCTGGAAAGCCTGCACATGATTCTGGGAATATACTGCATTGTTTTACGCTTTCTGTAGTAGTCAGAACAGATGTTGCTGTAGTTTGGATATTTGACCCTTCAAACCTCATGCTGAAATTTGATCCCCCCAGTGTTGGAAGTGAGGCCTCATGAGAGGTGTTTGGGTCTTGGGAGTGGATCCCTCATGAAAGGCTTGGTGCCATCCTGGTGGTAAGTTCTGAGTTCTGAGTTCTTGCTCTATTAGTTGTCAAGAGAGCTGGTGATAAGAGCTGGCACCTCCCTCCCTCTTTCTCTTGCCGCTTCTCTTACCATGTCATCTCTGCACAAACTTGATCCTCTTCCCCTCTGCAAGCAGTCTGAGGCTCTCACCAGATGCCCAGTCTTCCAGCCAACAGAATTGTGAACCAAAGAAACCATTTTTCTTTAGAAGTTACCCAGTCTGAAATACTCCTTTATAGCATCATAAATGGACTGAGACATGTGATTTCATATTCTTTGCCATTAATATTTTTAACCTCATTTGTTGGTGTTTTTCTTCATTTGCATTATCCTGTAGTAATGTCCATGCAATCAGCATTTTTTAAAGACATACCTCAGATAATTAGCCTACATATATATTATTAATTTGAAAATATGTGAGTACTGTTATTAATAGAACTAGTGAAAACTATAGTTTAAAAAGGGGTTTCTAAATTCATAATAGTTTTTGTCACTGTATATGTTCTCAGATAACAGAAGTACAATTATCATTTGGGATGAGATGGGGATTGAGGGATCTATACCTTTTTTTTTTTTTTTTTGAGGCGGAGTCTCGCTCTGTCGCCCGGACTGGAGTGCAGTGGCTGGATCTCAGCTCACTGCAAGCTCCGCCTCCTGGGTTTACGCCATTCTCCTGCCTCAGCCTCCCGAGTAGCTGGGACTACAGGCGCCCGCCACCTCACACGGCTAGTTTTTGTATTTTTAGTAGAGACGGGGTTTCACCGTGTTAGCCAGGATGGTCTCGATCTCCTGACCTCATGATCCGCCCGTCTCGGCCTCCCAAAGTGCTGGGATTACAGGCTTGAGCCACCACGCCCGGCCTATGCCATTTTTTTAATGATGAAGGAAGTTCTTACTTCTAAAAGGTTAATAACCTTGGACTCAGAATTTAGTGCAAATTTCCTTAGCACGTATACAACTGGCCCTTACCACTATTCTCACCTATCCTTCAGTGTTGCTGTACTGAACACTCCCTGTTCCTTCCTGCCTCTCCATCTTTCCCTTTGCCCTATAAGTTCCAACTCATCCTTAAGACTGTTTAAAATCTTATATGTGAAATCTTCACTGTCCTCTTGATTTATTTTGTGTGTATGTGTATGCTAATATAGTAGTTCTATTAACAGGTATTTTACTCTATAGCAAGTCTTTCTTCTACTAAACTGACATATAACAGATGATCAATAAATACTTGTTGAAGAAAGGAAGGAAAAGATGAAGTGCACATGAGAGTTCATTAACATGTGTAGTAGCTTCTTAATATAGTGATAGTTTAGGAATGATTTGAAGATTATTCACATCATTGACTTGGTAGTGCAGATTTTGGATGGTAAGTGATATTTGGGTAAATTATCTTTTGTGGAAAGAATTTTGTATTAATTTTATTAAAAAATAATTTTATATTAACACCAAAAGATTTGGGTTCTAGTTCTACTACCATATTTGTCTACTAATCCTATAATTTTCTTATCTGTAAAATGTGAAATTCTAACACATTTTCATTCATTCATTTTTTCATTCATTAAATATGTGCTAGACATTGTTAGTTAATTTTTAAATGTTAACCCATAAATAATGATATTGTTCCTTCTCATAATTTTGCACCATGTTTGTGTTTTCCTTTTAGCAGTTTATTTTCCTTATTTTTTTGGAGGGAAAAAGTACCTTAAAAAATGCACAAAATAAACTGTCTTTCAAATATGTCATCACCAGAGATTATAGTCTCAACCATTTATTTTTAAATAATTACATATGGATAGGTGATTCAATCTTAGTCCAGCACCTCAATGATGTATGTAAATTCTTTTTGTCAGTCCCTTACCAGGGAGGCATTGATTGCTAAACAGAATATTAGAGATTGATATGCAAGGTTAGGTATTTTTTTCCCCAGGGAAAGTAATAGAAAATAGAAATTTCATGCAAATGTATGCAGTGGATAAGTTAGCTATGATTCCCAAGTATTCATCTCCCCAAAGTATATGTCTCCTGTGCAAACAAAATATTTTCTTTGATCTTTGTCTTGCTGAATGGAAAATGGATTATATTAAATGTTCCCCTATTGAAGTCCACTTATAAATGACTGTGCAGCAAACTGTAAAGAGATGGAATAGAGAATTTCAGCACTTGAAGGTTTTCACTGCCCAAGTGCATGTTATGAAAATCTAATGATCAGATGATAATTATGAACTAGTTAATTGCTTTTCTTAATTTAAAAAGGCAAAAGCATGAGAATAATACACTTGGCATGTTTTAGCAGTGGAGATAGTAGATTGGCACTTAGTTTTCAGATAACAGGAAGACTAAGAATTAGGAAATAGTGCAATTGAAATATCTTTATGCATTCTCATTGTGTTTAAGGTGAAGGTGGGTAAAGATGTAGGAAATTGATAGTTACTAAAATGTTCATCCTTTCTAATACACTTGAGATGGAGATTCTTCAGTGGAGTATTAAAAGATGTATTTATACAATTTAAAGTGTGTTATCAGTCTTCTTCCTGATTATAAGCCATTGCTTGTTATGTGTTACATAGCAGATCATGACTAATTTTAATGTGTAATTTGGATGAATTAAATTTGAAAGTAGAAGCCTAAAGTGAATAATGGAGCAGATTTAAGAAAATTATCATGGTGTATCTTAGTGCCATTTCTTTAATTTTTGTAAATACAAACTTAATTCTTCTGTTGCCAAAGTGTCATGGGAAAATAACAAAGTCAATAGAATTCAAAATGCAAAACTTCTTTAAAAATGATATTTTGCTCATATGGGCATACTCTTTTATGCTCTTTTGTAAAATACTTTGTCATAAAAAATTAAAGCCTTCAGTAAAGGACAACTATGTGACTTTTCAATAAAATAGTTATTATGAAATTTTGAGGGCACTCAGGGGCATTTTGTAATTTGTTCTCATTTTTGAAGAGGAAAAGCTTCCTTTACTGCTGGAAAGAATATTACAAGTGATTGCTTTCTTCCCTTTTTTTAAAATGGAAATTTCTCACATAACCTAAGTAGAAACTTTTGTAGAAAATTGGATTTGTAGTTGGCATTTGCTCTGGCCTATATTTTAGATCATAACTACTTTGGACAATTTCAAAATAAAAAGATGGAATTTTAGGTAACTTGTAATTTAAGTTCAGCCGGGTTTGAAATATCTGCTGTGATTTATAGAGACAAGCTTTGACCTGGGTAATTAACAAAAGCGCATCCTGGGACCAATCTTACAAATGCTTGGACAGTAAAATTAGCTCTGTTTTAAAAGATGTAAATGTTCTTTTAAATTCTTTAGGAAACTTTGCCAGAGCATTACATATCATCACTGGATAAGTGATTTCTTTTTTTGCTTGTACTTAAGGTGTGATTTGTTTTTTCTGAGTTATTAGTTCCCTTGTGTTATATCCAGGTCTCCTTTGGGTATAAACTCAGTCAAAAAAAACTCATTAGTCTCTAATTAAGTGATCTTTTTCTAAAATCTGAGTGTTACTTCCTAGCAGATATTAAGGAGTCACTGGTTTTCCTTTTGTGGCATATTATATCATGACTAGAGCCCAATTTAGTTTTCAGACCATAAAGGACTTATATTTCTATATTTCAGTAATACATCAGTATTGATTTTAACATCTTATAAAATTAATACCTTCTCTGTATCTTTCCTGGGATTTTAGAAAGATATAACTAATAATACAAGTTTACTTAATAATAATGTTTTAGCACTAGTCTTTAGTAATTGTCACCAAAAATATTTGGGGAATTTTAACCCAAAGTTCAGTAGTTCTGCTTAATATAGAGCTAGTAGCAGAAGAAAGATCACAAATCCTATTTTCGTAGCATAGATGCCCAGATACCAACCACATATGAGGCTTCTGTTCCAATTGTCCTGCTTTCAGAAAATTCAGGAAAGTGTTTTCAGACTAATGAGAAGTTATCAGCCTGCTGCCCAGAATACTGAATTGTTTTCTTCCTTTGTGGTGATAGTTTGTGATTTGAAATAAACCATTTATGCCAAAAAGAAAGTTATATCAACTTCTTCTTTGTGACAATTCGCTATTTACGGAGCAGGACTGGAATGTTTGTATACATCATGCCACCCAAATTTAATCGTTCAGAGGAAGTGACTCAGAACTTTAAGATGCAAATTAACTGAACGTAACTTTAGTAGGATATTCCACTTTGCCATGACTCTATTATCCATCTGAGATCATAGGCTTAAGAATTGTTACTTACATACAGCTACTGTGAATTGTTACAGAGCAATTCTTGTTAATTATTTATATATTCTAAAGAGTACTGACAGTGGACACTAGTATATTTAAAAGACGAAACAAATGAACAAGCATGCTTGTGAATCTAGCGTTACAGATCTGTGCAGCCCCTTGATGGTATTTAGAACTGGTGATTTTTTTTTTAAAGCAGTAGTCCTTCACATACGTATTTTTTTTCTTCCTGCCAATGCATGTTTTAACAGTACTCTCTAGGCTTATTGTGGAAGGAATTGGTTTAGGCACATTGTCTGTGGTGTGTTATTATGAGTGATAATAAATGCATATAGTGGTACCTGTTTAGTTGCCAGTCTCCTTTAGCTCAGGATGCTAACCCATACATGTTTTAGAGTTGGAAATTGTCTGATTGGTACTGTAGTAGAAAACAGTCTAGATTTTATTGTTAAAGCAAGAGCATTCCTGGTTTTTACTAGAATATTCACTGAGTTCTGTTTGAAATCATAATCCTTCCATAACTGATACATATTTAGAGGAATTCAAGCCAGTTTGGTATCATACATCTGTCCTCATGTCGTGGTTGCTTCTCTGATAGGAAGGAAAGGTAATCTTTATTGAGTGCCTTCCTTGTACTGAATGCTTGGTACACATATAATCCTTACATAATAGTGACATTGTCTAACCTTGACTAGAAGACTGAGAAACTAAGTGTTTCAGTTGACTGGGGGAAAAAAAAATCCCTGTAGAGAAATAGGATCCAAAAGACAAAAAGTAGAAAGACTTTTTTTTTAAAGAAGAAAAAATGATAATCCAAATATCAGCTTTTAATTAAGCTGACTTTTGACCATAGAGCTCTTTCAAAAACTTTTAAAAAAATTTCTTATTAGACTTTAGCTGAGAGAAACAGCTAACATTCCTGGCTTTTTCACTTCTTTAAACTGAAGGTACCGTCCAAGTGACTGAAGACCAAAAACAATAAGCCTTTTATGACCTAACCAAGGAAGTGCAAATTATCTCCAAAGAGGCAGACAGCAGGCCTCACAAGATCCAGGACCACACCCCCAAAGACAGTTCAAAGAAAGCAAAGTTTCACTAGCTGCAAGCAGGGGCCACTCCACGTTTCTGCTTGGCAGTATTCTCTAGGGTTTCGGTCTCAGCTTCCCAGCTGACTGTCTACACACAAAGGCCTGACAACTGTGTGCCCCAAGGATGGAGGATTAAAGGAGACAATTAGTGAGATAGGAAATCAAAAGCTGTCCACGGAAGGGAAAAGGATCAGTAACAAATGGGCACCCAAAAAGTTGAGTCACACAAATATCAAACCCATTTTAAAAATAAATGTTTCTTTTTTCTTTCCCCTTTTGTGTTAAAGGATTTACATCTGCAAGGGACTGGTTCCTTGGCAGGGAATCAAACTTCTAGGCTGCCAAGGTGAGAGTGTGGAATTTTAACTACTAGGCTACAAGGTGGAGTGGCCTTCTTTGCAAATCCCGCAGGGGACCCGAGGCAGGCAGTTTGAACATACAAAGGATTTTAACTTTGTTTTGTTTTTTTTTTTGTTTGTTTTTTTTTTGTTTGTTTGTTTTTTGAGGCGGAGTCTCGCTCTGTCGCCCGGACTGGAGTGCAGTGGCCAGATCTCAGCTCACTGCAAGCTCCACCTCCCGGGTTTACGCCATTCTCCTGCCTCAGCCTCCCGAGCAGCTGGGACTACAGGCGCCCGCCACCTCGCCCGGCTATTTTTGTATTTTTAGTAGAGACGGGGTTTCACCGTGTTAGCCAGGATGGTCTCGATCTCCTGACCTCGTGATCCGCCCGTCTCGGCCTCCCAAAGTGCTGGGATTACAGGCTTGAGCCAACGCGCCCGGCTTAACTTTGTTTTGAATCTGATTTCTGCTTTTTTTTTTTTTTTTTTAAGAGACAATTTAAGGCTAACCATGACACTAATATATGTCTTTCTTTCAGTTTGATCCTCCCATAAATACAAATAAGGCAACTGCTTAGAATTTGAGTTATCCGAAGTCTTTTTCAAATACAGAAGTCTTTCTAATTCAAAGTAACTATCTTCTAGCCACTGACAATTAGGATTTCCAATAAGTATTATTCTAGTATCGACTCAATCCAATAAGCATCTTCATGGAAAGCCTACGAAGTAATTTTCTAGGTTTAGAATAAAATTTTACCATATAAGCAAAAGCTGTTCCTAGAGAGGGTGTAGAAGAGATAGTTCCCATGATCCTCCAAAAAGTTCACTCCCTGAAATAGGTTAAGAAAGAAAAAAACTCTTGTTGCCACAGAAGTCAAGGATAGCATTTGTACATAGAATGCCTCCAGTATCCCACAAATTTGTGAGGGGGCTCCCCATCACAGACCCATTAATCCATGACACTGGGTAGGCCCTCCTGGGATTGGACTTTTCCAGGACGAACCAGACAACAAGAATCAAGATGACAAAAGCCCACTATGGATGGGACTTAAGACAAACTCCCCTGACATCTTGGCACATTCAGAACAAAGACTGGGCTGCTTAATATGTTACATGTCTCAGGGTTCCCAGTCTTTTCAGGCTGGCCACCAGACATGACCCAAAAATCATGTCCCCTAGATGGTGGAAACCAGGAGCAGGTATTCCTGTTTGGTCCCAAAGCAAGCTCTGAAGGATGTAAAATAAGATGAGAGGGACCCTTTATAACAAATGACACAGAAAGACAGAGGCAGCAGAACAAAGGCAATTTCTGGGAGGAAAAGGATCAGACAATATGAATATTCATGTTGAAAATACACCAGAATTTCTACACCTAAGTCAAGTCATACCAATAATTTTCCCCCATTAATCAAAATTTTGCAGAGGGGAAAGAAAAAAAAAAAGGTGAGATTTTTCCCATCCACTCAACCAGATTCCATATACAGAGACTGGGAACCTAACTGGTAAGGAATACTTAACACTCTTGCTAGCTTGTCAGGCTCTAGGTTCCCCTGAATGTGGCTTCCAGAAGAACAGAGGGGCTTTGATATCCTGCTCACGGTACCAAAAGCATAGGGGCAAATAGAGAACTTCCCCTTTGCCTTCTGAAGGTTTGCTGAAAGTCAGCTGATAAAAGGCAAGATTACTAGAAGAAACGGCCTGCCAGTTTATTAATGTATACACATTTGCATGGGAGTTATTCAAAATATGAACTGTGTGTATTAATCTCTTCAAGCAAGCCACCAGAAATCCTAGTATTTTTAAATGCGCATTGAACACAAGAAAGTTGAGAATTCCAACTGCGACTTGCTGTCTCTGGGTATCTCTCAATCTCTATTTTATTCTCACTTTCTCACTTTTCAACTGCCTCTAGTTTCTGATCATACAAATGCACCGGTCTATGTCAATCCCTTTTCTCTGTAGTAGTTCTGGAACTATCTTTATTGGGTTTTTCTTTTTTCTTACCTCCTTGTCCCCCGTGTTAAGTTATAAATTATTTTGACTTTTCCAAGTGGTATTTCTTAACATTATAATCTTGGGATGAAATTTATGATGCCTGAAGATTTTAAAACCAATTACAGAGATCTCAGGAGTGTGTTGAATATGCTGGTTCCCATACTTTTGCATTTCAAAATAAACAGAAAAAGAGGGAGATATGTGGTGTTGCCACCTGTTTATATTTTCACATTAGGAACACTTAAAAGCATGCACAGCTACCATTTTTTTTTTTTTTTTTTTGTAAAAAGAAAATAAAATAGAAAAGATAATAGAATACAAGGAAGTCCTTTCTTATGATGTTGGTACCTTTGTATCAACATAAAAGACATGCACAACACCGTTAGAATTATTTTGTCATCCTAAACTTGCCCTTTACCTGGTGATACAGTTTGAATGTCTGTCCCTACCACATCTCATATTGAATTGTAATCCCCAATGTTGGAGGTGGGGGCTGGTGGGAGGTGTTTGGGTCACAGAGGGAGATCCCTCATGGCTTGGTGCTGTCCTCGCAATAGTGAGTGAGTTCTCATGAGACCTGGCTGTTTAAAAATGTGTGATACCATGACAGGTGCTGTGACTCACGCCTGTAATCCCAGCACTTTGGGAGGCTGAGGTGGGTGGATCACCTGAGGTCAGGAGTTCGAGATGTGAAACTCTCGAGATGGTGAAACCTCATCTCTACTAAATATAAAAATTAGCTGGGTGTGGTGACACATGCCTGTAATCCCAGCTACTTGGGAGGCTGAGACAGGAGAATCGCTTGAACCCCGGAGGCAGAGGTTACAGTCAGCTGAAGTTGTGGCACTGCTCTCCAGCCTGCATAGCAAGAGCGAAACTCCGTCTCAAAAAAAAAAAAAAAGTGTGGTACTTCCCTCCTCCGCTTGCTCCTGTTCTTGTGATGTGAGATACTGGCTCTCCCTTTGCCTTCCACTGAGATTGTAAGCTTCCTGAGGCCTCACCAGAAGCTGAGTAGATACCAGTGTGATGCTTCCTGTATAGCCTGCAGAACTGTGAGCCAATTAAACCTATTTTCTGATAAATTACCCAGTCTCTAGCAGTACAAGAATGGCCTAACACACCTAGCTAAAATAATGGCTCCCTACTACAGATATTTTGACTACTAAGAAATCCAAAGATCGTCAGCTCAGAATTCTATGTCCAGTCCACCTTTCTAGTATACTTAAAGTCCTCTGCTTTCCTTCTGCTAACACAAACAATGGCCACTGCTATCACTGATTGAGTGCCTGCATTAGCCAAGCTTAGTATAAGACACTTTATATTTATTTTCTCATTAGGCTTTAGAGTCATTAGTTAGTTATTAATACCATTTTATTCCAGATAATGAATCTCTGGTACAGTAAGGTTGATTTACCTAAAGTTGCACAACCGGAGTGGTAGACCCAAGATTTAGCAGAAGTAACTACCT
Organism: Piliocolobus tephrosceles; assembly: GCF_002776525.5. Classification (NCBI taxonomy): domain Eukaryota; kingdom Metazoa; phylum Chordata; class Mammalia; order Primates; family Cercopithecidae; genus Piliocolobus; species Piliocolobus tephrosceles. The sequence continues at coordinate 98,584,342 of NC_045446.1, forward strand.
CTGCCCTGTATGTTCTTCCCATACATGCCCAGGTTTGCCCCATACGGTCATCAGGTTAGCAGTGGAATTATACCTTGTTGAGAGAGAGTGTGGGGGTTGATATCTTGCTTCCCAAGTTGTGTACTCTGGCAAGGGACTGTCTCTGCTCAAAAGGAGGAGGACTTGGTACCTCTACTAATTGTTTCTAGTGTCTGCCTTGTATGTATCTACACAGTTCGTGTCCTGTGTCTTTGTTTATACTGTACCATCACCCAAATGCCCTCCTCATCACCTCTACATGTTCCCTTCCTTGTTTATCCTGAGCATAACTGAAATGGCATCTCCTTCATGAAGTCTTCCTTAATATCTGCCACCACCACCACCTTGTCCGAGTGCCAGATCTAGCCTTCTGTTGGCCTAGCCTTACTAGCACTGTAATTACTTAGTTTCTCCTGTAATACATGTATCACTCCCTCCCTCATTTTAGAATAATACATGCCCCTGTGTTATTGACTGTGTTTGTCTGGAAGCACTTTCAGAGCATGGAACAGATTTGGTTTTTCTTTATATTCCCCAAAGTCCCTTACCATGTATACATCATGCATAGTAAGTACTCAGTAAATATTTGTTGCATGAATTTAATGCACAAGCTAATTGTAGTCCTAGATATCTGAACCAAGTGAGACAATAAGCACATTGTTCTTTCTGAGTTAAAATTTATGTTAAAAGATATTTACATGATTTAAACTTTAGCTTCCATATGTGTAGCTAACTTTTCATTATAGAATTTATTACCAAGACTAAAACTGTAAGCAGTATATATGAGCCTACATATGTCTTCTGAGACGTTTTACCCTGCATCCTAGAGTACAGAATTTTTAGTTTGGTGAACATTCTGGGGTTATGTTGGAATGTGTCTACAAATAAAGACTTCAGAAAACATCCCTTTGCTCCAAATAAACTGCAAGCTCATAAACATGCTGTAGCCTTAAATATTTTACTTGCTAATAAGCAACTTCTCTATAAGAAATTTTTCCTCTGTGGCTCTTATCAGAATTATAAACAAGAGGAAAGATAGGCCAGCCAGCACAAATATCTGAAAGGCACAAATATTTCATTAGGAATAACCAAAATGTTTTACCACCTATCTTATCTATAGGGATTTTGATATCTAGGGTATTAAAAAAGTCATTATGGAAATGTATTAAATGTCTTAAAATATGCTAGGTAATGTTGGATTCTGAAAGAACTAGAGCAAAACTGTCTGTGGGCATTTATGAAATAAAAATCTTAAACAGCCAGTAGAACTTGTGGATAACTTCATTAATATTTGACAGAATAATGAAAGGACTGTATTGTTCTTTGTGTAGAAAGATGCTACTCAGACATAACATCAGATTTTCTTAGTGTCAGATTTCTTAGTGTGTCCTAATTCTTCTCTTAAGCTCTGTTACTTACATGACCAGTTTTCATGAGACCACCGGCGTCAGGAATAGTCTCTAACAAAGAATTTACTGGAGGTTGATTGACACACAGGGCTCTAACTCATGAAATATTTCTTTTGAGGCTACAGAAGTGTTCTAAATAGCAACATAAATCAGGAGTTCAAGATGTGCAGTAATGCTTGTGGCGAGAGGCTTAGGGCACAAAACTTCATGCCTACAAGCTATGTTCGAGCCATAACAATAACTGGACCCGGAAACCTGAGCTAACAGATCTTTGGATTTCTCAAGAGTGAAGTTGGTTCTTCATGACCTAATGAGAAGACGGTGGACTTTGGAGTCAAACGTACTGGGATTTCTTTCCCGCTCTATAATCTAAACTATGTCATTGAGAAAGTTATTTGGCCCCTTTAAATCTCAGTTTTCAAATCTGAATTTCTGTAATGGGAATATTAACACTTTCTATGGTTGTAGCCTTTACCCTGTTTTAAGCTAAAAAGTTAAGGATTTTTTTTTTCTCTCATTGAATATTCACTTTTTGAACTCTAAGTAGAGTATAATCTGTTTAAACCTCTCTGCCAACGATGGGATTTGAAATCAGGAAGTGTTCCTGAATGTATTGAGTCTGCTTGAGTTTTTTTAGCTGACGTTCAGATGCTATCTCTTCGTCTTCCTTTCCTTTCTAATTTTACTCTTATTGAATAACTGGATTGACCATTTTAGAGAAATTAAAGGGAATTTTTACATTATTAAATAATCATTTCTATTTGTTAAGTAGAATGTAAAAAAAAATTGCACCTTTACATTAAAAATCAAAATAACCTTTAATTTTTTTGTTTTTAAAATAGTGATAATTTATGTACTATAAAATTAAAGATTGCTTTGGAAAACAGGCAGTCTTCAAAAAGTTAGTCATAGTTACCATACAACCCAGCAACTACAATCCCAGCTATATACCAAGAGAATTGAATACATGTCCACAGAAAAACTAGGCCCTGCAGACCCTTTTGAAGAAATACAATTCTGTGGCTTTTAATATTCATAATGTTGTGCAACCACTAGCACCACTATCTAATTTCAGACGTTTTGACACCCCCAAAAGGAACCTAGTACCTTTAGCTCCATTTCATTCTCTTTTCCCCCATCCTTGGCAACTACTAAACTACCTTCTGTCTCCATGATCTGTCTATTCTGGACATTCCATATAAGTGGATTAATGCAATATGTGGTCCTTTGCGACGGGCTTCTTTCACCTAACATAATGGTTTCAAGGTTCCTCCATGTTGTAGCATATACCAGGACTTCATTTCTTTCATTGACAGTACAATTGGCTTTCCATATATATGAGTCCCTCATCCATGGATTCAAACAAACATGAATGAAAAATAGTTGAAAAAAAATTGCATCTGTACTGAACATGCACAGACTTTTTCTTGTCATTATTTCCTAAACAATACAGTATAAGAACTGTTTACATAGCACTTATAATTCATTATATTAGGTGTTATAAGTAATCTAGAGATGATTTAAAGTATATGGGAGGATATGCATAGGTTATATGCAAATAGTATACCATTTCATATCAGGGACTTCAGCACCCATGGATTTTGTTTGATTCTAACCAACCATGGGTACTGAGGAATGACTATAAAGGGTCCTGGAACCAATCCCTCACAGATACCAAGAGACAATTTTATTCCATCATATGGGTAGCGCACATTTTATTTATCCAGTTACCATTTATAAGACATTTATATTGTTTCCACTTTCTGACTGTTTTAAATACTGTTGCTATGAACATTTATGTGCAAGTTTTTCTGTGGATATGTATTAAGTTCTCTTGGGTATATACCTAGGATTGTAGTTGCTGTGTTGTATGAGAACTTTATGATTAACTTTTTGAAGATTTCCTGTTTTCCAAAGCAAAGTACTCTTTAATTAAGTTCCTTGTTTGATTCCACTTTCCTTGAGTCATTGGTATTATAATATTGGGAATTGGAAGGCAGAGAAAAAAATATTTTTTCTCTTGATTTTTCTTTTTATAAATGGACATTTTATTTAAAACCAATGAGTTGGAAATGACCCTACGCTATTAGAGCAGGGTGTCAGAGCAGAGTGGTTTCAGCAGAAGTGGCTGAGGCCTCTTTATAAAATGCTAAAGGACAACAATGGTTTTTGGTTGGAAATGTTCATTCCATGACATTTAATTTGGTGGTATCAAGGTGACACTTTTTTGTCAAGATGGTGTGTCATAGTTGGTAATTTTTACATTGGTAGGAATGTTTTCCCCTCTATTTAGTGTTTCTGAATGCACATGGTTAATGGATTTTCACATTCTGCTGGATTCATTCATATGCATTTGTCAAAACCTGAATTCATTCAATTCATTTCTGATTTCAAATTGCTATTTATTTTTCACCAAATATGAGTCAGTTTTAGTACCTGCAAAGAGTAGTTTCTCAATAGCTCACTGAGAGAAATGGACTGGGTTCTGACTTGGAGAAGTGATGATAAATTGATGGAACAAACAATGAAGAATGTGGTTAACCAAACATGCACATGACTGAAAACCCATCTCCTCTGTTTATTTCTCCGAAAATAGATCTCAACTAGCTCCGTCAGGGTTTTTCTTTTCCCCTGAGATACGACAGTTTTGGCCAAAGATTGAAAATGTAGCCATGTGCCAGAGAGACACATGAGCCCACTGACTCCATGGCTGTTTTCTGAATTATTGAAATGTTATTAACTCTTGCCCTTAAAAAATGTAGCATTTGTGTTTTTGTTCTGTTTTTCTGCTTCTGAGCAGCCTAAGATTGGCATGTGTCACCAGGCAGCTGAAACCTAAAACATGTTCAAGGCTTTCAGTGATGAATGACCTTTAAAGTTCAGGATAGTCTAATTTGAGACCTATGTTCTTATTAGCAGTTCAGCCCCGAGCAGTAGTAACTGGGAGTTGCGGGCTGCCCATGAACTCTGAAAGTTATGGCTCTACTCTCCCCACAAAATGTGTTACGTATATTTACTATATATTTTTCATATTGTTTCAGTGGTTTTGTGGCTTCCAGGAACCCCAGGTTAAGAACTCCTAATCTAAAGCTCTCCTGAACCTGTTACAATATATTCTATACCAAGATTGTTTTAAAACAATTTCATTTCTTTAATTTCAAAAATGTTATTTATTGTAAGGTACTATTAGATTGTTTAAAAGGAGGTGGGGGGAAATCCTGTGATCCAGCCCCACCACCTGAAGTTTCCTCTATAGGTGTTTTTTATAGTACGTTCTTTATATTCTAACCCACTGTGAACACTTAAATGTCATTAAAATATTATTCTGTGGGGGAGTCCTTTTTTTTTTTAATTTACGTATTATTCTGTGGAGGAGTCCTTTTTTTTTTTTAATTTTACATGCAGTACAATTCACTGTTTGTGGTTCACTTCTATGGGTTTTGCCAAATGCATAGTGATGTATCTATCATAATCAAAGATGCATTGTACTTTCATCACCTCAAAAATGCCCTCTTGCTGATCTATTTTCTGTACCAATAAGTGTGCCTTTCTGGAATTTCTTATCAATTGAGTCATCTAACATGTAGCCTTTGGGGTCTGGCTTTTTTGGGTTTAGTAGGGTGCATTTGAGATTCATCCACTATATTAGGCTGTTCTTGCATTACTATAAAAAATTACCTGAGACTGGGTAATTGTCCCATCTTTCTGCAGGCTATACAGGAAGCATAGAGGCATCTGCTTCTGGGGAGGTCTCAAGAAGCTTCCACTCATGGCAGAAGGCATGGAGCAGAAGTAAGAGAAGGGGGGTGGAGTGACACATAACTTCTAAACCACGAGATATTGCAAAGATGACAGAACCAAGGGGATGGTACTAAACCATTCATGAGAAATCTACCCTGTGATATCCAATTACCTCCCACAGGCTTCACCTCCAGCATCAGGGATTACAATTCAATATGAGATTTGAGTTGGGGACACAGATCCAAATCGTATCATCCATGCTTTTGTATATATTCCTTTTTTTAAATGGAGTAATATTTTAGTCATCAAACTATTTACTATTAATACCTAGTTTAGCATGTATTACTTTTATTTACCTTCCTCAAGAACTGTAGTTCATTCTGGGCCGGACGCAGTGGCTCATGCCTGTAATCCCAGCACTTTGGGAGGCCGAGGCGGGCAGATCATGAGGTTAGGAGATCGAGACCATCCTGGCTAACACAGTGAAACCCCGTCTCTACCAAAAATACAAAAAAAAAAAAAATTAGCCCAGCATCATGGCGGGTGCCTGTAGTCCCAGCTACTCAGGAGGCTGAGGCAGGAGAATGGTGTGAACCCAGGAGGCGGAGCTTGCAGTGAGCCGAGATCTTGCCACTGCACTCCAGCCTGGGCGACAGAAACGAGACTAGACTCCGTCTCAAAACAACAACAACAACAACAACAAAAACTGTAGTCCATTCTGACATTGATACTCCTTTGAGCCTTAATCATTTATTTAGTTTCAATTATATTCTTTTGTGTATAGTATTTTATATTTTTCTAGTATGATACACTGCTTCCTTAGATGATGTTGTAAATATTTCACATTTCTCCTTATGTTTAGAATTTAGAGAAAGCAGGAGGATCCTTAAGGATATGACTGCCAAACTGCTGGGAAGTCTTTTCCCGGTGCGCGCACATGGGTTGATGGTAAATGTTAGTATAGGCATCATCACGTGCATTTCTCTTCCCGTGCTCATAACAACCTTGAATGGTAGATGTCAGTGTTCAGATTAAACTGATGAGGAAGCAGAAGCTTCCTGAGTTGATGGCCTAGGGACACACAACTAGCCATTAGTGGAGCAGAAGTCAAATTAGTGTCTTGTGACTCATCTCCTATTATAGTGTTTATTATTGTAAGAAAAATAGTGAACTGGACTTGCAGTTTTTCTTTTACTTAATATTTAGTTTAACATTTCTCAGAAAAGACAAGAAATAAAGATGATCAATAAGATGCACCATTATTTAATAGGGCGTTATGAAATTGTAGCATCATCAGTATCCTGTTGGGCTCAGTAGAATATTCATATATTAAGAAAGCAAGTGAGTAAGCAATTTAGGAAGAAGAATGAATTTTGTGCAAAGCAGCCTTAGAAAAAAATCTCATTTTGCTAAAAGTCTTAAGGTTAAAATGCTGAATCAGAGTCCTTTACTGGCGTGCTGTGTCTCAGATTACATTCTTTTATACCAATGCTCAGCACCCAGGAAGTGTGCAGTAAACAGTTGTTAAATGAATATTCCAAGTTCCGAAGAGCCTTCCAATTTTGGAATATGCTCTTTAGGGCTTTGCATATTCATGTGCCAGCCCTTTGCCTGCCATTCTTAACTTTATTCACTGCATGCACTATTTATATCACTTCCTCATAGTCCTTCAGTCAAATATTCCCATTGTTTTAGAATGATGAGAAAAAAAATAAAAGTATTGAGAAGAAATTGTGTAAGTGCTACTTTATTGAAGGGACCAATTCTCTACTGAGGTGGCATTTGTCTGAATTTGCCTGCTTGTTCCTCAATATGGCTTTTATCATTCCCCAGCATCCTCCATTGCCTCTTTTCTTTTTTCCCCCCTGTTTTTCCTTTTTTGAGACGATGTCTTGCTCTGTCCTCCAGGTTGGAGTACAGTGGCGCGATCTCAGCCCACTGCAACCTCCACCTCTCAGGATCAAGTGATTCTCCTGCCTCAGTCTCCTGAATGGCTGGGATTACAGGTGTCCACTACCATGCCCGGCTAATTTTTGTATTTTTAGTAGAGATAGGGTTTCACCATGTTGGCCAGGCTGGTCTTGAATTCCCATTGCCTCTCATCCCCTCAGATTTCTATATGGTTAGGCGGCCAGAGCTGAAATGTGTTGCCTTCCTCTCATTTGCTGTGTCAATTGTATACATTAATGCTGGATGTTAGGAAGGGCAGAGATGTTTCTTAGCAAGATCTTCATAATTTTAGGGGATCAAAGTTGGGATTTTAAAGTACAATTAAGCCAGTATATATTAGAGGTGCACCCAGTACATACACATTTGGTCATATACCAAAGATCAAGTATATAAATCAGTATTACGCTGTAACCCAAATCACCACTGTAGAATAAATTTCTAGGAGGCAGATAAACTAACATTATTGTGAAATATTTTTGTTAGTGTTACAATATTATTATTAAAAGGTAACGGGGCCAGGGTGTTAAAATTTCATATTATGGTGTGGGAACCATATTTCTCAGCACTGTCAGTTGCTGTTATGTTTCCTATTCTCACTTTCAGTGATGCATTTAATAACATCACTAACCTTTTTGTGCTCATAATTCAGAAAAATTTTTAATTTCTTCTGTAAATAATTTAGTGCCTAGGATTTATAGCTTGGGGAAATCTCAAAATAGTCTCTCTTTAACTACTGAGGATGGTCAGCTATCCCTAGCAATCAATTTTTATCTTAAATTTAAAAACTATGAAGAGTTAATGCATTCTTAGAAAGTTGTTTTGAAGTTTTTTTAGTGGAACAAAATGTGTTTTGATTGCCTCACTTTTCTCTAAAATTTTCTTTTTAATCTTTATATTCCTCGTTAGAATCAAAAATAGTTTATAATACATTTTGGAATTTTTCCTCTTTGTGAAATTTCAAAGTTGACATTTTGCTTTTAATTCATACAATATGGGAAGACTTTAAGTCCTAGATGGAATTAAATAACTAAAATTTAAATTCAGTTCTTAAAGGTTATTTTGTTTTTATAAATGCTGTTGTATGGCATGTAGGAACGTAATAAAGATAATTCTCTGCATTTAGGCTTTTAATACATTTTCTCACTGATAATCACTGACAGCCTAGCATGACTGGGGCAACAGATTAATTAGGAAATTTGTTTAAAAAATCAGACAGTGGGTCTCTAATACATTAAATATGTTTTTACTCCTGTGTCCCATTTATATTTGGCGTCAGACAACAGACATTACCATGTACTTTGCTGAGTTCTGGGGGAATGGAAATGAAAAGTGTGTTATTATGTAGCATATTTTAGGGTCTTACTGTGTGCCAAGTACTCTTAAGTGCTTTACCTATGTTGTTTCATTTCACCTACACAGTCGTCCTATGAAACAGATGCTTTTTACAAGTTTTACTGAAGAAGCGATACTTAGAAATACTTGATGACTTAACATGTTTGGTCTTTGTCCCTGGTTCCTGGCATGGAACACCCTTAAACCCCTGGGATTTCCTGAGTGACAGGAGTGTCTCTGGTTATTCTTAAGAAGTCCCCTTTCAGCACTTTGCATTTATACTAATGAGGTGGCATAGGGTGGTGTCTCTAGATAGCTTCAGGGTACAGGCTGGTTACCAGAAAGACCAAACAGTTGATTAGAGGTTGGGGCTTTTAGCCCTATTCCCCCAACCTCCCCAGAAGGGAAGGGTGGCTGGAGATTGAATTATAAAAGCCCTTGAACAGTGAGTTCAGAGAGCTTCTGCATGGGCAGACACATTCATGTGCTGGGACGGTGGCCCACCCAGGAAGGGCATGGAAGTTCTGTGCCTCATTCCCACCCCTTCCCTTGTCCTGTGCCTCCCTCTCACCCCTTCCGTTGCCCTGTGCCTCTTCCTCTGGCTGTTTCTGAGTTTAGGCCTTCATAATAAATGGGCAATCATTAAATAAAACACTTTCCTGAGTTCTGTGAAAAGTTGTAGAGAGTTATGGAACCTGAGAGGGGCCTGTGGGAACCCCTGAATTTGTAGTCTACTGGCCACTGTTGTCCGAAGTGCGGACAGTCTTGTGGGACTGAACCCTTGACCTGTGAGATCTGTGTTAAGACACTCTGCATGGTTACTGACAGAATTGAGTTGTATTTTTGGGCACCTGTTGGTACCTGTTGGATTGGTGTGAAGAGGCACCATGCATTTGATGTTAGAAGGCTCCACAACAGGCAAAAAGCAGCAGAGGATGTTCCAGGAGAGAAATAGCATGCACGAAGACTTGAGGTGGAAAGAGGCTGGACTAGTGCCAGGACCTGAAAGTACATGTGTTGTAAACCGGTGTCTTATATTATCACATGTCAGATTTCAGATCTATTTCAAAATTTTAATTACAACACAGAACTGGAGTGATCAGAATTGGGGAAAGAATACTTGCAGGAAGACCCATTAGGCAGCTGGTGCAATATTCTAGGCAAAACAAAAACCAAAAAGAGGCTTGGGAGCCAAGGATAAGGAAAGTGGAGATTACCACATGTAAGGTATCATAGGAAGCACCTGCATGTTTTACAAAGCTTGTAAAATACGCTTGATACTGGAAAAAAAAAAAAAAAAAAAAAAAAAAACCCACTGTGCAAGCACATCCAAAGCTTTAATGATGAGATTTGAGATTCAGGGTGATGTAGGAGAAAACCCGTTGTGTATGTCCAGGTTTGTGTGACCTCGGTAAGTAATTTAGTCATCTGAAGCACAGTTTTGTAATTTCAAAAATGGGAACAATAGATCTTTTTGACCTACTTCATAGGCTTTGAAGATCTAGTAAGATATTCTATGTTAAAGCACTTTGTACGTTTGTTGTAGGAGACTGCCACATCTTGTTTGTGTTTCTTGCCATTATCAAAACCAAAACCAAAATAACCAGTCAGGTAACATTTCTGTTTTGAGACATTTTCACCTGCCCTACTTGTAATTGAGTTTTCCAACTAACTGTTTTAAGAAAAGTCATTCCTATTTTAGGTGAAATAATTTCCTCAGGGGTTCTTCAACTGTGTTTCGGAAACTGTCAGTTATAGAGGTGACACTGATCTCTTCATGTGGGTGAAATGCTCCCCCGCTCTCTGCCCAGGGCGTTGAGGAATATGTGTGTCTGTGTGTGTCTGTGTCTGAGGATGATAGGGGGTTCTTGTTTTGAGCAGGCTGGAAGGGTGGAGAAAGATGGGAGAACTAGTTGGTGAGGGGGTAGTGGTGGCAACTTTCAACCTGGAAATATGAAGACAAAGAAGCATGTTGACAGCCAGAATGCATAATCAGTCAGCCACATGTTAGGAGATCCATAAGGTGAAAACTGCTTTCTGTCTGTATCAAATGTTAGACATTTAGCAGGGCTTGTAGGGTTGATTCATTCTTGATTGCTCCCCAGAAATAGCAGAACCTGGTTTTCATTTTCATACTTATGTGGGTAACTGTTCCAGAACAGCTCATTTTGTTACCAGGTCAGGGACATTATTTTCTTCACTGCAGCGTCTCCAGAACCTAAAAGTGTGTCTGCTATAGGTAATAGGTGCTTAATAAAGATTTGTTGAATGAAGACATCTTCCTCTTAATCCATTTGTGCAGTTATAACAAAATACCTTAGATTGAGGGTAATTTATAAACAACAGAATTTAACTGCTCACAGTTCTAGAAGGTGGGAAGTCAAAGATCAAGGTGCCAACAGATTCAGGGTCTGGTAAGGGCTTGTTCTCTGCTTCTAAGAGGGACTGAGCAAGTTTCCTCAGACCTCTTATAAGGGCACTAATCCCATTCAGATAGGCTCTACTGTTAGGACCTAAGCTCCCTCGCCCTCCAACTTTTTTTTTTTCCCTCCTGAGACAGGGCTAGCTAGCGCTGTCATCCTATCACCCACTGGAGTACAGTGGCGTTATCTTGGCTCACTGCAGCCTTTGCCTCTCGGGCTCAAGCTGTTCTCCCATCTCAGCCACCCAAGTAGCAGGTAACTATAGGAGCGTGCCACCATGCCTGGCTAATTTTTTTTTGTAGAGATGGGGTTTCACCATGTTGTCCAGGCTGGTCTAGAACTTCTGAGCTCAAGCAATCCACCTGTAGCGGCCTCCCAAAAAGCTATGCCTGTTAATACTATTGCCTTGGGGGTTAGGTTTCAACACATGAATTTTTGTGGGGGACACAAACTTCAGACCATAGCATGTTTTGTAAGGTATCCTCTCAGTGTTTATTAAACTGCTGTCTTCTTTGTTTCTGTATTTAACAGAGGTCTGATGTGTACGACTATGCTTCTGTATATATTAATTCTCTTAAATATATTATGTACCTGTCTCAGTCACTTTGGGCTGCTGTAACAAATTCCATAGACCAGTAATTTAAGCAACACACATTTCTCAGAGTTCTAGAGGCTGGAAAGTTCAGTATCAAGGTGCCAGTAGATTTAGTATCTCTTGAGGTCCTGTTTACTGATTTGTAGATGGCTTCTCACTGTGTCCTCACATGGTGGAAGGGGAGTTAGCTAGCTCTCTAGTTCCTTCTTTTGAGGGTGCTAATTCCATTCATGAGGGCTCCACCCTCATGACCATCGCATTGGGATTAGGGTATGGACATATGAATGAAGAGAGGTGCAAACATTGTCCATTATAATACCCCTGTAATCCATAGAGTCTAGTTGATTCTCCTTCATTAATATCTCTCATACTGATCCTCCACCTTCATCTCCACTGCTACTTCCTTCGTTAATTATTACAGTTTTAAAACTTATATCCTTCCTTCAAATGTTATACCTTCCAACCACCCTTTCTATTGTTGCATTTCTAAGGTACTAATTTAGTTTCCTGCTAAAATACTTAAATGGTTTTCCCTTACTTAGAGCAGTGAGTTTCCAGCCATGGTGTCCTAACTCACTGACATGACTGGGAACTGTGTCAGGCAAACTTGTCTTCTATTTGATTCCTATATTAGATAGCTACAAAGTTAAAAAAGCTACATACCCTCATCACAATTTGCCCACAAGGATATTCCTGTGGACAAAAGACAGACAGAACTCAAAGTCATCCCTCTGCTCATGTGAGACAAATGCTTCTCTGAGTGTTTCCTCTGCCCTGTTGTTTCACTGAGCCAGACTAAGGCACAAGTGACTTTTCCTCTCCCTCCACCTCACATGTAAATTGTGTATTTAGAAAGAGGCTAATCAGAGACTCAAAAGAATGCAATTGTTTGTCTCTTATCTACCTATGACCTGGAACCCCCCTCCCTGCTTCGAATTGTCCCACTCTTTTGGATAGTTGTGAGGTAATAGGTATGTCAGAGAATATTTGTCTGACTCATGAAAATAAGTCAAAAGGAGGTAAAAACGAGGATGGTTCTGTCAGTCCAAAATATCTGAGACAAATCTTAACCAATTTAGAAAGTTTATTTTGCCAAGGTTAAAGGACACACCCATGAAACAGCCTCAGGAGGTCCTGAGGACATGCGCCCAAGGTGGTAGAGGCACAGCTTGTACATTTTAGGGAGACGTGAGACATCAATTAGTATCTGTAAGATGTACATTGGTTCAGTCCAGAAAGGCAGGACAACTCGAAGCAGGGAAGGAACTTCCAGGTCGTAGGTAGCTAAGAGATAAACAGTTGCATTCTTTTGAGTCTCTGATTAGCCTCTTACTAAATACACAAATCACATGTGAGGCGGAGGTAGAGGAATCATTCACGCCTTATAGTGAAACAATAGGGCAGAGGAAGCAATCAGAGAAGCATTTGTCTCACATGAGCAGAGGGATGACTTTGAATTCTGTCTGTCCTTTGTTCACAAGGAATATCCTTGTGGGCAAATTGCAAGGGAGGTGTGTAGCTTTTGTAGCTATCTTATTTAGGAATAAAATGGGAGACAGGTTTGCCTGACACAGTCCCTAGCTTGACTTCCCGCTGGCTTAGTGACTTTGCCGTCCCTGTTTTCCTTTCACAGTCCCATTTTTGTAAATTATCTCTTAAATGATTCATGAAATCAAAGATAGAGACAGAGCAGCTAAGAATGTCCATTTACTTACCGTGTATGGCTAGAAAGTACATACTTCTAGGCTTTGCTAAAAAGACATTGTACTTCAGAATGTTTTCATTATGGTGATATTTTTAACTTAGTGACTTGTGTTGTAAATGATAGTGGTTTTGTTTGTTAATAAATTAAAGGTATTAATTAGTCACATCATGCTTTCCATAATATAGGTATTATACATTTTATTGGTCATTGCCATGAATTGACTGTAATGCAGCGCAGACAATACGGTATAGCATCAACATTGCAATCATTTTGTAGGTCAGGAAATAGCAAGGCCTGGATGTTGTCAATTACAAGAGACACATTAAACAAAATCCAAAATAGCATTGTGTCCATTTGAAAGTAAATTTTTATTACTTTGAATTAGTATTACTATGCTATTCTGAATTGTTATTCAATTTCTGGGAACGAGCATTAATCATTTGAAATCAAAAGAATCAAAGAATCATTGAAGTTTGTATCATTTGGTATGAAGAAGAATTGTAAAGATGGTAACTGAAGGAAACCCTGAAATTTTTTTAGTCCTACTTAAAATTTTCTGTTAAATGCATGTGCCACTGCTAGTTTTGGTTTATCTAGTAGTTGACAAAACCAATCTACTAGAAATAAATGTGTTATGTGATGTTCATAACATAAATGTATAATAAATTTAATTTTGCATTATTTTGTTTTTTGACAAAAATAACGACCAAAAATTAAAAACAAAAAAAGCCCCCTTACCTACCTGCTTGCATGAAACTGAAAAGATCTCAACTTGCATACATTCCCTCCCAGGCACTATTGCTTTTCCCATTTCTTGGTGTTCCTCCCCTTTTCCCATTGTTCTTAGTGACTTTGCACTTGCATTTGAATTTAGAAGACCCATCACTATAAATACACTTGTACACATCTGATTATTGTCGTTGTTTTGTTTTTAAGAGATGGGATCTCGCTCATCACCCAGGCTGGCGTGCAGTGGTACAATCATGACTCACTCTAGCCTCAGCCATCTGGCACACGAGATCTTCCCGCCTCAGCCCCTGGAGTAGCTAGGACTACAGACACATGCTACCCTGCCCAGTTAATAGATCTGATAGTTTTTTTAAGACTTACACTTTTGTGGTCATAAAATCAGACAAATGTTACTGTACTTTTGTTTCTGGTCTTTTATATTTTCACCTAGTATTTTTGGTAGTTTTGAAACTTAGATGTGTGGACAGGAGCACTAAAACAACTTTATATGCTGTTTCTTTGTGTTTATTTTTATTTTATTTTAGAGATGTTGCCCAGGCTTGTGTGCAGTGACTATTCACAGGCGTGATCATTGTGTACTGCCACCTCAAACTCCTGGGCTCAAGCAAGCCCCTTGCCTCATCCTCCTGAGTAGCTGGGATGACAGGAGCATGCCACAGCACTTGGCTTTTATTTCTTTGATAATTGAGTTGAATTACATGGAAATAATAAAATAGACAATTTTCTCCTGTATTGTATTTAAAGGACTGAGTAGTGATTTGCTTTCTGAATCTTATTTTATTTTTGAAATGATAAGGATTTTCATTCTCTTTGCAAATGGTTGTGGTTCTGAAAGTCACTTGCCTTCACCAGAATAGAAAGCTTCTAATCTGAGGATGTCAATTAGAGGGGTATCCATTTGGGTCTGGAAATAAAACCTGATTATTTATCAACTGACTTCTTCAACTACAATTTCCCTTATTATTATTTTTTAGGCCAAAGATGAAGAGGAAGCCTTTCTGGATTGGAGTGATGATGATGATGATGGATTTGATCCAAGCACGCTCCCAGATCCAGATAAGTACAGAAGCTCTGAAGATTCAGATAGTGAAGATATGGAAAATAAAATTAGGTATGTTTTTGCCATTGGTATGAAATGCATACTCAATACTCACAAGTCTTCTAATGAATCCAAAAGACATTACTAAGAGTTCTACTCTGAGATGTTTGTTGCTTTTTTTTTTTTTTTTTTCTTTTTTTTGAGACAGAGTCTCGCTCTGTCGCCCAGGCTGGAGTACAGTGGCCGGATCTCAGCTCACTGCAAGCTCCGCCTCCCGTGTTTATGCCATTCTCCTGCCTCAGCCTCCCGAGTAGCTGGGACTACAGGCACCCGCCACCTCGCCTGGCTAGTTTTTTGTATTTTTTAGTAGAGACGGGGTTTCACCATGTTAGCCAGGATGGTCTCGATCTCCTGACCTCGTGATCTGCCCGTCTCGGCCTCCCAAAGTGCTGGGATTACAGGCTTGAGCCACCGCGCCCGGCCTTTTGTTTTAAATATACCTTTACTTATATTCTTGGAAATCCTGCTGCTGTGTTTTTACTCATTTTGTTGCAGATTGTTCTAGAAGTACGCTTTTCTGATCATGTTAGGGCCTTTTTGATCATTTTTATAATCCTTATTAATGGATATGTGTGATATATGAGTTGTGTTTTTCCTTTTTTTTTTTTCCTTATCTTTCTCTGAGTCCTTTATGCCTAAGTATTTGATGCACTAAAATATGTTCTCTGCAAACAGAGTTAGGGTTTTATTTTTTTTCATTGTCAAAGAACGCTATTAAAGATACTGCTAAAAATTGTCCTTGAATTTTAAAAAGGGGACATTATTCTTCCACATTCTTTTATATGGAATTAAATAACAAATAAAATACTGGAGGGGCTGGGCGCCATGGCTCATGCCTGTAATCCCAACACTTTGGAAGGCTGATGCGGGAGGATTGCTTGTAGCCAGCAGTTTGAGACCAGCCTAATCAACAAAGTGAGAACCTGAATCTACCAAAAAAAATGATTTTTAATAAATAAAATAATGGAAAACCTGTACAGAAACAACCTTTGACAAATTCCTTCACTTTAAAATCTGTTGATTATTTATTTGCTACCATTGCCAGAAACAAATGAAATGTGAAGAATTGAATAATAGTATGACTTGCTCAGCATTTGTTTTCAGAGTACTATGTATTAGATTACATTAAGAGTCTATTGATTTAAAAGTTGAGAACGTTAAACCGCATGCTCGATCTAAACCAATGAGCTTCTTTACGGAAGGGAGGTACTAATGACAGATAGAATTAATATGATTGAAGGAAAGAGGAAGCTTGATGGAACCCTTGAAGTGCTAGCACAGGGAGTTTGGAGTTGGAGAAATAGGCCATAGAGAGTTATAATTTGTTTTAAACAAGAACATTATGAAAAGGTCTTAAAGATTTTCTTAGGTGAAAAAAAATGCTGTGGGGAGACAGAGTTACTCTTTATTTGAGTCTCATGCATATTTAAACATGAATTATTTTTTAATAGGGAAAATTCACTTGTCCAAATGCAGTCTTCTGAGGTGATGCCAGAAACTTCCATTTGCTGTTGGACAACTAGGTGGTTGAACATATTAGCTTTATATAGCATGTGTAGGCTCTAGGTAGTGGACATGTTTGCTTTACTACCACAAGTAGTAAAGAGGCACCACAGATGAAAAGAATTTGGTTAGGGTTTACAAAAATATATAAATGTTTGTGCCATAAGGATTAAATAATGTAGGCTCTGGGCATATTCCTAATCATTGAAAATTGACCTCTAAGAGTAAATGTACACACTGAGTTCCTTGGTGTATGTGTCTGAGACCTAGATGAACCCCGGTGGGGTCAGGTTTGCTGCCCTTTGGGTTCTTATATAAATGTACCTCTTTTAGAATGGTTTATTGGGTCTGTATTTTGGTAGATGTGATTTAATGTAACATACATGACTTTGAGTCATTATCTTCCAAGTGTTTCCATGTAACTTGATTACCTGGAAGGAACATTAATTGGTTCTTACAGTTCTGCAGCCATATTTTGCGTATCTGTCTAATATACCTTTAAAAGATAGAGTCAACCTTTGAAACCTTTGGTAGGATGTCGGCAGTCCTTCTGCATTTGACTTATGTGGGTATTTTCCCTAACATTTTTAATGATAGTTTCTGGGTCATCTTTCATCTGTGTACAGCAGGCATTTCATTTCATTCTTCTGTCATTTCTTGCCCTTATAGTGACATTTCCATGCTACCACCTAGTTAATATAACTTATTCTCTAGTAGCTCATGTGTTTCATCCTGTTAATTAACTGTAAATGTTTTGTACCTAGAAATTGTCTTTACATTTTTTTTTTTTTTTTTGTACCAACACTTAACTGCTCTAGCCTCACTTCCCACCCCTAGTATTAATGTCATGGCACAGAGAATGCCTTGACATATTTGAATTGATTAATTGATTGATGAAGGAGATTTACAAGGTTAAAAAAGAAATGTAGTTGTAAGAGGCTATATCATTGGTCCTAATATTAATAGGTTGAATGATACAAGAGATGACAGAATATAGATGGAGAGTTGGAAGAAGCTGAGTTCATATAGTGTATTGGTGATGAACAAGAAGGTAGAAGTACCTTGAGAGATGACAGAGCATCTTAACTTAAAGACAAGTGTTCAGATGGAAAGTATTTAAGCATTATATGAAAATTACAGCAGTTTTAATTTCAGGCACAGCTAACAAGTCTGCATTAGTGGAGACTGGGATTGGTCAACTTGTTTTAAGCTGACAAAAAATTGTTTTTTGTTGAAGAGGAGGATATCAGCAAGGGCTTGATTACTCATGAGGGATTGTATTCCTGTAGTGTGTATAAGGGCTTCCTAGCAGGTTTTCTGTTTTGGCCTGTGAACACAGACATTGTCTAATCTTACAGCCTCCTTTTAGATGAAAAAAACCAAGGCTTTAAGGGCTAAAATAACTTGTCTGTGGTCACAATAAAAATTAGGGACAGATCAATGTGATCTTTGTGAATTAAACTGATTCCCTAGTTCTAGAATCTCAGTTAGGTGTATAGAATTACCCTGGTGTTGAGAGAGATAGCTCAGGATAATGTCATTTGACTAAAGACCTGGTTCCATGGACTAACCATAACATAGACTTCACTAAACCATGGTTTCCCACCCTCAGCATTATTGATATTCCAGCTCAGATAATTTTTTGTTTGGTGAAGGGTATAGGCTGTTTAGCATCATCCCTGGCCTCTGACAATACCATTTGGCACAACTAAAAATGTCTTTAGACATTGTCAGGTATCTCTGAGGAAGCAAAATTGCCCACAGTTGAGAACTGGACTAGACCCCAGATGGCAGATACATATTACTGGTGCTGAATTTCCCCTGTCCTTCATTCAAAGTAGGCTGTTTCTCTATTCAGTTCCATTTGTCCTAAGCAGTCCTCAGCACAGTCTCTATCAATCAATTGGAACTGATATAGAAGGTAAAACCTATTTGCCATTCCTGTACTAGCAGGCAGGATTTGGAATAAATTGTAAGTAGTAACCTATATCTGTAATTTCTATTTATGCTTTAATTTCCATTTTTCTCCATTTGCTGTGGTTTCTTTACCTCAGTGGCAATGAATCAAGATGTATGTAAACTAAAACCAAAATTGTTTTGGATAAAGAAAATGTATTTGGAAGATTGTATATACTAGAATTTTGACAGTAGTAATTGCTGTTGTTGTTACTATTTGCATAGTAGCACCAGTACAGTTTTTCTGTATTCTTCTAGTTTGGTTACACCTTCTTTTTCTTTGCTTCTCATAAGCTGTATGACTATGTGCTAAGATCTTGTGATGTCACCTTTAGTGGGTCCTCCTGATAGGTTCACAGGTTTTACTTGCTGTGCAGTCTCTAACCCTCTACTCAGTAATTAAGGCAATGGCTACTACTCTGGCCTCTTAGACAGCATCACATCTCTCAGTAGGTCTCAGTAGGTTATTCTCTGGCCATACACTTAGCAGTTTCAGAGATGAGTTCGCTCTTATGGCACTAGATAGACCAATTAGAAAGTAGATATTAGTCCCAAATTAAGTAGCATGAGCTAGTTTCTTGGAAAGTTTTCTATGGGTGTTTCTTTTTCCTTCACTTTATTGACATGCATAAATATTCAGCATGAGTAACACTTTTGTTGCTCCACATGGAAAAGACACTGTCAGTTGGAACTAGGCAATGGAGAGCCAGATTTAGTGGAGAATGACAGAATCTGGGGTCAGTAGTTCCCCCTCAGGGAGGTCTGACAGGGTTTTAAAGAGTTTGTACTTCTGCCTTCTTTATCAGTTCAGTGCATAGCTGCAATATACTTTAAACTACCTTCGACCCTCTAGGATTATCAGAATTGTTATCTCCAGCACTGAGATTTCGAAAGGGTTCTAATGTGGATTCAACTCAGTTTAGTTAGCATTACCAAAAGAGATCTTGCTTATAATATGGTTTCAGGGACAATGAAAATTATATGACTTTGGGTTTCTTTTAATGAGCTTTAAGAATGCTGCCATGAATAGTTTATTTATCCTCAAAAACAGAACTGTGAAACAGGGGACCAGCTGATTTACCCGTAGTACAGAAGTAGTTGGGGCCAGATGTCCAAACTCCATTTAAGGATCTAGGCTTTCATGTGCTATTTTTGACAACAGGTGTAGAAGTGAGAGCTTGCTTTGATGTTCTCTGGCTTTTTTGCTCATCTTTATCCATCTTACGCATTGGTCTAGGCTGTGTTTTACTCTGGCTTTCACCTCTCATTCTTTCTTCGAAAATGTGGAGTTAACACAGGTAGAATTAATAGG
The DNA here is from genome assembly GCF_002776525.5 of Piliocolobus tephrosceles. NCBI lineage: Eukaryota > Metazoa > Chordata > Mammalia > Primates > Cercopithecidae > Piliocolobus > Piliocolobus tephrosceles. The sequence goes on from NC_045446.1 coordinate 98,604,135, forward strand.
TGTTAGGATTTGTTGTTGTTGTTGTTGTAGACAAAACAGCTTAGTAGGAAACCCAGCTCTCTGTTTCAGTGGGCTTTGTGACATTCATTGAATTTATTGGTCTGCTGGGAACTGCACAGAATCCTGTGTTCTTACCTCCAGTAAGTTTTGCAAGAGTTTTGTACCTTTTGAGGAACCAAGCAAGACCTCAGATACTGTAACTGCCTTTGGGCTTGTGAATGATTTTTCATTTCAAATTGTCCATACGATAAAGTTACATCATGTTCAAAATAAAAATATTTTTAAAAGCTTCTATATGGGGTGCCAAGGAATAGAGTAAGAATCTTCTGCATTATTTAAATCATATTTTACTTAAGAGTTAAGAATACCCACTTGATCTGTTAGTCTCTGGATTATAACATTTCTTCCATCTATTCTTTCAACTAAAAATGTTTTAGTGCCTGTCATGGGCCAGGCATGGATACAGAGGATAAAACATTAAACAGGAAAAATGTCTTTCCTCCTTTCACAAAGCTTTTTGTTCCATGGAGGTTACAGGTAGCTAAGTAAGCAATTACACAACAGTGTGATGGATTAGTTTGTGGTTTGTGCACTGGGGGAGGCGGTAGGGAATGGAGTAGGTAGGGAATGAACATGGAGACCACATAAGTGATGGGTCCAGTCTAGGCCTGGTGGATCAGAAAGAGCTTCCTGAAGGCAGTGATGTCTACACTAAATCAGACTTAGGTGTAAGTGTTAACTGAGCAGAGGGGAGGGTAAATTGCACTTCTAAAAAGTGTGATCTCTAAAGCGAGATGAGTGTCTTTAATCATATTCCATTTAAAACTCTTCTTTCAATAAAATTGCTTCTTACAGCTGTGCTTCACAGGCTGAGAGACTTGACTTGGAACATATAAGATTAATTTTTGTATATCTAGTAGCATTTATCATGTTTAGTTTTTGGCCATCTTCGTGTGAATTGTTAATGATGTGAAAATTTGCAAAGTATTAAATACAATGAAAAAGAAACAGCTGGATGTTCCAGATAGTCATTATCCAATCAAATTAGGGTTTTAATATTTATAATCTTAACCTTTTTCAAACAAAAAAAGGAAAAAGAAAAGGTGGTGACTAGACTCTTGGTACCTTATAACAATCTTTGCTTTGCAGACTACATTCTTTAAGGCAGGTGGCTTTATCAAGAATTCTTACATGGTGTAGGGTATTTGGTAGATTATTCTAGGTAGCATAAGACCAATTACATCTGTAGTTTGTACTGAGGCCATTGTCGTCATTTAGACATGATAACTTATGTATGGATTGATACCTTTTCCTGTACAGAGTAAACGATTCCACGTCTAAATATAATTAGGTGGTTCTTTTAACCTATTTTTACACACCTCTGAATCAAAAGACTAATCAAGGTTTTCAGTCTGCATGTCTGTTCTTTTATTTGGGTTTTTGTTTGGTTTCTAAAAATCTGTTCCATAGTCGTTTGTCTATCTTTTGCGTGAACTTGCCTGTCTTTAAAAATGATCTCTTACATGAGGTAGATGAACTACTTTATACTTTAACCTCTGTGGTTTCTCCTAGTATTGAGTTCTGTGACATCTCTTAAATAAGTTTTGCTCAGTACCTATTCTAAGATTTTACAGTCGGCTTCATAATTTGTGGGAGGCTTTTCACTTGGAAAACAAAGTTCTCAGAAGCCATTTTCATTTCCTTGTTTTTGGCTGGAGCTAAAAGAGCTTTTTCTTAGTCTAGATGATTGTTTAAAAAAATACTATTCACTACAGTTTCCAATTACTTGAACCTCTACTTGATTGAGTCTCATTGTGTGTAGCAGATGTGGAAAGAAGTTGGCTCAGCTTAATTATGTAGTGAATTTATTGTGTGCCTGCCATTCTTTCCTCTTACTCTTTTCAACTTCAGGAGTGTGTGCCCCATTCCCACATGCCGAGCAACTTTCAAGAGAAAATCTTAATCATTTCTTACTTGTCAAAAATTTGAAAATAAGAACAATATTTGGAGAAACTCCTGAGGCAGATTGTTGGGGTGGGGGTGGGAAAGGCAATATTGGTTTTCAGACTTTTAGAGAAGGGTTGCTACACACTGGGCAAGGAGGATGTTATTTTCTGGGGTGAGGGCTGAGATAAGATGGGGAAGACATAGTGTGAGAAATCGGGAGTTTAAGAAGCTACTCTTTTACTGTTACTGTCTTTGCCCTGTGCTTTCTACTCTATCATTTAATCAACCATTATATAACTCAGGACAGTTGGGAGCCTGTCATTTTTTCAGAAGCGCCAGGATCTCTAAGAAGGACGAATAGCTCAGGATGGCATGAGGCTAAGATGAACCACCCTTGCTAGCAGGGTTCTCTGGCAGCTGCCCTAACTGTGGTGCACTGCAACTTTGTTTTCACTTAAAAAGCCTTTGTGAGTGACTTCTTAGGATGTTTCTTTTTGTCATTTCACATTGCATTCACATAGAATGCACTCATGCCTAATGACTGCAAACTTTCCATCACTTGGTTACACCATAATTTCCTTGCCCACTTCCCTTTTAAAATTTTTAGATTGTATCCATGCTTAGATTTTTGGTTCTTGTTTGATTTTATTTCACCTATGCTTAGGTTTTTGGTTCTTGTTTGGTTTTATTTTGTTATTACAAGTAATTTTAATGGGTTTTAATTTTTGTTATTGTAAGTAATTTTTAAAAATTGTTAGTAAATTTTTTAAAGATTGTACTACTCATGCTTAGGTTTTGGGTTGTTGTGTGATATGATTTTATTTTGTAATTATAAGTAATGTTTTAGTGGGCAGCTTTGTTGAAGACTGGGTTTTTTCTCCTTTGAAGTCACTTGAAGGACTAATGAAGAGTGAGACTAAACTGTAAAACTTCATTTTGCCAGATAGCTGGAACATTAGGGACATGCTTGGGTAGGTGATGATCTTGGATATTGAAAACTAATCAGGGAAAGTAGATTGAAAGAGAAGCAGATGAGATGTGTTTCTGGGGAGCACAAAATGTTCTACATGCGGATTAGCCATGAGAAAAATGCATAGCAGTGACACGCCTGCTGAGCTCTGTGATGTAGTCGCTTGCGCAGACTGGAAGCAGCCACGGCGCCCGGCCCGCCCTCTTCCGCTGCCGCTGTGGGAATAGAAACATCTGCCCCAGGTGCCGGAAGCCAAGTGGTGGCGACAACTGAGCGCCACTCCGCGGCCTGCTGCGCAGATCCTCTGCGTGTGTCCTCGCGAGACAAGCTCACCGAAATGGCCGCGTCCACTCAAGGAAACTTTGAGGGAAATTTTGAATCACCGGACCTTGCGGAATTTGCTAAGCAGCAGCCATGGTGGCGTAAGCTATTCGGGCAAGAATCTGGACCTTCAGCAGAAAAGTATAGTGTGGCAACCCAGCTGTTCATTGGAGGTGTCACTGGATGGTGCACGGGTTTCATATTCCAGAAGGTTGGAAAGTTGGCTGCAACAGCTGTAGGAGGTGGATTTTTTCTCCTTCAGCTTGCAAACCATACTGGGTACATCAAAGTTGACTGGCAACGAGTGGAGAAGGACATGAAGAAAGCCAAAGAGCAGCTGAAGATCCGTAAGGGCAATCAGATACCTACTGAGGTCAGGAGCAAAGCTGAGGAGGTGGTGTTATTCGTGAAGAAGAATGTTCTAGTGACTGGGGGATTTTTCGGAGGCTTTCTGCTTGGCATGGCATCCTAAGGAAGATGACCTCATGTTCATTGTTCCTGTTTTTTTCCAGCCAGCAGCCTCTACACTCCATCATAGGACATCGAGTCCCTCCTCCTCTTCTCCTATGCCTTCCTCCCTGCCATGGCAAATCCGAGTGGCTTCTGTAAGCGTCTGCTGGTACAAGTTAATGTGGCACCATGAGCCTGATGCTGGCAGAAGAGACAATAGTCCTTAGCTCTCCTCCCAGTACACCCCCTACTTGGTCAGTCTGTAGGTCAACAAGAAAGTTCCTCTACCCCCATGCAAGACACTTATGAGAACACGTTGCAAGATGGCTGACTGTGGAGGATGAGTGGATCCTGAAAGGTTGTCCCGAACTGTTGATTTGGAAAAGAAATAAGCACATAGATAACCTTGTTGTGTGCTGCATGGAAAGGAACTGAATACATTTGCCTTTAAGCATGAAAAAAAAAAAAAGAAAAGAAAAGAAAAATGCATAGCATAAACTCAACTTGTATCATGTTTAATTTTTTTTTAATCTGGGGGAAGACACTTAATTGTACCTTCTAAACTGCTGTGGAGCAGGGATTCTTAACCTGGACTCTCTGGATGAGCTTTAGGGAAATCTTGAGATTGCATGCGAAATGATGGTGTGGGCGTGCATGTAGCATAGACACTCCTGTGCAGTTAACTGATGGATTTATGACCGGAAAAATAGAGTGGGGCCAAAAACTTTTTGCCGATCCTAAATAGCGTCGTAGATATTTTACAGATGGAAACACATATGTGAAGTAGTGGTGTGATGTGCAGTCTTCTGCCTTCTTGTTCTTCCTCACCACCCCCAGCCTTTTCTGATTATTAGAATTCTGATCCAAGAGGACCAGTTTTTTCCTCTCCTTTTGCAGTTATATTTATAATGAAGTCTGAGCCCATCAATCTTTTCTTAGATGAAATTGTTTTTACAAATTTGTTTTTAGTACTGAGCAGCTAGAAAAGAGACATTAAGGATGTGATACATTTTCACTACCAATTCTAAATGCGGTAGCCTTTGCTGACAGGAGAAAGCTGAGCACATTTTATGGAATGTACTGCAATAATTAATCTTCATTAGGACTGTTGCAGGGACTCATAAATTAAAATTTATGGTAAGGGGAAAAGTCTCTGGCACAACATTTTTGAATACCAAAGCGCCAATACTTTAGGATAGGTATAAAGGTTTCTGAGTATGTTTCAAATGATCACAAGCTCATTTATTAGGTTTAAATTATTTAGGAAAAAAATACAAGCTACATTTATGGATATGAACGCAAGAAGGAGAGTTTTATACAATTAAGTGCCCCAAACTGGGCTCTCGGGCACTAAACTCTTGGCTCTCCCAGTAGCTTTCCACAGCCAGTTTAGCTGCATGTTGCAAAAGGACACCCCAGGGTTTCTGTGTAAGGGCATGTTCACTGTTCTCCACCTCCGAACAACCACCGTCAGCTTCCTTGCAGCTGTATCAGTCTGTGGTTTCACCTGATTTCTTAAGTTTGCATTCCAAAAGAAAGAGAAGAAAAAGCAAGAAGTTGAAAAGCTGCTCAGACAGTCTAATAAAAGGAGTGTGCTTTCTTCTAGCAGCCCCTTGTCCTTGCTTTTGTGAAATTTTTGAATAGGCTGTACAGTGATGTCAATCCCCTATTTTGTAATTTAACACATACGAACTTGCGCACCCCTAATTGTACATGAAGAAATGCAGTTGCCACAGAAGTTATGAGCTCTAAAATGAGTCTTATGCCACTTTCTGGCTGCACAGTCTCTTTTCCAGAGTCAGGTTTACAGAATCCCCCATAATTTCAGTTGCCGTTTTATAACTTAATTATTGGAACTGTCTGCCCCAGCATCCTTGGAAGTTTAGTGCTCACTCCACTACGTTGGGTTTCTATAAGGCATTGCATCCAGTAGGAGAGAAGTTGACAGATTTTCCCAGAAGATGTTTTTCTTCTATGTTACCTTGGCCATAGCCTATCAGACAGCACTTGGAACTTTATTATTTTTTTTCTGATGGAGTCTCCCTCTGTCGCCTAGGCTGGAGTGCAGTGGCGCGGTCTCAGCTCACTGCAACCTCCGTCTCCTGGGTTGAAGCAGTTCTCCTGCCTCAGCCTCCCGAGTATCTGGGACTACAGGCATGCACCACCAAGCCCGTCTGATTTTTTTGTATTTTTAGTAGAGAAAGGGTTTCACCATGCTAGCCAGGCCGGTATTGAACTCTTGACCTCAGGCAATCTGCCTGTCTTGGCCTCCCAAAGTGCTGGGATTACAGGCGTGAGCCCCGCCCGCACCTGGCCGGAGCCTTCTTGAAGTTTTGGTGTAGTGGTTCTGATTACTGTGTCCTCGCAGGCCAGGAAGTGTGGTTTCTGGGTTACAAAGGACATTCTGACTTGTTTTCTTCGGATTTAATTCGCACATAATTTATTTAAAGTATGCTGTTTTCCAGTGAGTGGTCTTCCTATTCATGGCAGGTACCAACGATTACCTTCCTCTTCCTGTGAAAATATGTCATTTGCCCCACTCTTTCCCACACTTGTAAGTTTCTTAGCTAAAGTGTCCTAAGAGCCAGAAAGGGAATTTAAAATTCAAGTGGAACAAGCCCTAGGAGTTCCCGCTACTTGGAATAATGTATCAGTGAGTCAGTCTCTCTCCTTATGCCTTTCTCTGTCAATACATAGGAGTTTAAACTATGCCTGATCCTGGCAGGGTGTTCTCAGAAGCTTCCGTTTTACAAAAATAGTTGCTCTAGCAGGTGTGAGATATGAATTACGTGAGGTTCTGTGAACCGAGAGACTGAATGCCTTGCCCACATGCACCACTGCTTGTAGTTTTGGAATATTGATCTACATGCAGTATTATTATCAACTTTGCGACAGGGAAAGTAGTTTTGTGAAATTAAGACTGTTAGAACAAAGGCAGGCTACTTGGCTTTGTGGGGAAAACTGCGGGTTTGGGGATCAGACAGACCTGAGTTTGAATCTTTCTTTTACAAGTTATGGACCTTTGACAAGTTACTTAACCTGTGTGACCCAGCTTTTGTCATCAGTCAAAGGAAGATAATTTTTACCTTGCAAAGTTACTGTAAAGATCTTACAAGGGTAAAAGGAAAGCGAAGTATGACATTGAATAGGGTCATTAATATGTAGTAATTATTTTAATTACTAAAAGCGAAACTGGTAGGAGTTAGTACGAGTATATACGTTGATAGGAATAAAACAATGTCCTCTAGGATATCTACTTTTCACTGTCTTCCTCATTGAAGTCATTTATTAAGTCCCCAGATAGCACTAGGCCCTATATTCAAAACAGTTTGCAAAAATGTCCTACAGCCTGGTTGAAATTAATGATGTAGTGACAATAATGTCATGTAACATAGCCTATTCAAAATGTGGAGAGTCCATGTTACCAAATTGGAGTGTAGGAATGAATGTCCTTACCTGTCTGTTCTCCTTCGACAGTCCCATGATTTAGGCATTTGATAAACTGCTAGTTTACCATGTGACTGGCAGAGAGCAATAAAGAAGAGATACTGGACCCCAGCCCCTCATAGAGCATACACTCCAGCAGGAGAGACGGACTATAAGGAAGTAAACAAAAACTAGATAAGAGGTGGTGACAGGGCCTTGAAAACAATAACTGATGAGGGAGGAATTGGGAGAGTTCGCTGTAGCCAAGATGGTTAGGAAGAACCCTTTCTGAGGCGAGACCTGACAAATTATTGAAAGCTACCTCTGGGAAGAAGGAATGGTTCATATTTATCCTAGTGTTCTAATCATGGTTTGCGTAGACGATTTGTTATTTAAATATTTACCCTAATAGCATCACCATGACTGTACAATTCTGTGTATTCCTGTTAGGAGATTCCTTGGCTGCTTTTCACCTCATCATCATTCTACCCATGTGTCTATCCTGATTGTGATACTGACTTCATGGAAGGTGATGAGTACAAGAAACAGTTGCTATTCTAGTCCATACAGTGGCAACTCATTAGAAAGGAGTGAGCCAGCATTGAAATTCTCATAAGAACAGAAAAGTGAAATTGAGATGGTCTGAGTACTCTAAATGAGGATGGGAAAGGTAACTCAGGTGATGTATTAAGGGGCATGTAATTCTTTGGGGATAAAAAGAGAAAACTCTAATGTGTTTTTATGCTTAATTTAATTAAGTTATAATGTATTGGGGGGTATACTACCTCTTTTAAACTATACTTTTTTTTATTCACTTTCTTCCTAGCAGTTTTAGTTTTTACAGTAAACAAGGAGTAAAAAATACAGTTTTCATATTTCCCCTCACCACCTCTGCAAGTTTCCCCGATTAGTAACATCTTGTATTAGTGTGGTGTATTTGTTACAACGGATGAACTAATAGTGATACATTATTATTAACTAGTGTCTATAGTTGAAATTAGAGTTCACTTTTGGTGTTGTGTATTTTATGGGTTTTGACAAATGTATAATGTCATGTGTCCATCATTATAGTATCACACAGAATAGCTCATTGCCCTCAAAATCCCTTGTGCTCCACCTGTTTATCCTTGTCTTTCCGAATCCCTTGCAACCACTGGTCTTTTTATTGTATTCACAGTTTTGCCTTTTCTGAAATGCCATATGGGTGGAATCATATATGCAGCCTTTTCAGATTGGCTTCTTTCACTTAGCAATATATTTTTAAGGTTCCGCTATATCTTTTTGTGGCTTGATAGCTCATTTCTTTTTATCACTGAATAATATTCCATTGTATGGATGTATCACAGTTTGTTCATCTATTGAAAGACATCTTGGCTGCTTCCACATTTTGGCAATTATGAATAAAGCTGCTATAAATATTCATGAGCAGGTTTTTGTGTGGTAATAAGTTTTCAGCTCCTTTGGGTAAATATCAAAGGGCACGACAGCTGGATCACATGGTAGGGAGTATATTTAGTTTTATAAGAAACTGCTAAACTCTCTTCCAAAGTGGCTGCATCATTTTGCATTCCTACGAGCAATGAACGAGCGCTCTTTTTGCTCTACAGCCCCACCAGCATCTTGTATTGTCAGTTGTTTGGAATTTAACCGTTTCATAATAATTTCTGTAGTTTAAAGAAAGCTGTTTTTAATTTTTAAAATACAGTAGACTGTGATCATAATAGACTTTGTCTTTTCAGATTTTAGTTATATGCTGGATTAATTACTATTCTGCCAAACATGAAATTCTAGCTTAGCGTAGCCCTTCCTTACGAACATGGCTGCCCTTTGAGGAACTGTCCTCTCAGCCTCTCAGAGTGAAGATTTACCTGACATAAGGCTAATAATAATATACTTAATTTTAATGAACGCATCAAAGACTACTGTTGCTTGCTGAGGGCCTTAACCTAACAGGGACCCAGAACCTCTCTTCCCTCCTAGAATTTGTCCCAGGCCCCTACCCCATTCAGTATCCCTTCCTGAGTGTCCCAGCTCCCAGGAGTTCTCTCATGAGCCATGAGGTGCCACTGTACTCCAGCCTGGGCTAAGCAAGACCCTGTCTCAGGGGGTGGGGGGACATCTCAAGTTAAAAGGCTTTCACCTTACATGGTATAGACCAATATAATCCAGTTAACATCAACAGAAAAGTAAGATCATGCCTACCATGGGGAGTTGGAGAAGCCATAGTTAACATTTATAATGCATTTACTATGCATATATCACTTATTTAATCTCTCCATGAGGTAGATATTAGTCACATTTGCAAACATAAAAATTGGCACTGCGTGACGTTCAGCAGTTTTCCCAAGTTTTAGGCAACTGCTAGGGTTTAAATTGGGTCAGACTGTCTCCAAAGCCATTTTCTTTTCCTTTGTGCCAGAATTTTGGAAATGACGTATTTAATAACAGTACTTGCATCATTGTTAAGTAACTGATTTGTAAAAGCAGTCGTTACCACATTAAACAAGGAAGGGGGAAAAGTAGATATTTTTTACATTATGCCATGTGTATATTTCAGAGAACTTACCTGTAAAGTTAAGGGGAAAAAAGGTTCCATGGTCACAGTGTCTTCCAAATATACTGAGTTAAACTTGATAGAGACAGAGTTACAATCAGATCCAGGCACCATGAACTAGATGTTATAAAATACCTTTAACAATAAACCTTTTAGGAAACTAAAGGTTCTTCTTAATCACCTAGTTACGCTTCCTCCTAATTTTGTCTTCAGATCCTGTGTCTCAATGTTATCCACAAGGTTATTTTGTGTTCTGTGCCTTGCTGAAGCCTAAAAGCATTCATTTTCCTACTTTACCAGTCAAATAACCCTCTCAAAGCAGTAAGGTTAGTCTTATATGAATTGTTTTTAGTGAGCCAACAAAAGCTACTAGAACCAGGGGTCTGGTTTTTGGTTTTGTTTGTTTTGCACATATATCATCAGTGTATAAAATATAAAAAAGGGATCTACCCTTTTTTCTGTAAAGGGCCAGATAGTAATCATTTTACACTTTGAGGGATACTCACCTCTGCCGGTGCAGTGGTAAAGCAACTGTAGACAATACATAAACAAGTGGGTGAGGCTGCATCATCAGTAAAACTTGATGTATAAAACAGGCACTGTGTGAAATTTTGCCCACAGATGTAGTTCGCTGACCAACCTTTCCTTTTTAAAGTTGGTAATCCACTTTAAAGTCCTGTTGAAAGCTTTATATACTTTGCAAAATTTACCTTCTCCTTCTCTTTGAAAATGGGAACCAGGCTGAGCATGGTGGATATGCCTTTAGTCCCAGGGAGGTTGAGGCAGGAGGATTGTGTCAGTTCAACGCTAGCTTGGACAACATAGCAAGACCCCCATCTCTAAAAAGAAATAATAATAAAATGGGAACCATTTTGCCAGTCTCCAGTCTTTGAGGATCCTCTTCCATTCTCCTTTGAACCCAGTGAACAAGATGGTTTCCACATTCTCTAAGAACCCATTATGTAGTTCTCAAGAGTCAGGGATGTACTTCATTTAGAGTAGCTAGTGGCTTCATATAATCTTCATCCACTTTGTTTCTTTCCTGGATACCAATGTTTCTTGTTTGTTTTTTTCTAAAGATCTTTCTCCTCAAAAGAAAACAAAAGATATGAGTTGAGAATTTGCTTTTTGGTCAGTTTTCCATCAACATTAGGTAGTACTCTTGTGATAAAAATGAAAGCAACTTCAATTTTAACTTTTAATATTTTTGACAAGTGCTGTATTTGCTTATTATACTCTGTTGAAATATTGTATCTGCTGATGGCAAACCACCCTGAGTCTAACGTCCAGGAAAGTGAGGGGAGATCCCACTGTTATTGCAGGTCTTATAGAACCTGATACCTTTGTCTTGAAGTCATAGTCATTTGTTGACTGTGCTACATGCTGTTAAAGAAAAAAATTCATGACACTTACTAAAGAATGGTAAGTCAAACTTTATTCAAGGGGTAGGGGCCACTGCAATGGGGATTTTTAGTAGGGGCGAGAGACTGAGCTCAACTGAGAGTACAACTAGGACAAGTGAGAGTTACAAAGATTTACAGGGAGGGGTCATTAATGGAAAGTTATTAAGAAGGAACATCAAGGGTATGGAGGATTCTGGCTAAACAGATTCCACAGGATTGTTACTAAAGGCAAGCGTGGGGGATGGGACATTTGACCAGATATTAAGGGTGAGAGATTTTTGTTACGCTGACTCAGCAGGATTCTTGTTAAACTGGACTAAGTTGGCAGACCTGGACTAAAGACAAAGCCCAGTCAGAAAGAGGACTTAGAAGAGCCAGACTCAAGTTTGGTCAAAAGAGAGTATGTTTGTCAGTACTTCACTGAGGGTTAAGATTTTGATGGGATCACACATTTTTAAAAGGATAATAGTTAGATTTTATTGCAAAGAACATCAAAATTACTCATTTTTGTTGAAGTGACATACCAAGTTTTGATCTTTTTATAATCTTAAAAGTATTGTCTCATTTCTCATTGTGAGTCTGAAGTTATTGGGTAGTACTTTTTTACAGTATAATTTCCCTTCCATCATTAGTGTGTTAATTTTCACTGTGGCTTTGATCTCTTCAATTTCTTTGGAATTAATGATACAGTGTTTAGAGAAAAAATACAATGCAGACTTAAATGTCTACTTACATACTGGCTTAAAATGAATCATGTATGCTGCAAAGAAGATAAGAATGTGGTTTTAGTTGGGGGTTATTCTTTCTGACCCTATATGACATACAGTGGGCCAGTCAGATACTAAGCAGTACAGAAGCTCAGCCCAGGGGGTTTATTCGTTTCTTCAAGAAACATGTATTAAACCCTTGGGTACCAAGGCAGTGTGGCTGCAAAGAACAAGACAAAGTTTTTGTCCTTAGGGAACTTGTAATGTAACAGAAGATAAACACATAGACAGTTGCCATAAGGCATTTCAGATGGTGCGATGGAAGTAAGCACAATGTGAGGGTAACCCTAAGAGGGCACTTAACTCACATGGGGGTGGGTCAGGGAAGGCTTCCCAGAGCTGGAAGGAGGGCAGCGAGTGAGGATGGTTGCAGAAGCCCTAGAAAACATAGATGGATTTGAGAGAGGATCAATTAAATTAAGGTTATAAAGGAGAAGGTAGCTCAAGGATGACTTCCAGGTTTTTAGTGGGGGAGTGGTCCTTTTCACTTAGAAGGGAAATAAATACAGGAAGAACAGATTTGGGGAAAACACGTGATAGAAGTATGTTTAGTTTGAGGTGCAGGTAGAAACATCCAGGAGCTGGTTGAATATGCTGATCTGGTGGTCTGGAAAAAAACCCTAAGCTAAAGATGCATATTTTTAAGTCATTAGCATTGTGGAAGACGGTGGAAACACTGAACTGCATGAGAATACCCAGAATGAATATGTAAGATGAGGACAGTTGAGGCCCAAGGATGAAACCTGGGGAAATGAACATTTATGTAATGGATAGAGGAAGAGGAAACTGGGAAGGTACAATCAGGGAGGTTGTAGTCAACCTTTAAGTACTTTAAATTTAGATGATTGCTGATTACATCTCATGGAAGTTGCAGTAGTGGTAAAATTTAAACTGTCCATTGACAGGGCGTTAACTCAGCAGAAGTTGTGTTTGAAAAAACAAGTTACTGGGTTTAGCCATAATTTGGCCACTTATATAATTTTTTAAAACATGCAAAGCCAAAATTTAGAACACCGGAACTTGTGATATTAAAAACGGAGGATTAGTCAGCAGACAGGAGCCTGTGCACCCACAGACTGGATTGAGTGTTCTGGGGGGTGCTCCCACACGTGACACTCTCCTCTGTTAACTCTGCTGGAAGTTGAATTAGAAGCAAAATCCAATGAAATGTTGCCTTTTTTGTTGCAGTGATGGTAATCCTTGGGGCTTTGAACAACCCTAACTGTCATTATTATTATGAATGGACCTTTATTGAATGAATTCTTTAAGTCATCTTCAGAAATGAAGACAAGAAGCCCCAGACCTCAAAAAGCTACCCATTTAGTAGGCAGAAGAAGAAATCTATACCAAATTACTATGCACAAGGTGGAATCCTTGAGGAAGAGGTATCATTTGAACTGGCTTTTGAAGGATAAGGGAGGTTTAGATAGTTAGAAAACAGAAAAGGGAATTCCATATCGAGATAAAAGAAACTGAGAAGCTAGGGCATATTCAGAGAATAGAAAGGAGCCCCGAAGAACAGGGGCTCTTTTATATTAAGGGGGACTAATGTAGAACAGGTTACAGAGGCAGGCATATACCAGATCATGAGGCTCCTTAAAGATTATACTAATAATCTTTCTAGAGAACCACTGAAATTTTTATGAAAAAGACAAGAGCTAAGCTGTGCTTGACAGAGACTCCTTCTCTAAGCATGCTTATAATGGGGCTCAAAAGAGAAATGTTATACATGAAGGTTTTATAAATGATATTTCAGCAAGAACTTTTATTTAAGACGACTGGTTCTTAATTTTTTTGTATTTTCCTGAGGGGAGAGTGATCATGGAAACCATTATTGAATGGCTTCCTAAGAAGGCTGATATGTAAGACTGAAAAGTAAAATTATCAGGAATTCTCACAGGTTTCTCCATACGATCTGTGGAGCACCATTTTCTATCCTGGAATGATGACTCCCAACCTTTTCGTCATCACAAGACAAGCTTTTGTATAACCATTTTCACAAAAATTTCAAAATCATCAAAATAGAATTTCCCTGTCATCATCTGTCTTGTTTTCAACCATAGTGGTCCCATGTGTTAAAAGATTCTTGTCTCTCAAAGTTAATATTTCGCATTTGTTTCATTAACAAAGATGTAATTTCCAGTTCATCCAAGTATCTGAAGTATTGAGCATTTACAAAGCCCAGTTAATATAATTCTAGCCAAAAGCAAACAAATCCCACAACTTAGTCTTTGGCACACAATTTCAGATTAAAAAAAATATATTTTGAAAATAAGCCATGATTCATATATCTTGACCTAAGCAGCCTCACCTTTTCCCATAGACACAGGGACCCTAAGTTGGAGATCAGGTTATCAACAGGAACAGAGATTATGTAGCATACCTGCTCTGTCGTCATCTGTTCAGATTACATATTACATGATGATTTTTTTCTCTGTTGTATGATACGTCCTTTAAATGGCATACCAGACATTACTAATAAAGTCTTTATTATTTGGATTATTGAAAGACTGACATCTCTGAATTCTTTAGCTCTACTTTTTATTTTTGTAGCAGTAGTAGGACTTACCTACTCTGTATGCTTCTGAGCCTTGTGGAATTTAAAAGAATAATTGACGTATACCTAGCTACCCAGAATTTCAAATTTAATTTTTTTCTTTTTTTTATTGCAAAAAGTAATACAGGCTCATTACAGAAAAATGAGAAGACATATATAACAGCAAAAAGAAAATCTAAAAAAATCTTCCAAACCTTTTTCTATGCAAACTTATATATAGACTTTTTAAAATACAAATGGACTCTGTCTTTTTGTGTTGGTTTTATAACTGTTGTCAGTGTCAAAAGCAATTCCCAAAACATCATTTTTAATAGCTGCATAGTATCTCGTTTCTAATTTTATGACCTATTCAATCCTTTATGTTTGGACTTTGGGATTTCTAACTTTGTGAAATTAAAAGTAGCTATCCCTTGAATATCCTTGTGCCTAAATCTTTGTCTAGATCTCTAATTATTTCCTTCAAATAAAGTCCCAGAAGAAAAATTACCAGGCATATATATTTTAAAGACTTTTGAAGGGCACTGCCAGATTGCCCTCAAGAAAGATTGTGCCCGTTCACATTTCCACTCACGAGTTTACATTCTAATTGGGAGTTAAGATGCATACAGTTGGAAAAGAAAATCAGTTTAGTATCAGGAAATAGCAATCTTTGGTGCAAAATGACTAATGCAAAATGACTAATAGTTAATTGGTGCTTTTCCAATGCAGAAGAAAGAGATCACTTTTAATAGGTAGATTTGTACCTTTCATGGGAGATAAGGAATTGGAGATGGGTCTTGAAGGACAAAGGAAGACCCAGAAGAGGGAGGCACCACATTTGCAGCAAACACCAGTGGAAATGCCCCAAGTGTCTGCCGAGCTGCGAGTGAGGGCCGTGCCTGAGGAGTGAGGGACTGGGAGGAAGGCTGACCTGAACATACTAACTTCAGGTTTTCTTCCAGCTCTTTTGTTTCTCGTGAAATTAACCCTGTTATTCTGGGGTGATGATGTAAACTACAAGTGTCTAAAAAAATTAAAATGTTGAAACCAGGAAATCAGCCCTATTGAAAAATAAGTTCAATTTCTCTGAGTATTCTGATGTTTGGTTTCAGAAAATTACAAATAAAGATTTTAAAATTGAATTCACATTCCAGTGTTGTATCTTGTTTGCTTAATTATTAGCGATGAGTGAGTTGTTTGGCTCAGATGGTTACTTTGGTTATCCAGACAAGTTTTTGTGTATCCATTTTCACAAAAATTTCAAAATTGAATTTCCCTGTCGTCATCTGTTCAGGTTACATATTACATGATGATTTTTTCTCTGTTGTATGATACGTCCTTTAAATGGCACACCAGACGTTACTAATAAAGTCTTTGTTATTTGGATTATTGAAAGACTGACATCTCCGAATTCTTTAGCTCTACTTTTGATTTTTATAGCAGTAGTGGGGCTTTTGGTGTGCTGAATTAAGCCATGCTTTGGCTTTTTAAGATGTGCTTTATCCATTATGTTGCACTGTTTTAATGCTGAGCAGTGATATGTTTGCTTTTGACGCTTGCCTCGAACATTTAAAGAGTGTGGCAAGAGTCTAAGTCCCACAGAAGTGCTGACATGAAGATAAAATGCGGAGCTCAGACTTGGACTCGCCCCAGTTTTGCAGGCCACCCCCTCATTGTCAGTCATCTCAGGGACCTCCTTACCTCCCTCAGCTTAGTGGAGAACACTGATTGCATTTTCATTATTTCAGTGGACCTGTTATCTTCAGAATGTTTTACTATCTGTTCGATACATGGCACCAATGATATGCTGCCACCATGGCTCCTAACAGAACTCATGATAGAAAGATGCAAGAGCCCCTCCCAGAACTTGCAGAAAATATTTAAAAATCAAGAAACTAGAATTCTCTATTACATATATTAGATTGTTAACCCATCAGAAAGAAGTCCCTGTCCCTAATTGGATCCAGTGAGCTCCAGGTGAACATTAGCTAGATGGGGTCAGAACCCCACTGCCTGCCTGATTCATCAGGATGTAAATGAAAGGGAGCCTTCTAGTGCCACTCCATTTGGAAGAGGCCTTTTCTGAAGAGACCAGATAGTGGCTATAGTTTGCTTTCTGCTTCCTAATTACTTTCTAGGTTTATTACATTCTCCCCCTTTTGGTAAAGGTAACAGTAGAATACCTATACTGTTGTTTAATAATTAATTTATTATACAGATTGCTGCTCATTTGCTATAGAAAGTAGTATAAAGGGCCTTTCTAGAATTTGAAGTGATCCACAAAGCAGCAAAGCTGCCTATTGTGAAAATACTTGGACTACATAAATTTTCCACCTTTTATTATCCAAACCACCTATTTCCTACAGGGCATGTAATGTTCAGGAGCACATTAACAGAGGATGCAATAGACAGCCCACTAATCAGGCCATTTCTGATGAGCTGACCTGAGATGCACTTGACATATAGGCAGAGCAAAAATCAGTATTTCCTTGAACCAGATAAATCCTGGCACTATAACCCTGTGGGATTGTCACAGGACTGGCCATACTCATAAGATTAGGGCTCAATACTTTTTTTAAGGCCCCTTTTCACTAAGAATTATTTTAATTATTTGCTGACTGAGTTTGTATCACAGGGAACTCTTTCATGTTCATCTCTCCAGGCACTCTTTTAAAATACAGTGATTTGTGGCTTTAAATAACCTCATAGTGCCATCTAGTTTGTGTTTCCTCCAATGGTGAAAGAGAATGGCTGAGTCAGAGCATTGGGCACTTCTGGGAGGAAAATAGAGGAATGATTTCCAGGTTTGCATCAAGCTGGTCATAAATGGATATGCTGATTAGGCGCATTCACTGTGATATCCAGGCTGTCTGCTTAAAGAGTAATCCAGGCCATTGGAAGTGGAGCAGTTTGTTCTCTTTCAGAACACGTCATGTGCTTGGGATATAATGTAATATTTCTGTGATTTTTTTTTTTTTTTTTTGGCTGATTAGATATAGTGAATGTGAGAATTTAAAAGGAAGTAGTTTATAGACAGAAAGTTAACATGTATTGAGCACTACTGTGTGTTCTCATTTATATAAGTTCGTTTAATTCTCACAATTTTAAATAAATTACATAATACCTGTCTTTACAAATAAAACTGAGGGTTAGAAGTGTTAATTAAAGGTCTGACTGTGTTGATGCCAAACCAGCGCTCTTTCCACAGTTCCTGGTATTTAAATGTTGATTGAGTCAACTCGAATTGCTTTCAAAAGCCTGTCTTTGGGGCTGGATTCAGTATCATTCATAGCTGGGTTTGAATCCCATGGGTATAATCTTGGGCCAGTCATTTAACCTCTCTTAACCTCATTGCAGAACGAGACTAATGCACTCCACACTGAGGGTCACCATGAATGTCAGTGACATAATCTATGTAAGGTGTGTAGCGCAGTGCCAGACTCTGAGGAAGCCGTGTATTCATGGTTGCTACTGCCAATAGAGGGACTTTTTATTTTGTTTTAATTGTATATCCAATAATTGGGTCATCTTGGAACAGCTAATATCTCAAAATGCTTTGAGGAGAATGTTTTGCTTTTTTTCTGTTTTTAGCATAGCAAGTGATTTCCTCTACTTTCGTAAATTAGCTTTGTTTTTATAGTCTATGTCTTGGGTATGTACAAAATACTGCAATAATGTTTGCTTTCTTAAGGCTATGTGTGTGTCTTTGATACAGATTTTTAAATGGAGGAAATTTATTTGATGTCTTAAGTAATCTGTAATTTAACATCTCAGGTTCTATTTTATGCATGATCTCTAGATCACAGCTTAGTGCAACAGATATTAGAAGCAGCACCTGTTGTCCAGATAGCTGTTAGCTTGCCCACTGTTAGCTAAAGATAACCTGACTTTCAGTAGAGGTAGTTTGACATGGCAGGACAAGCACACACTGGAGCCAGACATACCTGTGGTGCCTCTCCGTGTCCTCAAATTGTGGATGATACAGCTGTAACTTCCTAGAATGGTTGTGAAGATTGGATGACCCAGTGTGAACAAAGTACCTTGCATGTGCCTGGTGCATGGTAGGACCTATCTACTGATGGGAAGGTACTTACTAATTATACCGATATCTTGATGTTGCCGTGGTTTCCTTCGTTCTTGAATAATATCACTTTACCAACTCTCTGTAATTTTGTCCTATTTTAAATGTTTGATTTCATACTGAGTCTAAAGTAAATCTTTGGATTTCTTCTCACCAGTGATACCAAGAAGAAGCAGGGGATGAAGAAGAGGAACAACAGTGAAGTGGAAGACGTGGGACCATCAAGTCGTAACCGAAAGAAGGCCAAGTGGGACACGTTAGAGCCTTTGGATACCGGCCTGTCTTTAGCGGAGGATGAAGAGCTGGTGTTACATCTGCTAAGAAGTCAAAGCTAAATACTTCCTGTGCCTGCCTTCTCCTTGAAACCGTGGTTATGATTGTATAGGCAAGAAGTTGAAACACAGTTGATTTGGGGGCACTTAGGTACCATATGCCCCACTCCCAAAGGGCACATTTCCGGATAGAAGCGATCGTATCTCCAAGTCCCTCTCACAGGGCACGCTTTGTGCCATCACTGAGCATACTCAGATTGAGGGTGAATGATACCATTTTCTGACCCCGGTTTCCAGCACGTGTTCCGTTAGATTTTTATCCATGGGTTCCTACGCCTTGTCATTGGAAATGCTGCCTTTGTTTTACTGGCAAGTTCTGGAGCTCTTGTGTGATTGTTGGAATTTCCTGTCTTGTTTACTGTACAGAAGTTTCTATGTTACTGTTAAAATTGCTCATGATTTCGGTGTATTTAATATTTGCAAAGAGACTGAGTATGATGGACCAGCCCTGAGAAAGAATGAGTATTTTTGAATTGAGATAATCAATAATAAACATATTTCCTATAAAAGAAAGTATTAATGTTTACATTATGTCCAGTAACATAAGAGAACTCTCAAAGGAAGGTTCTTAAGGTTAAAGTGCTTGGCCAATTCCTGAAACAGTGAATTTGTCATGTTCTTAAGTTAGCCTTCTCAAGGATATCATTTAACTTAACACTTGCAGGTTTGCTAGCGATCGTTTATAAAATTAACAGAAGTTCTGAATACGAAGACTGACTAAAACATGGCCTCTTACTGCGCATGTAGTAGCTACAGGTCCTCTGCAAGTGCTCCAGTCAGCACTACCACAGAGCCCCACCCAGACCCAGCTCCTGGTAATGAGTACGATGCAAAACAAGGCAGAGCCTCTTTTTTGTTACAGATAACTCAGATTCTTCAAAGGGAAAGAATATGGTAAAGAAATGAGTCTTGACATGAAACTGATCTTATAGATGTGCCACCTTCTCATGATTCCGTCCCTTTCCTATTTTCCCACTCCGTGCACAAATATTTTGAGTAACAGGTGCAAATAAAATTACAAGGAAGAGGAATGATGGCATTACACCTGGATATCTCAAACCTTTTCAACTCAGCCTAAGTCCGCGTTTGTCTCAGAAAAGT
This sequence comes from Piliocolobus tephrosceles, assembly GCF_002776525.5. Lineage (NCBI taxonomy): Eukaryota > Metazoa > Chordata > Mammalia > Primates > Cercopithecidae > Piliocolobus > Piliocolobus tephrosceles. Next base: position 98,624,023 of record NC_045446.1, read on the forward strand.
TTCTTTTCCTTTTTTGTTTGGAATCCTTGTGAGCCAGCACCAACATCATTTCACTGTCAAAATGAAATCAGACGACACTTCGTCTCCTTCCTCTTCCCACTCTTTGCTTTACTAGTTCTTTTGATGCCTCTTCTGTAACAACTTTCTTTTTGTTGTTGTTGAGACAGAGTTTTTTGCTCTTGTCGCCCAGGCTGGAGTACAATGGTGTGATCTCAGCTCACTGCAACCTCCACCTCCTGGGTTGAAGCGATTTTCCTGCCTCAGCCTCCTGAGTAGCTGGAATTACAGGCACCCACCACCGTGCCCGGCTAATTTTTTGTATTTTTAGCAGAGACAGGGTTTCACCATGTTGGTCAGGCTGGTCTTGAACTCCTGACCTCAGGTGATCCGCCTGCCTCAGCCTCCCAAAGTGCTGGGATTACAGGCGTGAGCCGTCATGCCCGGCCACAACTTTCTTATCCATTGTTTCTTCTCTATTCTCACAGCTGCTGCCTTCAGTCAGAGTTCATTCTCCCATCATGTGCTGCTGAGACCCCTGCAACATCTCCTGCCTGGCCACTGCCTCTGCTCTCACATTTCTCCCACCCAGCCTTCCCCTGGTGCTCAGAATTCTCTTCACAGCACGTGGATCTTGGCACACTTCTCTCCAGCTGTTCCTTCTATGACGGTGCCTATCGTGCGATGTTACAGACATTTGTTTATATGTCTGTTGCCCCTTTTATAATGACAAGTTTCTTGAAAGAGCAAAAGGGCCATGTTTTATCCGCCGAGCCAAACACAGCAACTGCCCTCTGGTTGCTTAGTGAATTAATGAGGAGACATTATAAAATCAGCTCAATTTTTAAAGATCTTTTGTAGTACATTCCCCTATCACGTCTCGTAGTAAGGATACAGAATGATAGAAATGAGAACTAGATGAAATGGCTGTATAGAGAAGAAAGGGGAAAGTAGATGGGAAAGGAATTCAGTGGACAACAACCTGGGTAGATTTTTAAAATTAGTTTCTGGCCGGGCATGGTGTTTCAAGCCTTTGGGATCCCAGCACTTTGGGAGGCTGAGGCAGGAGGATCGCTTGTGGCCAGGAGTTTGAGACATGCCTGGGCAACTTTGTGAGATCTTGTCTCTACAAATAATTAACAAATTAGCTGGGTGTCGTCGTGTATACCTGTGGCCTTAGCTAATTGGGAGGCTGTAGTGAGCTGTAAGGATTGCTTGGGCCCAGGAGGTCGAGGCTGCAGTGAGCTGTGATGGCATCACTGTGCTCCAGCCTGGGTGACAGAGTGAGACCCTGTCTCAAAAAAATAAAAAAGTTTCTGATACAGTATCTCTTAGCCTTAAATGTTTTTAAAAGACATAAAGTACAAGAGTATGTAAACTGAAGGTTTACTGTTGAATTTACCCTGTATGGTTTCAGATTGTTTTTCCTGACCCAAGTAAGGAATTAAGGCAGTTTACTCCCTATATATAAACATTGAATAAACATATTGCAAGGCCTTTGGTTCATAGACTAGTTTGAGTTGTATTCTGTCGCTGGAACTGAATGGATCCTGACAAATGTATACATGGTAGGGGATTTTAGTGTGCAGATTTTTGAAAACTAATTCTAAAGATCAGAACTAATAGAAAACTTGGGTAACAAATATGTTTGTAAATGGGCTAAATTAGCTACTGTTTTGGCTCCCTGTCATTTGTACCGTGTGTGAATGTTTAGTAATAGACCCTGTTTTCTCTGACATCAGGGGTGGGTACCTGGTTAAAATCTGGCCAGCCATCAGAACGTGTCTCCTAGAGACAGATTGGTGCAGCTGTAATACCCAGGTGGGGACAATTAGACTCCTTCCCTGCAAGTGAGAAGAAATTCTGTACACGTGGGGAGTTACTATGAAGGAAGGATGTAGACATAAGGCCTCGGGCTGCCTCTGAGAGAGTGGGGAGAATAAGACCAACACACTGAGGCGAGCAGAGTAATGAGATGAAGAAAAAGCCCTGATGACATTGAGCCCCCGGGCTTCACCCAAATCTATTTCGTGGACTTCGCGGTTATGTCATGAATAAGTACATTTCTTTTTTGCATAAAATATTTTGGCTTGTATTTCTGTCCCTGGAACTGAATGGATCCTAATATATGTGTCAGAGGGGTTTTTACTTTGCCAATTTTGAAAACTAGTTAAAGCATCAGAATAGCGCTGGTAGAAAACTCATGCAACAATGCATGATGGATTGTATTTTGTGCAGCAGATAGTCACTCCAGCTCCCTCCCTCCCTTGGGGAACATATTCTTAATAGCCCACCAATATTGGGCGTGGTCATGTGACCTGCTTTTAGCCCATAGTACGCAGAAGAAGTGACTGTGGCAGTCCTGCCTTACACCTTCAGATCAGCATGAACTGGAGAGGAGGCACTCCTCAGTCTGGGCCCAAGGTGAGAAGGCAGGCGAAGCAGACCTACAGCCACCTCTCAAACCTGCAGAACAAGAAATCCGCTGAGGCTTGGGGGTTTATTACAGTAAAGCCTGACTAATACACGAGGTGGGAGAAACAACCAATGAGTCAGAACAGTCATTCATTCGACAAATGTTAATAAATTCAGCAACTCCCATCTACCAGGCCCTGTGCTCGTAAGAGATACAGTTCCCTCCCTTGCTGCTGTGTAGTGGGGGGAAAGAGAGAAGCAATTTCATGATTTGAGTGCACCTTGAAAAGAGCAGACGGAAAGAGGAAGATTGTGGTTTGAGTGAGGGAATTCTTGCTGGAATGCAGGAAGGAGGGAGGACATAGGTAGTTGCTTGGTCTAGGACCCAGACAATAATTCTTGTTTGATGCTTAATGAAGGCTAAGGGGCCTTTCATCAGACTCATGTAAAATGATCCTTAAAATTACATAAGCCTCTGATGGATTCTCCCAGCAGCAGAACCCTTTGGAGGGCTGCCATCTCATAAGCTTAACATGGCATTTTAGATTTGTTTGGGGCTGTAAAAAATTGTTATGTTTAATTAAATGTAATTAATTTTGTTACACAACATTTGAAATACGCTGAACATGAAAAGTCACCTCAACTGCCAGAGGGTGCAGGTGTTGGTAGGAAGTGGGGGGAAGGAGGGAGGATGGGAGATGGTGGTGTAGGTGAAGGGGAAAGAGCCTGCAACCCAGATTTCAAACCCTGTTTCATGTCTTCTAAGACCATTTTAACTAGACGTGTAATCATAGTGTGATTTTCTTCCACAGCCCCTGCTGAGCCGACAGCCCAGGGCAGACATGTTTTATACCGTATTACCTAGTGCCTGCTGACTCAGAAATTCTAACCCATTAGGCTGTGAGGGAGGATGGTGCCAAAAGCTCTGCCCAAACAGGGGTGAATTGAGTGAATGACTTTTTTACTCTCAGACACTGAAATTTAGGTAGTGAGCAAAATTGGAAGGTTATGAGACAGACCAGGGAGCACGTGATAGGCAAAAAGAGCTCAAATTAGAAGTTAGTTAAAACTACAGGTGAAAAAGAGCTGGCAAAAAGACAAGAGCAAGTGGTGAGGGACCCAGCTGGTCATAGGACCGGAAGCAATGCACAGAGTCGTGAGTCCTGGTCAGGGCCGTCTGGGGAAGACTCCCAGATCCAAGCTGACCCCCTGGTTCTTGTCTCCATGAGGCTTCACCTTTTCATGGGTCTTCTTGGATTCCTGTGTAAGTCTGTCTCCTCTGCCTGAGACGTAAGACCCCGTTGTCCTGCCTGAGCTAGGCTTAGTGAGTCTTTGGGTTTTTTGTACCTAAAGAGCTTCAGTAACACTGAGAATGCTCCAGTGCCATGCTTCTTAGATTTTAATGTGTACAGGAATCACCAAACTTAGCAGGTGTGTTTGTGAACCATCCTGTGTTGCTGACTTCTCTAGGAAGCACCTCCTTTGGTCTCCAGGCCATTCCCCCACATCGTTGTGATGGGGTTTTCACTGAAACAAGGTTCATTACTCTTTATCTATCTATCTATCTATCTATCTATCTATCTATCTATCTATCTAT